>NC_138244.1:9664455-9874455 GCF_964197995.2 Scardinius erythrophthalmus
TCTGCAGGAAGAGTTTAAATGGACCCCTTACCTTATTGTCAAATACGGGGGAATAGATGTGGGAATGTTGGGGGCAAGGTGGGCCGCTCTGGGATGGTGGCAAAGCCGGAATCCAGGTCAGGTGTCTGGAAAACACAATCTGTCTCATAGCAACAGGGTTTGCTCACAGGGACTGGCCATGCACTTCAGATAAAATAGCCTCCCTTTGCAACCTAAATGCTTCTCTCTGCCATTTTGCAGCCTTTGGAAAACTTTGAAGGTCTGGGATAGAGGTCCAATTGAATGTATATCCTTCACTGACAGGTAAACACTGAAGTTTGTTTATGTATGGGTCAAGCATGTTGGTCACAGAAATGCCATTCATGTTTTGAAGAATTGAAACTGTAACTAAAACAGAATAATTGAATAGGCTTTGCTGTTCAGAAAGTCATGAATTGAGAACTACTTAACCAATGCAGACATCCACTGAGGACATCTACACAAAATGACCTATTTTTTTTTTTTAGGTCTGTTCATTCTTTTGTCCTCAGGGAGTATTAGGTTAATAAAACAATAGTACTCATCTGTCAGACTTATTCAAATCAAACCAATGTATTCCTCAAAACTTTCTACCGCAAGTTTTCTTCCATTTCTTCTCCTTCTTTTCAGCATTTTCCATGAACAGGGTACAAGGAACATAAACTAATAAAAAAAAAGTTAAAAAAGTTTAGCGATTTCTTAGAAATGCTGTTGTAAGTGGATCAGAACACCAAAACACACTTGTAGCCAATCAGCAGGAGGGGGCGTGTCCACTCATGATGGGGGAGGAGAGAGAGTGAGCAAGAGAGATTTGAAGAAAGATTGTAGAAAGAGAGATGGCTGAGAGACATTAACAAAAGAGAAAAGGACAGTTTTGAGTGTCATTGTTTGTCTGGAGATGTGTGCTCCTATCAACCATTAACCATTAACAAACTCTTGCTTGTATATACTCTAGTGTACTATATATTATATATTTATATATATATATATATATATATATATATATATATATATATATATATATATATATATATATATATATATATATATATTCTTTGTCGTTTATTTGTCATCTTCGCTTTATTTTTTGCAAAGTGTTACTTTGCTTCACTTAAGCTATGATAAGGAGACATCTTGCATCACGTCTGTGGGCATTTGTGGGCTGAGCATTGAATGGAGAGGTGTGTTTGTTTGGGATGATTTCAAATATCAACAGTGTTTCACTTGCTGCACCCAGTTGATTGCTAACCTCATGACATCAAAATAACTATTAAATCAGTTGTTTTATTTTACCACTCTTACCAAAATTTGGGACATTTTGATTATAAAAGGCTGATATTTTGGGACAGGCGGCACTGATCACTAATGCACTGATGCAAAAAAAAAAAAAAAAAGGAATGACATTGGACACCAATGTGTATAGTATTTGTGGAAAGCTTTTGTAATGTATTTTACCTTGTTGGCAAAATCTATAGATTTCTCTCTACATGTTTATAGACACGAATGAAGAAAACAGCATAAGTGTCATGTGTTCTCAAGGTTCAACTCAAAGGCTTCTATAGATGGTCATTATTCGTTGAGATGAATGGTAATTGAAGCTCTTTGGAAAATGTATACAATGACCCAAAGGCCTGTTTGTGTGATCTCGCTTTTGCGTACTTCCGGATTAAGCAAAACCAATATGTTTTTGTCACCAACATTCAGAGAATATTATGGAAGCTTGTTTCCGCCACACACAAAAAAAAAAAAAAAAAGATAATTGCGACTTTTTATCTCACAATTGCGAGTTTACATCTCGCAATTCTGACTTTATTTCTCAGAATTGCGAGATATAAAGTCAGAATTGCGTGAAATAAAGTCCGAATTCTGAGATATAAAGTCAGAATGGCGTGATATAAAGTCGCAATTGCGTCTTATAAAGTCAGAATTCTGACTTTTTTTCTCGCAATTGCGACTTTATATCACGCAATTCTGACTTTATATCTCAGAATTCTGACTTTATATCACGCAATTCTGACTTTATAACACATAATTGCGAGTTTATATCTCGCAATTCTGACATCTTTTCTCAGAATTGTGAGATATAAAGTCCAATTCTAAGGGGAAAAAAAAGACGGACTTTTTTTTTTTTTTACCTCAGAATAGTTCATATCTCACAATTCTGACTTTATAACACGCAATTGCGACTTTATATCATGCAATTCTGACTTTATATCTCCCAATTACGTGTTATAAAGTCAGAATTCTGAGATATAAAGTCAGAATTCTGAGATATAAAGTCAGAATTGCGTGATATAAAGTCGCAATTGCGAGAAAAAAAGTCAGAATTCTGACTTTATAACACGCAATTCTGACTTTATATCTCAGAATTCTGACTTTATAACACGCAATTGCGACTTTATATCATGCAATTCTGACTTTATAACACGCAATTGCGTGATATAAAGTCAGAATTCTGAGATATAAAGTCAGAATTCTGAGATATAAAGTCAGAATTGCGTGATATAAAGTCGCAATTGCGAGAAAAAAAGTCAGAATTCTGACTTTATAACACGCAATTGTGACTTTATTTCACGCAATTCTGACTTTATATCTCGCAATTCTGAGAAATAAAGTCAGAATTGCGAGATGCAAACTCGCAATTGTGAGATAAAAAGTCGCAATTATCTTTTATTTTTTTTATTTTGTGGCGGAAACAAGCTTCCATAGAATATACATTTTCTTCTCCTTATTGAAAATAAATCTAGCTTTTGTCAGTTGTTCAATTTGTGGCCATAGGGTCCCACGAAACTTGAGTTTTGTCCATTTGTTGAATAACCTTTTGTCTGTCGTTCCATTTGTATCTGGAAATGTACAATAAGGCATGTCTCTACCATACATCTTTGCACAGGTCAGGTGAACAGGCCACAACAAAAACCGAATCTAAACTTACAGATACATTTGCTTGTTGTCTGGTCATGTTCAGGTCAAGCAACCATCCACTGTCATTTGTGTTTTCCATTCAATGTCTAAAAATGCCATCCGTTTGAAAAATTGTAGACCTTGGGATGCGGCTGGAAAGAAAGCTCTCACCTAAATCACTGTAATCGGAGCGACTCCACAAGAACGGGCTCGGTTTAATGACGTTTGAGCATCACAGAGAGAATGTCTCTTGAAATAAGACGACAACATCTCAGAATGCATTAGCAAGCTAGAGAGAATATGAGGTGCTAATAAAATATTTATACGTGCATGCAAACAAACTGAGACGTACAGACAATAACCCCCTCCTGCTTCTTAACTTTTAGCTGTGCTCTCAAAGGGCACATCACTGATAAGACTTTGGAGAGCGTTAATTCTTCCTGACAGAATATGCCATCGAGCTATTTTTTTCCTATTTTTGCTCCTCTGACCCTGATTATCGTCATTACCGCCCAGGCAGCTGACAAGGAGACCTTAAGGGATATCATTTTATATTAAACCACGTATGGCAGGAGCCTAGATATTTTACAGTTAAATCATCGAGAATGTGAATGAAGTTGAGAATTCAGGAGTTGAAGTATCTCAGCTGTAAGGGTTAAAATATAAATATATGCACAATATATAAGTATATTAAAATATATAAGGAAAATATTTTTTATTGAACAAAATCTGTTAAAGATATTGCCAAAAAATATAATTTTAAGGCCAACTGACAACATTGTAGCACGTGCAAATAACACATGTTTATGACAAAAAAAACTGTTTAGTTAGCTTTGCTTGGCAGTAATTATCAGCAATAAATACAGCAATGCAATTTAATATTGATTTATTTCTTCTGTGGAACACAAAAGGTCACTTTTTGCTGTCATATTTGATCTAAACGCAACAGCAGAGGAACGTTTTTTTTTTCATTAAATAACATTTCCCACAAATCTATCGTATGATTTTAGAAGATTCGTAATATTGCATACAAGTCATAAAGGCCTTTTTTATTTTTATTTAAAATTTTGGAGTTTGACAACCACAGTCCTCAATAATTTTTTGACAGAGGCTTAAAAAGTATATATATTTTTAAAATACAGCTGATTAACATGAAGATGAGTAAATGCTGACAGAATGATCATTTTTGAGTAAACAAATGATTATATTCCTATACAAATGATTATATTCCTCATTTTGACCAACAGAAATGCAGCTTGAAGTACTGAAGATCACATATAATTGGATTACAATTCCCATTTTTCTGAGTTTTCTAGTTATGTCCAATGATACTGTCTTGCACCCGAAGGAAAAAGTTGAACTTTTAATGAACAAACTCATTAAAACAGCAATGGCTATTTTCAGAAATATCTCATTTCGGCTCTCTTGCACCAGATTGAAGCGCTTTTCAATTGCACACAGAAGTCCTCTGACGTGCCTGAGAGTTTTCACGGCCTGCTCTAAAACCACATCATTAAAGCAAGAGCAGCTTCCCACCACGAGGGAAGGAAACCCCTCCGGACTGTGGCATGGGTCCAGCTCACCAGGGGTGACCAGATTATCTCCCGAGCTCCCACATGTCCAGATGTGTCCAGCTGAGAAGGGGCAAGCTCAGATGCGAGGGCTTCGAAATCTGCCGGCGCTGCCAAGAATTTTTCGAGTGAAGCACAAATGTGCTATCTCCTTAGCTACGAGGCTTATTTGTGGCACGCAGATTGTCATTTTCTCCATTCAGCTGTCACATAAAACAAGGAAATGTAATTGGAAAGGGAAAATATATTTGTCCACCCACCACAGCAAAAAATTAGATGCAATTAAACACACTTTAATAACATATAATTATGCCATTATGGCGACAATATACCTGTCATGCTCCAATCAGGGAAAATTTAGCTTCTTTAGCGCTTCTGATGCATAAATAGTCAGCCTTCAGGATGAAAGTCAGTCTTTCACAATTAATTTATGAAAAGCAACAGTAATTTCTGGAAACATCGTTCAAAATAAATGCTGTGTTTATACTGTGAAAAAATAAATGCACCGCATGAAAAGTTTGAAGAACTTGAAATAATTGATGGATGAAGGTGATACAATTTAACTAATCAAACAAGAAAATATGACTTATTTAACAAATATCTACAGAATCTTCAGTGGGAAAAAATAAGTACACCCCCACATTTAGTAACTGTTATTGTGCCCTTTGGCAGAAATAAAAACATCTTGTAGGAGTTTCTTTTAATTGTCCATCTGTCTCAGGCCCTGTTTACAGCTGGTATTAAGATGTGGTTTGGTCGATCGAATCACAAGTAGACGAGGGAGACATGTCCGTTTACACCTGCTGTTAGAATTCAGGAATGGTGAGAGAACATCTTCAAACAAAACTTAGGTCTCCAGCCAACAAAGTTTAAATCCCCTGTGGTAAATAATACAATATTATAATATTATCCCATTATGTTTACACGTTAAGTCAGTAGGCAGAGAGTAGTCTTTTTTGGCTATTCAAACACATTCGATCACATGAGTGTTTACACTACGAAAACAATCCGGTCGAATGCGTTTTCGACTACCTCTGGAAGTGGTCGAAAGCTTCTCCCTCTTGTGATCCGATTGACCAAAACGCATCTTAACACCAGGTGTAAACAGGGCCTCATATAAACTAGACGAAATGTTAGCCACTAAAAATGTTAGCCTTTAGCCCAATTTTGACACAGCTCTGGAATTTGACTTGACCATTACAAATCCCTCCATATCTTTCTTCAGAGATATCCCTTCATGGATTCGCTTGCATGGATTTTCAAATGTTCAAATTTCAGCTTTACACATAGACTCACATCCTCAAGACCCCTTTGGTACAAGCAGCAAAACATCCATAAACCATAAAATATGCACCACCTTGCTTCACATTTGGTATGTTAGCACCTTATTAATGCTGCATCTGATTCTAAATGTATGGGTGAACTAAGTATTTCCAACCAAAAAAAAAAAAATGTAATTTGTTCAATTATATTGCTTTTTCTGTAATAGCATTGGTGTCACAGTGTCTGTTGTGTTTCCACTGGGTGTCCACTAGAGGTCCCTTCCTTCCTGTCTCCATCCTGGAACCACATTGCCCATAATCCTTGTTTGTTCCCATCACTTGTGATTACACCCAGCTGTTCCCATTTATGTTGTTAGTGTCTGTGCATAAATACCATGTTTGTGTTAGTTCATGTTACGGAGTCATTATTGTATGTTGTCGTCGTCGTCTTGTGTATTCGTTATCTGACTGATTAAATGGTTTTCGACACTGGCATGGATGACTACGATTCTGATTATTTGGACTTTGACTCTTGCATGGATGACGATTATTTGGATTGCCCTGATTACCATGTTCACCCATTTCTCCACTAGCGATCGTGACAATTGGTAAAATTCAATTAGTCTTATCATGGGTTATGCTAACTTTTTCACAGCACTACATAAGTCTAAGGTTTAGCTTCCTCTAGCTCGAACAAGAACTGAAAGAAACAGACTGAAGGAAAGCAGTTCATCGGGGTGATGAGGACAGACACCAGAGGTCAACGTCTCAGCCGCCCAGCTTGATTGCTGGACACTTTCCTCACTTGGAAGGACAACTGGGGTCAGGATTTTGAACATCAAAAGAGCAAGCTGTGCTTGCCATCGTGTCCCATGGATGTCAGATGTGCAATTCCCAATTAGCCGTCAGAGCTGTCAGAAGTGATCATAGATGCCCCATTTTGTGGTCCGTGGAAGCTATACTCATCGTCTGGCTAGAGTCGCTGTGTTTGTACAGTGGTTCAAATAATTCCATGCCATTCTGGGATTTTGACCTATTGGATATTGAATAAGAGCTTGCTTTTGCTTTCTTTTCATCTCTGCTAGAAATTCACAAAGAGTCTTCTTCAAAGCAGAAATGATTTCTTCTTAATTTCTTAATAATTTCCTGCTGTATCAGATGTAGACATGTGCCAAATGTTGTTCGATTGTGTCTTGTATGTCTAGACAGCACGATATACATCACAGATTCTTGCGCATGATCTCCATCATGTGTTCCCAAACAGGTCAACATGTGTCCTTGACCGAATCTGGCATGTTTGTGCAATTATAGATCAACAGATGAGCGGTTCTTCATCATGCCACCTAAGGCCAAGAACATACTTTAAGCGAGCACACAAATGTAGATGCAAAATATTTCAGACTTGAGTCAGCAAAAAAAATCAGACTGAAAGAGCAAGAGACTTGAGGAAGGGTTGTTCTGACCATTACCAGTACCATAACTGCATAGCAATAACTGTGAACCAATTGTTTTAAATGCCACAAGTTAATTTAGGCATCGCAATATTATAATGCACAGTATGAGTATTGAGATTTGCTTAATATTACATTTAACATTGTTGTTAAATTATTAGTTTTAATAATTAACTTTAAGAGAGCAGAGCATTGGATGATGGTACAGATATTCTAAATGTAAAAATAGGTGAAATGAGCATTCAATAATTAAATAAATATTGATAAATTATAATACTGGCTGTTAAGCAATATAGCACTAACATATTGCCTATATTCAAACATAATTTATGCAGAACTGCCAGTAGTTCACTATTACTCATCACAACAAAACTTGCGCTTTTCTTCAAAAAAGAAGAAAAAAAAGGAATTGCAGGAACTGAAAGAGAGATAAACAAGTGTTGATTCAAAATATGATTTACCTGGTTACTCATCTGCAAAATGAGGTATCACACCATCTCCTTCACTGCAGCTGTGTAGTGAAGCGCAGAGGACACAAAAAGAGAGAGAGCGAGAGCGATTTGAAGTTCAACGGGTCCCATCATCAAATTTCACCAGCATCCCCATCAGCGGCCAAACGCTTCTGCAATGTCAGCACATTCATGCTTGATGTCTCTTTCTCCTCCTCTATCTCTCATCTGTGTGTCTTTCACCCTGTCACTCCATGCAATTATGTGCATCCGTGCAATGAGAGAGAAAAATATGGAAACCGACACATACAGTGCAGCAGTTTGTTTGGTCGAGATTGTCCTTAGAGACTGATCTGTTGAAGTCACCTGCTTCTCAAAGAGTTCATGAAGGAGATTTTCTCCTTTCTTGTCACCACCATATACTCAACATCTATTTTTCAGCATGCTGCACCTTTAAGGAGCGTTGTTTCGTTTCCAGATTTAAATCCAGCTGCCCCACCTGGGAAACTAATGAGGTGTCTTTAAATGAAATTATTGCAACAGCTGCAATATGTTTTCTGCAGGTAGATGTGCTTATATAATGAGTTTTGTTTTGAGCCTGACTGATTGTGTTATTGTTCAGTGTATTGTTCAGTGCTCGGGACGTGTCAAGGGTTGCTTCCGGGAGTGGAAGGTTACAATTACAGCCGAGACCTGTACAACCTTCTCATGCTTTGTTTTAAAAGATGTTCTCATGTGTTAAACGTTTGGGAAAGAGTGCATTTTTAAGGAATAGTTTATTAAAAAAGTCTGCCATTATTTACTCATCTTCTTGTTGTTTCACACCTGCCTAACATCAGAAGTCAGGCAGAATATTCAGCCTGCTCTTTCCAATACAATGCAAGTCATTTTCTCATTTCATGGCTCTCAAATCTCATTTGCGGTCATGTATAATCAAATAATGCATTAAGATGCATTGCACCGGCTTGATTCCAAATGTCACTGGTTCTTACAAGGGATACGCCAATATTAAAATTCTGGCCAATAACGATACGATTAATTATTTTCATGTTATGGTCGAATCATTTTAATATCTCTCCTAAAAAATCATGTGTGGAAATAAATAAAAAATAAAACATAAAAATAAAAAGTTGTAAATTTAGGCCACATTTTGAGATTTTCTAAAGAAAACATTTAATTGTGTTATGAAATTGTTAGTGTTTTTGGTTACATTTTTTATGATGCTTTTTTTTTTTTATTTTGAAAAGAGTTCCAGTTAAACTTCTCCTTTTGTGTTCCACTGAAGAAAGAAAACCATATTTTAGGGTGACCGGAGGGTGAGAAAATAATGAAAGTTTTTTTTGTGAATTATTCAGTGAAACATCTGATAGATTCACATACATATAAACATCTCAAAAACATCACATTGCTTTAGAATACAGAAGAACAATAGTAGCAATAGTAGAACAATGCTCTCAGAATCACATTTTCAAGATATAATGTTGTTGCCGTTTCAGAAGAGAAAACCCTGGGAACAGTTTCCATGTGAATCTTCTGTCAGATCACTAACAACTGTCTATGCTTCTGCTTTACAAATATATCGCTCAAAACTATTCCAACAAATCTGACTTCCTCAACGCATTCTCATCCTTGGGCGTCATATACTGACGCTTTTGACATTTCGTCGACATCGAACGCACATGGCACCCTTTAGCGTCAATATGAGACGCACAGAGCTTTGTTCGGTTATGGGTAGGTTTAGGTCTGGTGTAGGGTTAGGGTTAGACCGCTAGGAGGCGCCTTCTGGCCCATTTCTATCTGCGTCTCATATTGACGCTAAAGGGTGCCATGTGCGTTCGATGTCGACGAAATGTCAAAAGCATCAATATATGATGCCCTAGGATGAAAACGGGCTGACTTCCTATAGGGATTCGGAACTAATAGCAAATTTATTCATTGGAGCTGAATCAGACTATATGAAAAGACATCACTGAAGGCAGAGGCTGAAACCCTTCTCTAGACCACAGTCGTCTCCATGGTGGAACGAGTGTAAAAATGCTTCTCCAGAACAAGCAGCTGCCTTGTATGCCTCAAAAGGGGGTAAACATAATCATTTACAGTAATGACACTCATTTGAAAAACTCTCCCTGTGTATTACAGCCACAGGAACTGGATTAGAGCCACTGAGCCACAAACACTTAGAACAGCAGCATATTCAGTAATGATAAATGTGTGTTTTACGGGTAATTATTCACAAGTGAACTGCTACACCTCAGCAGGGCTTGTTTGGGAAATAAAGCCAGGTCTTGCGGTGTGATACGGCATTTTCTTCATCTGTCTCTCTCCATCCTTGTCTTTCTCTCTTTCACTTTCTCTCCATATCTCTCTTTTTCCCTATGTTTCAGTGTATGTTCAGAATGTATGTATAGACTGCAGGGCAAGACATTAACGCTTGCCTGGGACAAGTGGTTTTTTTAGAGAGACGAAAATTTTACTTGCCAAACCGGATGTGAATAACAACAAAATAACTTGGGAATCACCAAAACATGAGAATGATTCTGATTTTATTACATTAAAGGCCCTTGCACACTGAGTCCGAAATTCACATCTGAAATTTTCGCACGTTAAAAAATAAATACAACCTCGCGTAATGTCAATCATACTTATACACTGCCTCCGAAACTTTCGTCTGTCATAAAAAAATTCGGATCGGGTTCGATTTTCTGCGTTTTTCGCATCCGTAGCAAACATTTTGAATGGGGTTTTGACAATTCAGAACCACAGAATCACGAATACGGAAAAACACATACGAAAATTTCGCGCCGACGATTTCACACAATAGTTCAATAAAGAATTAGGCTACGTTTACACGGAAACGATCTGAAGAGAAAACGCAAAAGTGATCACTTTTTATTCTGCGTTTAGACGAGCGTTATGGGGGGGAAATCTGCGTGCATACGGTGACGCAAAAGTGTGTGAAATTCAATGTAGTATGCAGTCCAGGCGGCTAGGGGGCAATGTGAAGCACTGATCGGTGCCTTCACTGTCTAGCAGACTTTTGCGTTTTCACCGTTTAGACGGAAACGTGACGGTGGACCGTTTTTAAGATTTCCACTCTGGAGGGTGGTTTCACTTTTTTGCGTTTTTAAGCCCCAAAAACGCCGTCGCCGTCTAAACGAAAGGCACATCTGATAAAATATTTTTACGTTTTCACCCGCGAGCGTTCTCGTGTAAACAGGGCCTTAGTTAATATTAATGTCACTTACATTTTAGATGCAGTATTGACTGTTTTGTTCTATTTCAGCAACGAAAATAGTTTTAAACAAAGATCACAGCAGAACTATAGCACATCTCACAGCAACACTCAGTCTTGTTTCAATTGAACGAAACGGTTGAGTCAAAGATTCAATGACCCATTCATAAACATCTGCCTCATTCTTGAATGAATCAGCTGTTTGAACGAATCGTTTGAGTGAATGACTCAATGACTAACTCATTAAGATGGCCACTTGCCGCCACCTACTGGCGGTTTAGTTTCATGTTTAAAAGTCAAACAAATTTTTTCCACAACATTTCTTATTTTTTTAGAATGAAAAAATATATTTAAAATAATCCCATAACATTATTTAATGCGCAGTTGTACGGTTTTGGTGTAGGTGATTTAATTTGACAGCATAGTGTCTTATTATTGTATTTTAATTTAAAGAATTTGAAATGAAAGATGAAGCATACACTTAATAAGATTAGGGGAAAAATGCCCCTTATAAGGGTAACAAAAAATTACACAAGCACATGACAAGGCTTGTTGAGCCCTGGACTGTATTATGTCTGTTATATGTGTAACATCGTTTCTACTACTAAGAAGAAAAAAATATTACATTATAGTGAATTACATACTGTTTCATGAGTTTATCATTTTCACCTTTCACAGCTCTTAAATCTCATTTGCACTCACATATGTTAATATGCTGCATTAAGATGCATTGCACCAGGTTTGATGCAAAATGTCATTGTTTCTTACGTGGCATACACCTAATAACAATAAGCTGTTTATTATTTAGTTTATTATAGCATTGTGGGAGCAGTTTCCCAGCAGTGTGTTGCACATATTGGTAGATATAGTAAGTCATTCAAGTAGTGAATACAGGAAATTTGCATACTGTCCACAATATACACACTGCATACTGCGAAAATAGAGCAAGTATTCATTTCCAAACATACCTGTATCTCTCCAAGTCACCGTCTCACTGATTCTACACCTCTGTACTCCATCTCTCAGCCAGTGTCTATTGATCTCTGGCCCAGGGATTCTCAGCAGGATGGATGACACTGAGCCGCAATAATGGCAGTCGTTTCTTGTCCCATTCTGCCCGTGCTAAGCGTCACGTGGAGAAGCGAGAGAACAGGGCAGCTAAGAGATACAGATAGACAGAAAGAGCACTATGAAAGAAGTTCAAATGATTCCCAATTTGTGCACACTACACCAGAAACCAGAGAGAACACTGTGTTTATCACTCCTATAGTTATCAGCAGAGCCCATTTTTACATGGTGACCTGTATATATCTCACCTTCTGTGACCCTGAACTGTAAATTTCTAGATAAAAATAAAACGATCGGTTTTTAAGTGTTGGTTTTGGGAGTGTGCACCTCCCACTAGCGTCCATGAACCTTCAGAGTAACGTGATGTTAGCAGGGCTATTCGGAGGTTACCCGAGCAAAGTCAAATTCAGCTGCACTTTTCTCCATAAGAGACCTTGCTAAACCGCACACCATACGTTGCCATCACATGATCATATAGCATTGAAAGGAATGGGAATGTAGTTTGCCAGATCCATTTGGAGATGTTTACGGGGTTTTTTATCATATGACACATTATAAAATTATAGGTGGCAGGATAATGCAGGTGCATTTCTCCTGAATTACTGTAAATGAATTATGCATGAATGTGTCATGGCAATAACAGATTAGCGAGAATAACTAAATGTCAGCAGACAAATGTTTTGTCCTTTTTTTATTATTATTTAACGTTTAAGGTGGTATAAACACTGCTTTAAGTGAAAGATCGTACTCTTGAAAGCTCAAGGACTCTTCTGGCAGGCGAAATTGTATCAGTCCAAGTGCATTTTGGGATAGAACAAGGTTGACATTACTTGAAATATGGCATTACTGGGATTGTGTTCACTCGGCTCGCATAGCTGTGGTTGTACTCGAATATATTCCCTGAGCTTTACAAATAAAACAAAATTTCTACTTTTCTTTTTTCCTCCAAAGTCAACATAAAATTACTCACACTTGGTTCTACTTTGCACAATTCTCCAGTAACCTTGTTCAAAAGAAAATAATCAATTATTTGCTTAATAATATTCTAATATGCTGTTATAGTAATTACAGTAATTTGAAACAACTGTCATAACATGACCAGGCCCAGCCAGCAATTTTGTATAATGCAGTCAAGTTCCTCTCTAACTTTTTTCTTGCCATATTGTTTTTCTCTATACGGTCTCATGAGAAGTTAAAATAATTCAATGAAAAATAACAAAACCCAAACCTAACCTAACCATAAAGAAACACTAAAAGTCATATTTCTTTCTACATTTCAAGTCGTACAGTATAATACGATTTTGCCATCATTTACGAATTATTGAGAGAACTTGCAATGCCTCCAATTATATAAGCAAAATGGATTGAGAATTCAATTTTATATTGACTTTGAAAAGATTTTTCGCGCAACATGGGTGAGTAAAAGATGATAAAATTCACTTTTAAGTTCTTATTCTGAATCTGAAATGGAAGCATAATTTCAGTCTTGCCATTTAGCTAATTTCACACTAACTTACAACAACTCTACTGTTCAACAGTGAGTCCCAACCTGCAGCCACACAGATCCCTATACACAGCAGAATGTGCAATTATGTTGTAATACAGAAATTTTACAAATGTGAACAGGCACATCAGCATAATAATGCAGTGTTATACCCATATGCCTTAGAGGCAGCATACGAGATAGCACCATGGAGGGATGATAACACCAATGAAACAACATGGAATTTATGATTACTTACTTAACAAGCCATAACATTAAACTTTGAGGACAAATGACTGAATTATGAATATGCTGGATGTAAGCGATGCATATGGTCGCAATGTGCAATGATTCTAGCTGACAGGACTGTTGGTTTATTTAGATAAGCACTAAAGTTTCGACAAAAATACAAAACATGATGTGTTTCTCTAACATTAAAGAACGGAGAGGGAATTCACTGATAGATGGAAACAAAACTATGTGATGTAACTGGATGTCAAGATAAATTTGGCTTTCATGTTACCAAATCTCTTTTGAGTTTGATTTGTTGCATCTTCTCCTTGAGAACATTTCTAATGCACAGACATTTACTCAAGAGAAGGATGAAACATGTACCATCTATCCTTTATTAAGATAATTTCTTTTCCCCAATGATCTTGCGAGAGACCAGCCCTTTATAACAAGTGTACGGTCTGTGTTCTTATTCCATAGTCAGCATTAAAATCTGCTGGCTAGGCACAGGTAAACAGAGCTCTTAATTCTGAGTGTGTGTATGATTGATGACCGTAGAGCCTGCTGGGTCGGAAAGCCATCCTGGTGTGTCACGCAATGAGACAAGTGGGGGCTCGGTTTGCAATGATGTATAGAAACCTTCCTTTATATCGGACAGTTGTCGTTACTGTGAATTGGCTGTCGATCGGAGTTAAACCGAGACTGGGCAACATTTATATTTCAGCGTTATATCTAGAATATCTTAAAAATGTCCATCCTAATTTCTGCCATTTATATATACTGTATATATCATCTAATTCACATGTTCATGTCTTTGCATTCATATGGTAATATATTATGAACATCAGTCATCATGGTGCCTACCTCGTGTTAATGTGATGTCAGAGTCAGAGTGGTAGTATAGTGAGAGTTGGGTAAGAACAAACAAACCCTAATATATTATAACTCCAGCAGCGTTTTATTCTTTATTTCTTTATCCAAAGGATATTAATGGAAAACACAAACTGCACTGAAGCCATGTATTTAGCGATTTGAAGAAATGTACCGATTCTTTTCGAGAGTATGTAGAGAAATGTAGCGATTCTATCCAAGAAATGTAGCGATTCATTCGAAGAAATGTATCGATTCTTTTTGAGAAATGTGGCGATTCATTTCAAGAAATGTAGTGATTCTTTTTTTGGAAATGTAGCGATTCTTTTTGAGAAGTGTAGCGATTCATTTGAAGAAATGTAGCAATTATTTTTAAAA
Source organism: Scardinius erythrophthalmus (assembly GCF_964197995.2). NCBI lineage: Eukaryota > Metazoa > Chordata > Actinopteri > Cypriniformes > Leuciscidae > Scardinius > Scardinius erythrophthalmus. The sequence goes on from NC_138244.1 coordinate 9,679,370, forward strand.
AATGTAGCGATACTTTTCAAGAAATGTGGCGATTCATTTAAAGAAATGTAGAGATTCTTTTCAAGAAATGTAGCAATTATTTTTAAAAAATGTAGCGATACTTTTCAAGAAATGTGGCGATTCATTTAAAGAAATGTAGAGATTCTTTTCAAGAAATGTAGAGATTCTTTTCAAGAAATGTTTAAATTCTTTTCCAGATTGTAATTATATATTTGTTAGTGTAATTATGCATTTATTACAATGTAATTATACATTTATTACAGTGCAATTATAAATATATTACAATGTTATTATACATTTATTAGTTTAATCATACCTTTATCACAATGTGATTATACATTTTTAAAGACTGTAATTATGCAATTATGTAATTATTTATTACAGTTTAATCATTCATATATTATAGAGTAATTATACATGTATTACAAAATATTCATACTTTATGTATCGAATCGATTCTTTTTGAGAACAGTAGCAATTCTTTTCGAGAAATGTAGTGATTCGTTTGAAGAAATGTACCGATTCTTTTTAGAAATGTAGAGATTCTTTTTTTTTAATGTAACGATTCATTTGAAGAAATCTAGCGATTTTTTTAAAGAAATGTTAATATTCTTTTCGAGATTGTAATTATACATTTGTTACAGTGTAGTAATACATTTATTACAACGTAATTATACATTTATTACAATGCAATTATAATTTTTTACAGTTTATTTATACATTTATTACAGTGTAATTATACATTTATTACAATGTAATTTTACATTTGTTAGTGTAAATATGCTTTTTTACAATGTATTTGTACATTTATTAGATTGTAATTATGCATTTCTTTCAGTGTAATTATGTTTGCTACAGTGTAATAACAGAAGAAATGTATCTTTTAATGTATTTAATGTATATAAATGTATTGATTCTTTTTGAGAAATGTAGCGATTGTTTTTGAGAATATATTTACATTGTAAATATACATTCACTATAGTTTAATTATACATGTATTAGTGTAATTATACATTTATTAGAGAGTAATTATGCATTTATTACAATGTAATCATACATTTGTTTCAATGTTTGTATACATTTATTATATTGTAATTATGCATTACAATGGAATTATATATTTATTACAGTATAATTATACATGTATTACAAAGTAATACTATTTTTATTGTGTAATTATACATTTCTTACAGTCTAATTATGTTTGTTACAGTGTAATAACAGAAGAAATGTATCGATTCTTTTGAAGAAATGTATTGATTCTTTTTGAGAAATGTAGCGATTCATTTGAATAAATGACCCGCTTGCAGAGCTTCAGTTAACACCATAGTAGATTTGGGATTCTATTATGTGTAGCAGAAATACAAAAAAGGGAGCAGCTGTAAGGATGTATTTGTGAACTCTTTGTGTTCTGGGTCATTTCTGTCTCATACTTTGGTCTGAACTTTAGTTTCTTAGTTGAGGCAGAAGACCCTTTGAGTTTCCTGAGAAAAAAACAATGAGTCTTCAGGGATTAGTTGCTGTGGTAACATCGCTTCATTGACTCTAACATTTGAGCCTTTGGGGCGGTTTCATTATTGGCGGTTACTCCGGTTATTTTGATGTTTTAAGTAAATCTGACAATGTGGTTTTGTTATGAAGCTCTCTGGTGCACAGAGGGTACAGCATCCTGAAGAAAGATATGGTTTTATGATTAAACACAAAAGTACATATAACATTGTTGTTATAACATTGACATCACTTTGCCATTGAGTTACAATATCAGACAGTCCAGCTTTGTTATTAAGTTCTATTTATTATTAGCCTTACCATGCACTGTTCCCAGCAATAAAAAGTGTGAAATGATTCTAAGATCAATTTTTATTAAAGCATTTGATAATCTCCTATTCAAAATGATTATGTTAGCAATTTATTATCATTACGATTAGAGAAGAATGATCACATGATCCTTCAGAAATCATTTTCAAAAAGAATGGATACAAAATAAGAAACATTTCTTATTATTATCAATGTTGAAAATATATTTTTTGCAGAAACCGTGATACACTACCATTCAAAAAATTGTATTTAAAAAAAAATGTATTTAGCAATTATGCATTAAATTAATCAAGTGGCAGTAAAAACATTTATAATGTTATAAGATTTAATAATGCTCATTCATAAAAAATATGGTTTCTACAAAAATATATCAACGGCAAAAACTGTTTTTTGATAATAAGAACCATTGTTAATAACTGAGCAGCAAATCAGCATATTACAATGATATCTAAAGCATCATGGGACACTGAAGACTTTGAAGAAAATTCAGCTTTGCCATCACAGGGATTAATTACATTTTAAAATATATTAGAAAGCATTGTTTAATAAGATTTCACAGTATCACTGTTTTTATTGTATTTTCGATCAACTAAATGCAGCCTTAATCGGTGAGAATAAGAGACTTCTTACAAAAACATGAAAACTTTTGATCGATTGTGTTAATTAATTGTTGACATTACCGTTTTAATTGGAAATCTCAAGATCATTACAATGCATATTTAGGATATAATTTAGGATATTTTATGGATCCTTTTTAATTATAGTAATTTGACAAAAAAGATGTAGTTTGCTGTATTACGAGGGGTGACACATCTTACCCCACTCTGTCCAGTAGGGCAGAGAGCCATTTTCCCTCATTTTATACACAAAGTTTTCATAAGGTGGGGGGACAAAATTAGCTCATGCAAAAGAGGGCAATGGTTCCTGGCGTCTCTGAAGCGGTCTCATTGCCGATACGGTGAAGCTGAAAAGATGAGGAAGGGCGGTGACTTAAACTCATCTCAGAATGAGTAAAACCCAATTACTGAGTCATTCGTTTCACATTTACTAAGCTCCAGTCGGCCCACCTACACATTGTGCGTGTGTGTCTCCAGGAGACAGCCAAACATGAGAACACATTTGTCTTGATGTTATTGTAAGATTAATGGGACATTAAATGAAGTCCACTTTAATAAAACCACAATACCAAATTAAAAACTCCAATGCTCTATAACACTATAAAAATGTACAAGGGCCTCAAGGCTAATTGCGCTTTACACTAAATGACAAATATTACATCCACCGATCAAGCAAATGGGTGAAAAGACATCGTGGAGCATTTTATGGACGAGCAGTAAATAAATCAAGGCTTGTTTTTACAAAATTCAAGCTGTGCGTTGGTCATATCAAGCTCTTTTAGCCACCGGAGACAAATTGGCTTTTCCGTATCTCTCCCCCTTCCCATCAGTTTCATATTAGTATCAGCTGGCTAAGAGAATTGCATCTGAACTTCCAGTTCACCCTGTTACTTCTGCTTATCCCAGCCTTCCTCGTTTTCTCAGCTTCCACATTGCTTCCTCTGAACTTCAATCTGATCAAATAAGGGAGGAAATAAGAGAGACCGTCTCCAGCGGCAGAGGTATAGCATCGGCGGCGAAATGCTTTTTGAAGAGCAACTGCATGAGAGAGGCTCTGTGGCATTTTCTCGTCTGACCCCGCCGTGACCTTTATTCACAGGAAGACTCCATTTTGATTACTTTTTTGGGGGTTATCTTGCGCTCTGTCATCTGGGTTGCCTGTACCCTTTATAACTGCGCTGATTGTGTTTGCCAATTTGTTGCCAGAAGGTTAGCTGTGATAAAAGAATAAAATAGAATTATTCCTGTATGTTATTTTCATAACAAAACTCATTTGTCCTGATGTAAAACTGACTTACCTCTTCAAACCTCCTGTCAGACTCCCCGTGTACAAGTTGCTAGTCAGTATGTTTTATTTTATTTATTTATATTTTGTGCTAGTGAGAAATGTTAAAGTCGGCATGAAACGGATGTTGCGATAGTCTTTACTTAGTGCTACTTAGAGCCCTCGTGCTAGTAAACATCATCAGAGAAACCGAGATGTTGCTGCAAGAGGGAGGGGAAGTTATTGGGCCCTATCTTGCACCCAGCGCAATTGACTTTGTACACCGACGCATGTATCATTCCTATTTTGCACCGGCGCAAAGCGCGCTTTTCCCTCCACAGAAGCACGTCGCTAAACTAGGGAATGAACTTGCGCTCCCTGGGCGGTTCAGCGCAAAAAAGGAGGCGTGTTCCGGCGCAAACGTTCCTTCATGCTATTTTGCAGGTTTAGAAAACAATTGCGCCACTGAAAAAATAGTTTAAAGTCAGTGGCGCGTTGCGCATGTTATTCATATGCTATTTTAAGGGCGCATGCTTGGCCATAATCAATGTAGCGTGTGCACAACACGAATGCACTTTGATTCTCTCATCTACACAGAAGCAGCAGTTTTCATTTTTGCAAATCATACATTATTACGATATATCTATCGTATATATATATATATAGATAGATAGATAGATAGATAGATAGATAGATAGATAGATAGATAGATAGATAGATAGACAATTTATTATAAAAGCATACATCTAGCTTACACATTTACCCAAATTATCATACGTCTTTTTAACCGAAGTTAATTTGAGTGGGTTTCTCCATCCCCAACGTCCCTGACGAGAGCGTTGCTCTCCTCGGCTGTGAACCGCTCCTGGCGCGCGCCTGGCAAATCTGCCGTTACAATAGGAATCCGCTTTAGAAAAAGCGCGTCTGCTCTTAAAGGGAATGTGAGATGACGCTCTGATTGGTTTATTTCACGTTACGCCCAAACCACACCTATGAATAATGAAGCTACTTCAGACCAACCCATTTTAGATTTGAGTCGAGTCATTTATCCCGCCGGGAAAATAGCAACAGCGCCAAGACCCGCCCACAAAGTTACTTGCGCTTTGCACTTTGACACTTGCGTTTCAGATCGTTAAAATAGGGCCCTATATCATTAAAGATCATAAGGTCACATGAATTAAAAAAAAAAATTGCACAGATAAAGTATTTATAATAAATACTGCAATATATCATTTTGAAATTTTGATTTCATTGTGACTTTCTTTAAATCGATTAAAAAATAAAACCTAAGAGATTGTGAAACTAATCCACATGAAATGAGCGGTTTAGTCCAGATTTTCTGAAGAGACTCGATCGCTTTATATGATGAACATATGAAGACTTCAGATGCAAAAGCCTCTAAGTGCCATCTGAAATTTTCTTCTAAAATGAGCATTTTTTTCAAGCTCAGTAATTTCACTCTAATCACAATTAATAGGTAATTTTCACTGCCATTAAAGTGAAATAAGTGAACATAAACATACAAGCTTGATAAAAATGATCATTCTAGAAGGAAATTTCAGATGGCACTTAGAGGCTTTTGCATCTGAACTCTTCATATAGTCTTTTATTCTTACAGGTTTGGAACGACATGAGGGTGAGTAATTAATGACAGAATTTTCATTTATGGTTGAACTATCTCTTTAATGTGTGTTTAATGAAAGATTGAAGCAGACAGTCGTTTCTATTTATAGGTGTGCCTTCTATAACCTTTCTCGTTTTGCCTACTAAAATTCAACATGATATTTCCAGTGCATTAGAACCAAGGAATAAAGATCTGCTTGTGACAACAAAGGAAATAACACATTATATCTCCCAGTCTATTTCCCTCATCCACATTGTTTAAATTTGCGCAGCTCGAGTGAAGCTGACGTCGAAATCCATGTGTGCGGACAAACTTAGGGAGCGGAGAGATGGTCTCTGTGCATATATGCTCTTGCTGATGGGCAGATGTATAATTGTATGTACAGTCACCATCTGGCTGTGGTGACAGTCCGAGGCAGAGCAAAAGGTTTGTTCGAGAGCCGGCTGTTCTGCCAGATCACAATTCCTTCATATCAAGTTTATTTATATACTGTAGCGCTTTTTACAATACAGATTGTATCAAAGCAGCTTCACAGTATTAAATTAAAATAATACATCAATGTTTGTTTCTAGTGGAAAACGTCCACGTTTGGTAATGCTGATCAATAGTATTGTTGATTGATTAATTAAATTAAATATCCCCAAATGTCCCCAATATGCATCATATCTAATGCATCTTGCTGTTTTTCTCTCTGGCCCTATGTCTTTCTCATTGGCATGCTTTCTATAGTATGTATTGTTCACCTCAGGCTTTTCCTGTTTAATTTACATTTTTTTTCCTGTATAATTTAGACATGTAGAAATCATGCCATATAATTGCTATAATTCAGTGCCAAAATATCAATTTTTCACACCTCCTCAGAAACCATAGTGTTTTTTTACAACGGGATATTGAGTGCCTTAAGGCATTTTTCATTTTCTAACTTTTTACCATCCCTTCATTTATTTTTGCTAGTTAAAATTCCTCAAATAGATGTTGTTTTACCCTTGTCCCATGCTTTCAATCTTAAAATATGAAATTCATCATAGAAATATGAATCTTTATATATATACAGTATATATATATATATATATATATATATATATATATATATATATATATATATATATATATATATATATATATATATATATATATATATATATATATATATATTATAATCCAGATTAACAATGAAACAATCATTACAATATTTTGTAAATGATGTATCACAATTTAGCATGTAATTTCCATCGTAATTTTTATCTCAATCAGTTTCAATTCAAACTGTAACTTTATCGAATTATGGTAAAGGGTGAAAATATTTGTTTTATTATGTGTGAGTTTAGGATACTTAAAATGTTAGCTATGAAATTAGCCTTAGCAAGGTAAAACTGTTGGTCATTTTATTCCAAAAATGTTAAAAATGTAATTTGCACCACAGAAATCTATTTTTAAATGTGGTGGGAATGACATTTATTGTTCAATATTAAAAAACTCAAGTAACACAAGTATTCTGTGAAGCATGTGTATACAGACTATTGGTCACTGTTGGCGGAAAGATAAACTCTTAAATAAACTAAGAGTGTGTTAAAAATGTCAAAAGTGCTCATTGTTAAAGAAACACCCATCTAAGTAGAGCTTCCATATCGATAGATCTGAAATCTCAGCACTTGATCTGTTTTAAATGGAGTTGTTAAAAGAAGTGGATTGGGTTTTAGACTCTCCATTCTCCTTCCTGAACACCAGCCAAGATGTGGCAGCCTTTAAGACGGGGGGTTTTATCGATACACCCCTCTCAAATCCACCTCTCCCCTCACAAAGCTTCTCTCCCCAGACTCCAGCTGTAATAAATCACCAAAAAAAAAAAAAAAGGAGATTCAATCCACGCCATTAACGACTCTGGGTGGATAGTGTTTGTATGGACGTGGACACTGAAGGAGATGCTGTGAGAAATTTGTGTCTGGAAGTGTGTGTATATATGTGTGTTTGGATTGTTGGGTTCAGCAAAGGGTTTTTATGAATCTAGGGTTCTTGAGTTGAGTTGCTAACAATACTGGAATTTCCAACTTCGATACGATACCTTGAAAAATATAGATATTCGATACCATTTACGATACCACTGGGAAAACTGCCATATACAGTATACTGCCATACAGATCATTTATTATCTCATCATTTTTTGATAATTTGGGTAATTTTCTTGCAATAGATCACACAACGCTCATGCACAGAGAGGTTTTATTTGAATCATTGAACTAGATTTACAAATAAACAAATTGCAAACAATAGCACAAATAAATACAATGGAATAAAAAGACAAATGAAATAAACATGGCTTTAAGTTTATCAGGAGGGTCTAACAGTATATTCATGTAAGAAATGTTACAGAAATGATAGCAATCAAATGTAAAATAACACTGGATAGTTTTCTTTGTAAAAAAATAAAATATATAGATTAATGTTTACAATTAAATTTATAAAAGTTATTCAGTCAAGAGCAGCGAGTGATTTTCACTTTGTCTTGTTCTTTGATTAAAATGACAGTCAGCAGCAGGAATGTTAGACTGCTGTCACTTTAAGAGCGTATGCACGGATCCCGTTTCACAACATGCAATTTCTCTCAACTATTTACATTCTAAAACTGACTGTATTTACCTGAATTCTCGGCAATACGGACATTTTGACGTCATTTTGAATGTATCTGACTATTTAAAGGGTTAGTTCACCCAAAAATGAAAATTCTGTCAGTAATTACTCACCCTCATGTTGTTCCAACCCCGTAAGACCTTCGTTCATCTTCGGAACACAAATTAAGATATTTTTGATTAAATCTGAGAGCTGTCTCACTCCTCCATAGACTTCTAAGGGACTGAAACTTGCTGGCCCAGAAAAGTTATTAAAGAGATTGTTAATATAGTCCAAGTGACCACAGTGGCTTAATCTTAGTTTATCAAGCGACGAGAATACTTTTTGCGCGCTAAAAACAAACAAAAATAGCGACTTTATTCCACTATTCATTTCCTTCTCTCTGGGCTTCGAGTGAGTTAACGTAGTGTTTTTGCGCAGCGAACTGGGTGAACTATCCCTTTAAGCACAAGAAGTGCAGCTGGTATTGGTGTATTGATACTGCAGAAAAAGGAGTATTGGAACTGTTTCAGATATATAAATACTGCAGTAAATTTAATTTTCTGCAGTATCGATATCGATATTGACAACACTAGTTGTTACTGTATATGGTATTTTTGGTATTTTTTCTTTATATATTCTTCAAACCAGTGTGTTGGTTTCTGGATTCTTTAAGGAACTGCTCTGAATTTAAGTTAAGCTTCATCAAGAGATTTTGAGGCATGGTCAATTACTACAAAAAATAATGCTTTTCTCATTAAAATAGAGGTTACAGCAAGGCACTTACAATTGGTAATATGTTACTGTAAACTAAGCACTGTGAACTTTGAATGTATAGCAGCACGATTTAAATGTGTGCTATCATGAGCCTAGTGTGATACAGTGTGAATCACTTTGTGACCTTGTCTATGCAAAGTTTTATTGAATAATCCTAACACTTTCCATGTAAAGCAAATGAGAAGGACATTATATGTAACGGACATAGGCCTGTGTGTGTATGTGTGTGTCAAGGTTTTCTTGTTGTGCCAGGCTTTTAGGTTTTAAGTGGAACAGTGTGGCTTGCAGTAGAAGTCAGAAAAGTAGTTTAAGAGCATCAACTTTGAACATGTCTGTTCATCATCAGTTTCAATAATATATCAAGATGTCAATAAAAGAACAAATATGCTATAAATGTGAGAAATATCAAAGCTTTTGACATGACTCACTAAAAATTGGATGTATGACTAAATCTGTCATCTTGTTGCACGCAGAAAGACTAGGATCTGACTGGCCGCAGCTAACTTCCTTGATGAGGTAAATCTACATTTGAACTTGAAATTCTTGCAAAGCATGATCAAAGGCAAACAGTGGCTTATCGCTGCAAGGATGTTTTTATTGAAATCCTGAAGTTTTGTTTTAATAATGTCCTTCTACAAAGTCATCAGCTTATAAAAGATACATCACAGAAAACGCTGCAAAGGTCAGTGCGAATTAAAAGGGAAAAAAGTACATTTGACTACGCAGGGTTGTAGGGGCACAGCCTCCCGATAAATCTTACCCCACATTAATGGAAATGGACCACGATTGGAGTTAAGACTATGAGCCATATGTGATAATAAATCCAACAGCTGCTCCATTCCCTCCACCTCTGATTCCAAAGTACATTTACTCAACTGAGCTATTAATAAATGTATATTTAATTTGTGCAAAATCCTCTACCTTTCTCTTGATCTCTATTCCCGCGAGACGTCTGAAACCCGAGAACGTGTCTCCAGATACAAGACCCAGTACAAGACTTACCGCTCAGTCTGCAAGGGTCCAGTGGTCCCCTTATCCGGCAGTTCAAGGAAAATACTAAATTTGATATAATTGTATTTCTCTTTCCTTTTTAATTCACTCTCCCTTTGGACGTCCACCATCTGGGTCAAGGGCATCAACGGGAAGAAAGTTGCATAGACGGATATAACATAAATCTAAAATTGACGTGATGTAAATATCCTAAATATTTATCATGCTAATGTTCGCTTTATTATAATTCACCTCCGTAATCTTATACAATACATTTTACTTTAATATTCTTGCTAACTTGCCTGCAAATGTGGTCATAATTCACTCACCCTCTTGAGTGTCAGGAAAACGTCTTCTAAGGAGATGTTTAGCATAATGTCCAAACTTCTCTTTGTAGTGCAATGAAAGTCAAGCCAAAATGAAACAAAAAAATACAATAAAAACATCACAAAAGTGGTTCATATGCCTGTTTCCAAGTTATATTAAACCACATGATAGTTTTCAATGGGGAAATGGCTGAACTTTAAATTATTATTAATGGCAGTTGATTTGTTCCAGAGTTTTTGTTGTTATGCTAGTTGATAGCAATCACTAGTCTAAATCTACTCTTTCTAAATATATTTATATATGTGTCTGTGGAAGACATAAGATCATAAAATGTCCGTACGTTATACTCAGATTGGTCCGTGACTCGAATTTATGTTTCATTGGCAACACTATCAACGCTGAAATGAATGTGCAGCAGTCAGGTGGTACAGTTCAGTGCTCTTTAAGTTTTTTATGTTCATTATTATCATAATGTTCTGTGCTTTGAGACATGAAGTAGTTTAACGAGAGACGCTTTTGTTTGCTCCCTGGTATATGCGTTCATGTGTTTTGAAGGAGGCGTGGCTTTGGAGACGCTCTGAAGGGAGGGTGGGATCTTATGCTTTCAAAGCTAGCTTGCTATTGCTAGCCTCTCCGGAAATTGCCTACTTTTAACTGAAAATCTTGCTTGGTAGTCGTGGTCAACATTTGCTTTCATTGTATGGAAAAGAGAAGCCTAGGCTTTCTGCTGTAAATATCTCAATTGTGATCCCCCCCAAAAAAGAAATTCGTACACTGGGGGAAAATTAGCTTTGAAACAATTTTCAGTTAGATAACGCAAGCATGTATAAAAAATTATAAAGAAATGGCGAGTTAAACATGGAATTTCTAAGTAGAAGTCTGGTAATGTTATATTCACACATATGTTACAGTGAACAGGCAAGTTAACGATGATAGAATTTTTGTTTTTAGATGAACTTTCCCTTCTCACTTCTGCAAAGAGGCTAATTAGTATTCATCCCTGCATCCAGCCTGTGTTTTTTGAGATAGTGTTTGTCGTGTAAACTTTAACAGTCCTTTATATTGCGAGGCACTATTCTGGTACTCATGTTTGTGCTTCTGGCTTCGAGCGGCACTAGAGGCAAAAATTAAGTACAAAAGTTCCCTGAGTCTGCCAATAGAAGGCCATCTGAACTTGTTTTTAGAGTGTGTACATGTTTTTGCGTGACAGTTTCTGTGTATGCTGGGATAACATTTTAATTGAGGGCGCCAAAAATATAGTTTGGCTTAAAGCTCCACCTTGTCGCTCAGATACCATTTTGACACAAACCGATTCAGATATTAACTTAATAATATTCATAGTGGCTCTGGGTTCTTTTGTGTCACATTATTATGATTATTTTTATTCACTCTCTAAATTGTCCTTGGGAGAAAAAGGAGATTACAGACGACCGCTGACCCGTGGCTTGTGAATAAACATGGCAAAACAATCACAGCTCTATTTTAAAAAATGCACAACACTTCGACTCATGGGGCCCCAGGGGCCACGGAGTGAGTAATGGACTCGTTAAAAATGAATTGGAATAGAAATAAATTACATTGTCCCCTACCGTTTTATCTTAGTGCATATTTCCAAGCTCATTTTACACAATGAATCTTAGCATTGTGGGTTATAGTTATAAAAATTGTTGCACTTGAACATTTGGGCAGATTTGGGACTGCTTTGTGTATTTTGAAAGCTAAATGGATAATTCAGTCCTGTAATTTATATTTAACAATTTTTTTTTTTTTTTTTTTTGCAGTAAACTGGCATGACTCTAAATATGAAACCTTGTTTGAACAAAAAGCCTTTGAAGAAACAAGTAAAGTGGAGCATTGATCTCGAAAAATATGTTGAGGCCAACAGAACAGGCTTTGACCTTTTCAGGAAAGCTTTGGTGATTTGCAAAAAAAAAGAGGGTTTTTGTTCTGTTTTCTTTTAGCTTGTTTTAATGGGTCCTTTCTCTAGCAGGCACCATACGAATGAACTTTAAAAAATGGAAGAATAATGATAGAGAGAGAGAGAGATTTTAAACATGCCAAATACATTTGCTATTGGAACATTATTTTATCAAATAAATGTATAGGTGATTTTATATACAATTTTTTTATGTTTTGGTGGAATGTCAATGTCCAATTCATCACTACTGAGTTGTTGTGGGATTCTGTATTTCAATCACGTTGAAAAGTATCTCCTCAATAAGTTGCACGATTTGAGGTATCATTTATGAAGTGTAAACGACGTAATAGTAATAGTGTTGACTTCCTACAGCTGCCATTTTGAGTGATTTCTCCTTCATTCTTCTGCGAGTGTCTCCGCCTCGCCTATCTGTTTGCAATAATGGCAGTGCATTCTTCATTGACACCTGTTCCCTAGGCCATGTATATGTTAGCTCAGATTAGACTTTAGGGTCAATTTCGTCACATTAATGGACGACCCCTGATAGATGATACTTTGATCTTGGACAGTGCTACAGACCTTGAAGCGAGGGAGGAGAGTAAATCAATCGTTCTTTCTGGCAATCAGCTGTAGCTGAGACAGCTAATGCAAAACATAATGACCTTGTTCAGAGATAAGCACAGGAAAGAGAGAGACAGAGCGCTGGAGAGAGAGACAGGACGAGATGAAAACGGACAGTTACTGACGGTGGCGGCTGCCAAGAGTCGCCCCGATACAACAGGAGTTCAAACTGATTAGGGCCTTCTCTAAAGGTCACCCTCCAATTGATTGGAAGTTGAATTTCTTTCACTGGGCATGCCAACTAACCTTTTACCGCTTTGCTGAGGATGAAAGTAAAAAAAAATATTCTACCGTTTTTCAACCTTTTTTCAAAGAAAAAGCACCAGTAGAGTGAAGAAAACAGATAAAACACAGCAAACACACTAGAGGTGTCCTAGTGTAAAAGAGGCAATGTGTTGTAGCAAATGTGTAGAAATCCACATTCGAGGTTAACCATTGGACTTCCATTGAACAATACAGTCCGCCTAAAACCTCAAAGCCAGAACTTTTTATGATCCCCAAAATCACTTTATTATGTATGTTATATGTACAATACCATTCAAAAGTTTGGAAACATCACTATTTTTGATGTTTTTAAAGATATGTCTAATGCTCATCAAGCTTGCACTGATTTGATTATTTTTTTTATATATATATACAAAAAAAACCAGTAATAATGTGAAATATTAATACAATTTAAAATAATGGTTTTCTATTTTATATATATTTAAAGTAAAATAAAGATTCTGTGATGCTAGGTTGAATTTCTATCAGCCATTCTTCAGTGTCACATAATCCATCAGAAATCATTTCACAATATTACCGTTTTTCTGTATTTTTGATCAAATTAATGCAGGCTTGATGAGCATAAGAGAATTCTTTCAAAAAATGTGTGACCGGTACTATACACACACTGTAATATTATTCTTTTTTTATCCAAAATCTTTATTTCCAGATATCGATTCCCAAATTTTCAGACTTTGTATTCTAGTGTTAGCAAACCCAGTCAGTTCAAAACATATTATCATTTCCATCGATAAGAGCAGACTGATCTGTACCCATTCGGCCAAATCTAAGGCTGAAGACGTATCATCATGCCGCCGCTATCAGATTCCTCCTCCTCCTATTGTCTTATGGGATAGCAGACTGCAATAAGTCTGAGTTTAACCTGAAAGCACTAAGAAAGACATATTATCCCCATAGTTTGATTATGTAAGAGTATGAATCACTCAGCGACGCGATGTTGGCCGTGGCTGCAGGTTGCCACCACCCATCGGCGTGCCTTGAGCCTTCTACAGGGCAGAACACGGAGACTAATGGCGACCTTTAGGTGGCCTAACGAAGCGAGGGGAAGAGAATTGCTTCTGTCAGCTTCTCTTTTCCCGCCCACATATACTCACATTAAAACAGAAGGGGACATCTAGACACAGTCCTTGAGAGGAAGGGTGAAGAGAGGGGTTGAATTGAATTTTACTTCTGCTCGGAGAGAAGAAGCCGTCTTAATTCACATAGCTGACATTAGACTGACAGTTAAATGGTGGCATTTGTTCTGGTGATGATAAAGAAGCCATTTCCTGAGTGTTAGCAAATGAACAGTTTGGAAACCGACTTATTCCACTTTCTACGTTGTTATTATAGCTTATTCTGAAATTAATGGTCTGGGATTGTTAATGGGTTGAAAATTACTAACCAGATCAGTCAGTAATACTTTGTATCATATGCCATCGTAAACACAGAAGTGTTTAATTTTTTTTAGCTGTCATGTTGCAATATTAGCTTGTATCTCTTAAAAAACAATCGTTTTTTGTAAAACTAAATTTAATATTTTAAATGTAAAAAAAAGTATCTTTGCATTTGGTTACAACTGCAACCAAATGCTGCTTGCCATTTTGTAATTGTTTGTGAAATGTACTACCAATTTCTTAGTAAAAATTGTTTCTGCACCAAAAGTATGTATGTTGGGAAAATGTTGAATGCAAGGCAAGTACATTTCCAACGAAAAACCGTTGGCCGGACACCAATGGTGTGAAGACCCTATTGGAATTGCTCCATTTATTGATGTTTAATATGAGGTGTGGGATTGTCATCCAATTAGTTATCATGTGGGTGGAGCTACTTGGCGACAGCAAAATTTGTCAGTCATTGATGTTGTGGTTGGTTAAATATGCAACTCCCATTATTTATCACTTCCCAAAGTATAAAGCAAGTCCTGCCCTCTTGAAGAGCCCATTTTACTCTGATTACGGAAGTAAAATGGACTGCAAACACTGTTTTATGTTAATTTAGCATGATATGCCAGGGAAGTCAAACGTAGCTTTTGTTTTGAGACCTTTATATGAAAGTTAATTCATAACCTTTACTTGAAGAGTCTCTCAGAAGGTCCTCACAAAAAAAAATCAATGATAAACAATTGAATTGTTTTTGTTCGTGAAGAGAAATGTGTATTCAGCACTTGCAGCACCACATGCACTTTACTTTGCACGGTTAGCGATGGGATCATCCAGTGTGTGCATCCATGCATGTAGCCTAATTCACCCCTCATTCTTTCCTCACTTCTTCTTTCATACCCGCTGGTAATGTGAGAAAAACGACAGCTTGGGGTCTGATAAAATTGACCTTGCTGTTAATGAGGTTCCTTCGGATAGACTGCGGTCTCTAACTTTAATTTTTTTTTTTAACACACACACACACACGCACGCGCGCTGCTGACATCATTGCCCTGTCAACGCCACCCCACTTACCTCTGTCAGTCTCGAACACGTCGCAGCCCACACTTGTCACACTCATTAGTCCAAGCGAAGAGATTTACAACCCCCTTGATGTATCCCACAATCCCCAGCTCACATCTGCTCCATTTGATCTGTCAGTATAAGCCTCTCTCCGACATACTTTTTCCATGGCTGTTCAAGGCACACTTGAGAAAACATCATCCATCTGAAAACAAATTCACTGTCATCTATAGACCGCGGGTCAAATATCATCAGACGCTCTTGGCCGCTTTAATTCAAGATGGTTTCCAATAGAACTGTCATCCAGCATTGGCGTTCAAAAGAGACTATTCTTGTGTTTGAGGTTATAGAAAATCATGCCATCATTTAGAGTTTCTTGCAAGCAGTGTCATCTGTTTTTTGTCTTTTAGGATCAGTGTTGGGCAAGCTAGTGAAGAAAATGTAACTAGCTAAGATACCAAACATTAGCTAAGCTACACTTTTAAATATGAAACTTCCTGAAACTAATTGTAACGTTTCAGGGTAGAAGGAAGAGGAGTTCCAAGCGAAGATACAATACTCAAGTTATTTATTCAAAAGACAAAATCCAGACTCGTGACAGTGTGACTATTCACAAACATTGACCTACAATCACTGGGTGAAGACAAGGAACTTAAATACACAGTGAAGACAGGTGATGAACATAATGATAATGAGTAAATTAACTGAACTGAACTAATGATGACAATAATGAAGATAATTAACTAAACAGGTGAAGACAGTGATGATGAAGAAAAACAAACTGAAAGTCCATGATAATGATGAAAAACAAACTGAAAGTCCATGAAAACACAACATAAGGTTAATGACAACGTGACACTAATGCTGCATCCCAATTGGCCTACTTATACTATGCCCTAAACGTACGTACCGTTTTTGTGTAGAAAAAGTAATTGAGTGTGTAGCAGAAGAGTATACAGCTTTGAGACGTACAACTACGCAGTTGTACGTCTCAAAGCTGTATACTCTTCTGCGTCTTTGTCACTTAAATATGTGCATCCTGTCACCGTGTAAACTGCCCTGTCAATCATCTTGTCACAGTTAAACTCCTCCACATTCAATTAAATAAAATTGTCTACCATATCAGAGAGAGAAATGTAGTGGCATGTTAATCTGCCAGTCTTTCATCATGTGTTTGCATAATGAGGCATTTAAAAGTTAATGACCAAACAAATCTTTTTAAAAAGTTAACAGTGCTGTTGCAGATTAAATATAATGTGGATAACATTGAATAAATATCTTTTCATCAGGTTAGATACTGATTATTAATCACTCAAACCCCTTTACCTAAACCTCTCTACTGGTCTCGCACATCCTCCATGTTTGTAGTTTTTTAACACATTTTACTTGTGTTTATAGTTGTAATCGAATCCTTGTCCGACGTGCAATGGATTGTGGGCAATATTAGCCATTTCAGTGTGCACGGATCTGCACTATGCATTCCAACAGGAAAAAGTAGACAATACGGGAATCTTTGGAATACTTATTTGGGACACACTAATTCTAATTCAGACAGACAAAAAAAAAGTTTTTAAAATAAATAAAAAAATTCTTAGTATGAAGAACATTTTTAAAAATCTAAAGAACCTTTTTCACTATAAATACCCTATCGTGGAATGGAAAGGTTCCATAGATGTTAAAAAGGCTCTTCATGGAACCATATGGTAATAAAGAACCCTTTATTTTTAAGAGTGTTTGCTTTATCCTTTAGAGAAAGTACTTCCGTTACAAGCTACATAGCAAAAGCTGGAAAATGTCTTCCCTTGCGGTACAGAATCTTCACAAACTAACTTGCATTTTTCTTTGCTTGAAATTGTAAATGATAGGATGCATTTGCAGGTTTGTTGCAGTTGATTGTAGGTGAATATCCACTTCATGATTCAGAGTGTGAATGAACTATCTAAATGATTCTGTGAACCATTTTAGACCATTTTGCGAACCTGTTGTATTGCTTCATTGAAAAGAACAGGCTCAAAATGTGATTCATTTACACAACTTGATTGGTAAATGTAAATGCAAGTGCTACTTCACTCAATAAAATAGCTTTGTTTCTAAAAAGCTACATGATTTGTAGTATATTTTCTACCAATTCACTATTAAAAAATGTGGTTCGGCTAATAACAGAGCTACTCGTAGCGATTCTGCTGGCCTTGCCAGTGATGATAGGGTAAGTTTTGGGACAAGTATTGTAAGATGTTTCTGTTAAACCTTTTGAGTTCCACTTACAACCCGGAGGATAAGAACATTGTGATGTCAAAGGACGTTCATTGAAAGCCTTAGAGATGGAATCATCCAGATGGATGTTAATGTGCTGTCTGTCTACAGGAATCTCTCAGTTGTAAACTTAAGCTCAGTGATATAGATCTGTGGGTTTATTTGTTTTATTGTCTCTTTCTGGTTTCTGGTTTTGACTATTAGTTTGCTATTCGAAAGAAATATCAACCTGTCAAGAATATTTCCGGTTATATGAATATGCAGTGACAGCTAAGCCAGCCGGTTTGTAGGTTGCTTTTCCAGAAAAGTGGAAACTTGAGGGAAGCTAGTGTAAAAAAAAAAAAAGCTTTTAATTATGGTTATAATATATATATATATATATATATATATATATATATATATATATATATATATATATATATATATATATATATAGTTTGGGGAGAAATGTGCTTAAATCTCATTAAAAAGGTCCCTATGTGCAGACAATCTAATGGGCTTCTAATGGGCTTCATTTTATGAATTATATAATTTCTTTTAATTTTGGGCGTGAAATGTGAGCTGTGTATCACTTGACTGTATTCCTCAACAAATACAAACCTCAAGCATCTGTTGTGGATCACTACACCATCATGCTCAAACCATTGCAGATCAAATATGTCATGGATAGACTTAGAGTAACATACATAACTGAACTTCCATGTCTGACATTTTGTCTCCTGACCTCAAAATCCAAGATGGCTTCAGAAGGAGCCTGGAGCATCAGTGCACCCAGAGAGCATTACCTGCAATTTTCAGGGCAGAGCAAGTCAAGTGTGTAAAGTTCAACAGAAACATCATAGAAAATGAACCTGGCCGATGACATTTTAATCAGAACGGTCCTGCCATGTAAAAATAGCATTGTTGACAGAGCTGTGTAATTTATTTCTTGTGCTGTTTGTATTGCTCTACAACATTCGCCGAGCTGCTCATTGTTACACAGTTGACAAATGAAAATTTTCTTGTTCAGCTGAAGGTCAAGAGATGCAGATTTGGTGAAAGTTACTGTAAGCCAAACTGGTTGACGTCGCGTCATCCTATAAAACATATGGACTATTTTAAGTTCAAAATGCAAAGTAAAATGTTTATTATAATAATTAAAGAAGTATTGATAGTATATTATTTCTAGAAAGGGTTAGTTAGGGTTAGGGTTAGGGTTAGGGTTAGGGTTAGGGTTAGGGTTAGGGTTAGGGCTAGCCCTAACTTTCTGATAGAAAGGCTAAAAAGTTCATTTTTGGGGAATATATGTTGGGAATTTTTAAAACTTTTTCGTGCACTAATGTGCACCACAGCTCTGTCCAATATAACATTATGAGACAAATTCACTGAACTGCCTTATTTGCTATGCTGAAAACCTGCATTTTAGTTTAACCGGGCATAAATATGCAAAAATAGTGCTGCACTGTATATTCAAGGTTTGAAAAAAAAAACACGATACACACATCCTTTCTATGTAAATTACGCTCATTATAAAGTTAAGTGTGCCTTGTTCACAAACCCAAAGCTTTGTGCCAAAGCAGATGCAAAATAGTATTTAAAAGGTGTTTTTGTACATTTAAAGATAGAG
This sequence comes from Scardinius erythrophthalmus, assembly GCF_964197995.2. Lineage (NCBI taxonomy): Eukaryota > Metazoa > Chordata > Actinopteri > Cypriniformes > Leuciscidae > Scardinius > Scardinius erythrophthalmus. The sequence goes on from NC_138244.1 coordinate 9,698,500, forward strand.
AGAGAGAGAGAGAGAGAGAGAGAGATAGATAGATAGATAGATAGATAGATAGATAGATAGATAGATAGATAGATAGATAGATAGATAGATAGATAGATAGATAGATAGATAGATAGATAGATAGATCGATCGATAGTTCACTCTCTCTTGTCTTTTTCAGTTGGATAGTCAGTGCAGATGACACTGTAGACATCAGGCCTCTTGCCCATTTTTTGGCCTGTGCTTCCAACATCAATCATTAGCTCTCAAAGGGAGTCGTACACTTGCACTTTCCATCCGTCACTCTCTCCCTTATGCCCGTACCGCTCAGGACGTTTTAATGCACTCTCAAAGTCAGACATTTCAAATGTTGGCAACGGGAGCCTGACAGAAGGAGAACAGAAATAGAGGAGAGTATATCGGAAGATAGATTATGCATAAAATTGTCATATTTCCATTCGCACATGCAATCTCGGCGGGCTGCAGATGACATTTTGACGCGGGATTTGCTTAGCAGCGTCTGTCCGTATATATGCATGCAATATACACAAGGAGGGAAAAGTAAAATACCAAAGGAGTGAGAAATAGAGTTTGAAATGAGAACGGAAAGAGAGTGCGTGTGTAGAGTGACCGTTTTTTTTAATGGTAGATCTACTGTCCTTGTCACAGAGGCACTTGTAGATGCAGAGATAAAGCTTTCAAAGTGACAGCTCAGATGCACTCTGCAGTGGTAAAGGGCAGAATGCTGAAAAGCACAATACATCTGAAAAGATGTTTTCCATCTGGCGGTGTAAGACAGCCTTTCGACTTTAATTTAACTGCCTGAGGGAATTCTAGCATGGATGATAACACATCTGTATGCTTGTGGTGGGCTAACGTTAAAATCTCTAGAATTGAGGATTTTAGTGCGGCAAAGCGTGCGAATGTCCTGAAGGGTGATTGGTATCTTACTAACTACGCTGTTGATGGTCTGATACAAAGATAATGACACATGATTGCAATATAAAACCCCATCAGCTAGAATAGGGCCTTGTGCTGAGAGCGACGTGTTTTAATGAACTTTAAAGATTAAAAACGTGCAGTTTTGGCCTTTTTGACGCTTTTATTGATATGGAGATATAAAAGGAAATGACAGAGGATTGGGATGAGGAAATCTTCACATTAGTGCACAAGTTTAATGTGTCAGAGTTTGTTTCTTCTTTTAGCTTTTTTTGGCATGAGGTAAAGAAAATAGCCAGATTTTACCTAAAATTTTAATTAATAAATAACATATATAATAAAAATATGAATAAAATATGTATGTATGTATATAATATACATGTATGTATGTATATATATATATACAGAATACATTTTTTTTATTTTATACATTTTTTAATACATATTGTTATTGCTTGTAGACATACGTATAAATAAATCTGATATATAAATTTACACTGGTAATCTTAAACATAAGAAAATCTCAAAGGAACACTCCACCGTTTTTTCATATTAAACTATGTTATTCCTTAACTAAGACGAGTTGATACGTACCTCTCTCGTCTCAGTGCGTGCACTCAATCGCTCTGGCGCGCGACGACACTTTGATAGCACTTAGCTTAGCCCAGTTCATTCATTAGGGACCAAACAGAGATGAAGCTAGAAGCGACCAAACACCTCCACGTTTTCCCTATTTAAATACAGTTACACGAGTAGTTGTACACATAATTGAACGGATTGAACGTTAACCACAATTGTAAACGTTCAATCCTCAATCGCGCCTTATAATTCAGCCTCAATTATCACCCCGCAAGAACAATTACAGTGCTTTACAACTATAGAACAAAAAGAGTTAAATAAACTTTTTACTTCATCTAAAACAACAACATGTTTACTAGATCCTATACCAACTAAACTATTGAAAGAAGTGTTACCTATAGTGGAAGAGCCTCTCCTCAATATTATTAACTCGTCTTTATCTTTAGGTTATGTTCCAAAAACATTTAAATTGGCAGTTATAAAACCTCTCATTAAGAAACCACAATTAGATCCGAATAATCTAGTAAATTATAGACCCATTTCAAATCTACCTTTTATGTCTAAAATACTAGAAAAAGTTGTGTCCGATCAACTGGGCTCTTTCTTGCAAGAAAATGACACCTATGAAAAGTATCAGTCTGGGTTCAGGCCGCATCATAGCAATGAAACTGCGCTCGTTAAAATCACAAATGATTTACTTTTAGCTTCTGACCAAGGCTGTATCTCAATATTAGTTTTACTTGATCTTAGTGCTGCGTTCGATACTATAGATCATACAATACTCTTAGATCGTCTACAAAATTATACTGGTGTTCAAGGACAAGCATTAAGCTGGTTTAGATCGTATTTATCTGACCGCTACCATTTTGTTTATTTAAATGGAGAAAAATCTATCATAACTCCAGTAAACTATGGAGTGCCGCAGGGATCTGTGTTAGGCCCTCTATTATTCTCAATATATATGCTGCCACTTGGAAATATTATAAGGAAACATGGAATTAGTTTCCATTGTTATGCTGATGACACTCAAATCTATATTTCATCACGGCCAGATGAAAACGCTAAATTATCCAAATTGACAGAGTGTGTTAAAGATATAAAAGATTGGATGAAGCATAATTTTCTTTTATTAAATCCAGACAAGACAGAGGTACTACTTATCGGTTCAAAAAACCACCCACAAAACCTCTCACAATACAACTTTAACATAGTAGGATGTCCTGTTACTTCATCCTCTACAGTAAAAGACCTGGGTGTTATATTAGACTGCAACCTGTCTTTTGAAAATCATATTTCATATGTTACAAGAACAGCCTTTTTCCACCTTAGAAACATTGCTAAGCTACGTAATATGCTATCTGTTTCTGATGCAGAAAAGTTAGTTCATGCATTCATGACCTCGAGACTAGATTACTGTAATGCGTTATTAGCCGGTTGTCCTGCATCCTCAATAAACAAGCTACAGTTAGTCCAAAATGCCGCCGCTAGAGTTCTAACTAGATCAAGAAAGTATGATCATATAACACCGATTTTATCATCCCTACATTGGTTACCTATAAAGTCCCGTATTAATTACAAGGTATTGCTACTGACTTATAAAGCCCTAAACGGCTTAGCTCCAGTCTATTTAACGGATCTTCTATCGCCCTATAATCCATCGCGCTCTTTAAGGTCACTAAATTCGAGGCTTTTGGTCATACCTAGGATATCTAGGTCCACCAAAGGAGGGAGAGCATTTTCACATTTAGCACCAAAACTCTGGAATAGTCTTCCGGATACTGTTCGTTGCTCAGACTCGCTCTCCCAGTTTAAAACTAGATTAAAGACGCATCTCTTCAGCCAGGCATTCATATAATACTTTTAATCCTACAGTTAAATCCGACCTCTAGTTCATAAACGCCAGAGGAGAACTGGCCCCCGACTGAGCCCGGGTTCTCCCAAGGTTTTTTTTTCTCCATTAGGTCACCTGATGGAGTTTTTCGGTTCCTTGCCACTGTTGCCTTTGGCTTGCTCAGTTGGGGATATTTGGGGATATTTAATTTAATTAATCAATCAACGATACTATTGATCAGCATTACCAAACGTAGACGTTCCACTAGAAACAAACATTGATGTATTGTTCTAATTTATTACTGTGAAGCTGCTTTGATACAACCTGTGTTGTGAAAAGCGCTATATAAATAAACTTGACTTGACTTGACTTGACTAGTTACACGACCAAGTATGGTGACACAAAATAAAACGTGGCGCTTTTCTAAGCGGGTAAAAAGGATAACTATAATGTATGGCGGATTAGCACTTGGGAGCACGTCGACTCGATTCCGCCATACATTATAGTTATCCTTTTTAACCACTTAGAAAAGCGCCACGTTTTATTTTGTGTCACCATACTTGGTCGTGTAACTACTCGTGTAACTGTATTTAAATAGGGAAAACGTGGAGGTGTTTGGTCGCTTCTAGCTTCATCTCTGTTTGGTACCATTGAATGAACTGGGCTATAAGTGCTATCAAAGTGTCGTCGCGCGCCAGAGCGATTGAGTGCACGCACTGAGACGAGAGAGGTATGTATCAACTCGTCTTAGTTAAGGGAATAACATTGTTTAATATGAAAAAAAACGGTGGAGTGTTCCTTTAAAATTCATAATATATATGTATGGGACAGAATTTTACTATTGATTTCATATTAATATTCTGGTCCATTTTGCTGCATATACAGGAAAAGACCTTTCTTAACGCTGAGCTGTTTTAGTCCAGTTAGCATCTGGAAGTTAGTCCCGGCTGTCCTATTAGTTTCTGCTGATCCTTCTTTTTTGTAATCAGTGGATACTTCCAGACACGGATCTGACAGTTAATATCGCTTGCTCCTCACCTCTCGGCTGATGGGAATAAAACATTTTGTATTCAATTACAGCAAATGACTTGAGCGGATCGATGCCTGCTCCCTGTTGAAAAGAGCATTCTTTACTGACTACATGTTCATACAACACACCAGGCATCTGAATGACTCCAGCCGCAGCGCACTATTTGTGTGGTCTCCTCTCTCGGATGGGAGATTACAGCTTGTGTCATTTTTACGTGAAACATTTTGATGAGAGGGCAATGGATCAATAGGCTTCGGGTTGCCTAAACAGATCGAAATGGACTAAATGTTCCCATTTGTAACCTGCAGACGATGGCTCTGCATCCACCTTGGAAGAGCAAAGCATTGATCCAATAAAGAAAAGCCCAAACGGACTGCCTAATTTTATTTCATTCACGTGAGGGATCTGTAATTTTGAGCCGCGATCGTTTGTAGGTTCTGAAGGGGTCGAGCGAGATGGTGGAGGTCAACTTAAGTCAGGCAGACAAATTGTGCTATTATCAGCCGAAGAGGACAAAGGTTGAGAATTCAATCAAGACCTTTTGGAAGTAATGGTCTCATATATAGTCAAAATGACTTGTTCCCTATGAGATCACTAGAGCTATGATGTTCACATAGCGACGTAAATGGCTCAAACATAGAGATTTTGCTACGCTGTTTTTACTGTGGCAGATTTATTTGCACGGCTATCAGTGAGATGCTTTACTTTTACTCATGATCATGAAATCACAGATGTGTAATATGAAAATAAGAAGTGGGACCAAGAAACCAAGTAAATGTTAATTGCTGTACTAATTTGGTGAGCGAAACCAAACAAGTGAAAAAAACTTTTATTAATTGGAAATTTATTGGGTGGTGAAAAATAAGTGTTCTGTACAATAATGAAGCAAATTTGCTGAAACAGTAGTTAAATAACTATTTTTTTATATTTATTTTTTTAATTTTTTTATTAATTTGCCTTTTGGTTAACATAATGTTAAAGTTAGAGTAGGCACTTTTTTATAAACACTTTTTGTTATATTAGTTGAATCTCCTGATAGCAATCAATTATAGAAGTAGTCTAAATATTAAAACATGTACATATATCTTCTGTGAAAGTCTCAGGACCAAAATGTTCGTCCAATCATTGCATTCTGTCCAAATGTCCTACACTTGTCGCCACCTTTTACAGTTTCTCCTGAACTAAATCAACAAGCTTATGCTGCGTTCATGCCGTGTCGTAACCGTAATTACAAGATGGCAACCAGTGACGTTCTACCCAGAGCCGTTCACGTCCTCAGACTCTAAAAGTTTGTTTGTTTTCAGTAGATGTTTTTTATTAATTTGGCTATTGGTTTGCATCATAATTTTGAGTGGATCTTTTTTAATATTAATAGTTTCGCTTTTTTTGTATTCATTTTTATTTATTAATTTGGCTATTGGTTAGCATTATTGTAAACGACATAAATGAGAAAGGAAGTTGTTCAAATGTGGATGATCCTATCAGAATTTAGATTTGCATCTGTATTATATTAATCATTTTGCTTGTTTGTTTTGTTTTTGTACGGTTTTGTTTTCTTAACTCGAGCTCTACATAATGTAAAGTTGTGATAGATGTCAGACAAGTCAATCATTTGTTAGAAATTTGTCTTTGGGTTTGCATTCATCATTTAAAGTATGGGGGCTGGGGATATAATGATAAAAATAATTATTGTTTTCTAACAGGTTTCCTAGACACAAATTCATCGATCTTCCACTGGTCAGACAAATACAAAATCACACATTTTACACATTTTAAGGAAAACAACCAATGATATTTCACACACTTCACCTTTAACATTAAACCATTTTTCAATACATTTTGGCAGATTATGATTTACATTTTTGTTTCTGTATGTTTGCTCTCTTTCTCTGTGGTCTCTTTGTGCTCTGTGGAGTGATTGAAACGCTGCCCTATAGATTCTGCTGGTTTGTGAGGCCTGTCCGCGCTCTAAGCCATCTTGAAGTTCCCGACACCACAGGAATGTAAAACAGCTCCTCCTGTCAGTGAGGTGTGTGTGTGTGTGTGTGTGTGTGTGTGTGTGTGTGTGTGTGTGTTTGTGTGCATCAGTGTGTGTTTCACAGCACTGCACTGTCTTGCCTTGTAGAGAAAATGGCAATTCTTGCACTCACACTGCACCACTTTTCTTCATTTGACTCTGATTAGCTTTGATAATGTATCTGTGCCATTACCCAGCTAATAAAAGGGGGGAGGGCGGCCGAGGGGACGGGGGTAATGGGGTCTGAGCTCCGTGACTTGAGAAAACACACTCTCCCGAGGAGCGGTTGAATCGCAAGTGACGCATGGGGAGCCTTGCCTCAGTTTGGCTAAATGTAACAATCCTTTAGTCACTGTTACCGACCTGGACAGCTCACAGCGGGTTCTGCGGAGCCACGGCAAGAGAGCTGGACCATCTCGATGGGACTATATGTCAAGGCTGATGGGGGACTGTGGTTTAAGCTTTGAATTTTCCCTTCAGGATAGAGTGGAGTTCATAATGTCATGCCTGAAATGTCTTTAGCTTTCTTCTTCAACAAACGGAGTTGTCAAACATAAAGACTGTGCTGTGCCTTTGCTCTGAAGTATGAAAAACAGTTCGAAATTCAGTTTTCACAAACTGGGTTTTGGTGCACTAACAGTAGTAATGAAGATAATGTGATAGAAGTCAAAAATGTTGCCGAGTAGTGGATTTATTTCTGATGTGAAGCCATTTCCCACTTCTTATTTTCTAATATCACTGAAAGAAATTAAAATGCAAAAAGGCCACAAAACATTATAAAAGCTCCTGCATGGGTTTGGAGTTATAGCTTAGTGGTTAGCGCCACTGTTAGCAAAGCTACTTTGAAACCCTGGCTGCGTCGGTAAGGTAGGAAGGCATTAAGGCACGTAGCTTCACTTCCTTTCTCCTGAGATACCTTCATCTGATACATTTTTGAAGGTAGGATGTATCCTTTGATAGATGTTTGATAGATGTATGCCTTTGGTTTCCTGGCAAAGTTGTAAATATGGTAATGAACAGCAGCATTAATATGGTTTGTATTTGTATAGAATTAATTTGAAATTAATTGTTTTTATTATAACAAATCCTATAATATATATGTATATATATATATATATATATATATATACACACATTATACTGTATGCTCATTAAGAGTGGACATTTTACAGGTCACTCAGCTGTGTGTTAAATTCAGTGTATAAAAAATAGCAGTGTAGCTTTTGTCACTAAATAAAAGTCAGGTATATTATAATTTTTAACGCATTGCAGGGCAAATGAGAAATATGGAATGTGGTTTATTCAGGAAATTGCTACGATTTGGAAAAAGGGTAGCTTGTTAAAAGCTACTGTACTTTGTTTTAAAAACAACTGAGCTCCTGTCACACCAATACCAACTCTTTTCTTCTAACTAAAAGTGACAAAAAAGCCCAAATAGATTGCAGTTTGGCTTTGTAGCTTCTTCAAAGACTCCCCTGAATGGCCCATATCATCTCTGAGGACAACAGTAAAAAAGTCTATTTGTCCCATGATATGGCCACAGGAAGTGATGTGAAGCGTGTTACTACTTTTCTTCAATCCCCCACTCCTTCTCATTTCTTCTTTCTTTGTGTTAATCCCTGAGTGTGGAAAGCGGGCGAGCAGCAGGCTAAAACCACGACTCTAAATGAGGCACAGAGAGAGTCAGAAGGGCCGCTGACAGCTTTATAAATGGTTTTTCCACTTGATATATGTTCACCCAACTCTGGTCCAATTTCGTTTAACCATTGTTTTCTTACTGTTGCTTCAGCCCATTTCAACAATTGTTGCTTTTTGTCTGTGCAAACACTTATTTTGCATAAAGCCACAGTAACCTCGCCGAGATTAGAGAACAGTGTAGTTTATGGACATTTTGAGACCAACATATTCATTTGACTAATTTACCTCAAGAATTTGTTTTGTTTTTTTAGTTTTTGCCTGGTTAAATATTTAAAATCTTACAGAGGTTTGCTTTAAAAATCGCCTCTCCAAAATCTAAAAAGCACCCTTTCAATAGAAAGACTGAAATGTTATGTTACAAAGCACAGAGAGACAAACCATTACTAAATGTCACCGAGCACCATAAGAAGAAATCCCAAAATTGAACATTTCAAGTGGAGGTCATTGTTTCCACCCAAGCAAGTTGTAGAGCTCAAGCATGAAGCTGAAATGTGTGGAGTGTCTCCGTCCCACTAATTCCCCTCTTTAATTAAAGCAGGCAAAGGCGAAGGCTCTCACAGCCGTCTGATCTCTGAAGTGTTTTTGTGTCAGCACCAATTACACCTTCCTTCTTAACGCTACATGAATGGCGTTTTGATTGGAGGGTAAGCCCCAGTATTTCAAATGGTCCTTCTTAGAGGCCTTTGCCATTTGTAGAAGGCACAGTGCATTTCTTTTCCCCTTTCATTCCCATCAGAGAAAAGATGACATTGAGTGACTGGCCCAATCTGTTCCCTCATGTGAAACATAGAGAGTGCCATGTCTTCTACCCCCCTCCCCTCCCCCGTCCTTTATTTTGAAGTATATTATCGTTTCAATTTTGTCCCCCCAAAACCCACGCTCGAAATCCACTGCAATGCGTTAGCCAATATGTTTTAGTTGTCTCAAGTTCTTGTGCCTCGGCGTGCCTTTGACAATTGCAAATGTAAAGTTCACAACTGACTGCCTTTGCATCTGCTCCTCGAAGGCCGTGCCTGCTTGACGCCTGGAAGGCCGTGAGAATTGAAATTCCTCTGATGTGCTTCAAGAACCTCAATTCTTGTTGGAGGGAGTGAGTGAGGGATGGAGTGAGGGAGTGAGGGGAAGGAAAGATCAATTGCAATAAACCCTCACCTCAAAAAAGGTGCCGTCACAGACCATCTCGGGAATCCCAAAGTGACGCGACGCCCCGACCAGAGGAAGGTGAGTGGGGCCGTCATCTGTGGGTTATAAATACTTTCACCTCAACAGTCAATAATGACATCTCGTAGGCCCCCAGAGCTGTCGCTGTCCAATAATTCAACATGGTGTGCGTGTCAGTCAGTAAGACACCCTGAGAAAACAATAAATCATTTTAGGTGGAGTTGACGCATAGCATGGCTATATATAGCCACGTTTTGAGTGATGTGGCTGATCACGATTATTATCAAATTTAACTTTTTCATAATGCATTTTATTATTTCCTGACAACGTCTGTTAACACACACACAAAAAAATGTCTGTTTGAAGGGCCAATTATTAGACAAGCAAACATGAGTTTATGAAGGTGCAAAGAGGCAGACAAGCAACACATTGTCCAATGACTTTGAGTACAGCCTGCACCATCATGTTGGGAAGATAAGGAGAGCTTATGGGCTTTAAAACAATGAGACGTGAAGCCAGTCATCACTAATGGTTAGACAGCCAAATCAATGCGCAGAAGCTCTTATTGAATACAGTACAATACTGTGACGTTTGTTGCAGCAAAATTGTTTGGCTGCACACTATCTTTAGTTCAGCTGCAATGATGGAGCACCATTAATCTGTTTTTTGTGCCTCTCCTCCTCTCTCTCGTTCACTCTCTCTCTCACCATCTCCTTCTTATCCTCCTTATCTTGGTGACTGTGCAACAACTAATCCCGAGGGATTTGAACCTAATGAATCTCATTGATTTGTTCTAGAGGGATGAGGAACAAGACGGAATGGGGTGTTTTGACACAAAAAATTAGATTCACCCTCAAGTGTCTTTTGGGCTCGGTAAGCTTAAGAGGTGAGAGAGAAATTTGGACTTGAGGTTTATAATTAGATTTTCTTCTCGTGAACTCTCTGCTAAGTCTTTTTGCTGCTATTTCGTAACCCCGACGCTCACCTTCTTCTTGCAAAACTGCAATATCCTTTTGGTTTCCTCCTTTTGGTAGATGTGGGCTGCATGGGAATCCGTTTCAAGTAAATCAATGTTCTACTTCAAACCCTGGAGGCGCACTTTTTTTTTGCTTTAAACAAGTTGATGAATTAATTACTTCAGGGGGGCATTTTGAATATATATATATCATCCGTCCAACTCAACCCAATCCGAGTGGGATTCAAACCAGGGTCTCCCGTGTGGGAGGCGGGTGCGCTAACAAAGGATTCTTAAGACCATAGCCGCTAATGTCAGTTGTTAGCTTGCCTCTTGAGGCCAGGGGAGTGAGGTTTACATGCACAGCTCTTACTGGCCTACATCCATTACAGCGGGGTCTCCTGCGTGGAAAGCGGGCATGCTAACAAGGATGCTAAAGACCGCAGGCGTTAACACGCCTCTAGAGATCACGGGAGTGAGATTTACACGCACAGCTCTTACGTCTGTTACATATATATATCAGATATTTTGGCTGAGGGTTCACTGACCTTTCATTAAAAAAAAAAAAACAACCTAAAACAACCATCACGTTACATTCTCACTGAGTTAATCCACCTTTGCGGCAAAGTTGTGTATTTAATTAATTCTTCAATTCCCTCTCCATTGGTAGCAGATTGTTTGGGGCTCCTCCTTTTAATTAGCTTCCCTCTAGCACCAGGGCACAATGTTTCAATTAGACACTTAATGAAATTCAATGATCATAAAATACAATTACCACCATGGTGCAGCTCTTCAATGAAACCAATTACGGTAGTGGTAACAAGCGAGAAGAAGTTCTTTCATCATGGACGAGAAGCAGACAGGAAGAAAGACACCTGGGGACGTGCGCTTCTCTTCTCCCGCTAGCAGTGTTAGCACTGGCGTAGGCAGGGTAAAATGGTGCTTGACCCTCTTGAGACGAGCAATTATGGGTTATTTGCCAGTTGGTGAGGTGATAACTACATGTGTGCATTTATATGTGTGTGTTTTCCCCACAGAAGACATCCACTCATTTATCTTGAGAAGTGATTATTTCACTCCACATTATGTCTTAAAAACTTAATGGTGAAGTGTGTAGTTGCTATGCCCCTAGTTCCACGCTAATACTCCCTCCATCTGCTATTGGTCAGGCTATGTGGATAGCCCCTCCCCAAACTCACACCATTGGTTGGGCAAATGTTTAAATGTTTAACTGCACTCTTAAAAGTAAAGGTCTTTTCTGGAGAAGAACCATTTCTGGGTTCCCTAAATAACCTTTCAGTGAGCAGTTCTTAAAAGACTTTTTTTTCTTTTTGTGAAAAATATTTCAATAATATGAAGAACAATTTCCCACTATAAAGAATCAAATCATGTGTGCAATGGAAATGTTCCATGGATGTTAAAGGTTGTTCATGGAACCATCAATGCCATTATGGAACCTTCATTTTTAATACTGTGGGAAAGGAGAAAGTATTTAAACATTTAAAAATGTACACACTTTTTCAGCTTTAAGTAGTCAGAAACCTGACAGATGCCAAAGGGAACTGTTATCAAGTCAAATTATTATTCTAGTTTATGACAAAGACAAATGGATTCTGTCAAAGCAAATTTTAAAAAAGGGATGATGGTCTTTATATATTACAAATTGCAAATGCGCATTAGAGGACTTTGTAGTACCTGTAGAGTAGTGTAGCACTCTATCAAATCGACAGTAATATCAAATGTCAAATGCAAATGATGAAATGTTATTCATGCCTTGAAAAGTTTTAGGCGTGGGAGGCAAAAACTTCTGAGCATCAATGCCTGCAGCCATTTAAAGGACGATCGAATCACTCACCAGCAACGCTTGGCATGTGCAGGGATTTCAGCCCGACGCAGACCGACCGCTGTGGAAAATTGGCCAGTGACCCCCGAGACGGGTCAGTCCCAATTCACAGATAGCAAATTGCGTGGAAGGCATTGATTAATGGGAGAGACACAACTCGTTATAGTCGGCGGTGTCATCCTCGCTCTCTGAGTAGCCCGGGCTCGCACCCTCTCATTCCCCTCCTTCGCCTTTCATCAAGCTAGTGGATGAAATAACAATCTAACAATTGATCTCACCCCCTGCAATTAATGGCCTTCTCGTTGGCGTAATTTGCAGAAGAGAATAAACAGCAACGTAACTGAGACCTGGTAAATGGAAGTAGGAGATACTTGTGTTCATTCGCCATTTAGCATATGAGGTACTTTCAGTTGATTGTCACTCAAAGGTAATTGGGCTTCTACGTATATCAGCACAGCGAGATGACTCTAATATTAGAAGGACACGGCTTTGTTTGTACGAATACGTTGGAGTTAACAGAAAGAGTCTAGAAATCTGTTTAAGAGTGGCTATGGTGGGCGATATATTTAAAGTTGGATATAGTACATTTAACGTTACATCTAACTTTACCCACAGTGTGTATAGCAAATTGTGGCTGCATTATTGTTTGTAGAATCACATTGTATATTATTAATTATATTATGTATATTATCAAGTATGATATAAAAGTATATCCAACTTTATCTGCGTACATACAGTACTCACATAAAGTGATATATAGCCATGCCTGCTATAAGCAAATCTCAAATGTGTATTGGAAAAAGCACTATACAAATTAAATTGACTTGAGCTTACTGCATTTTTTTAGTTCCATGACAACAGGTTAACTATAAAAATTACACTGTTTTTGGGAAAAGAAATGAGCTAACTTTTATTTTGTAACCATGTAACTTGAAAAATACACTGTTTTTAAAGATCATATTGTGCATGCTCCTTTACAGAAGACTAAATTGACTGAATTTAATTAACCCTTGTGTGGTGTTCACAACCCAATTACTCCTGTGGTGTTCCCGGTCAAAAATGACCGGACTATAAAAAATAACTTATAAATCACTTGTTATGCAATATTATCACCCAATATCGGATTCAATCTTTTTGTCCACTTGTTCTCTTTCAGTTAGGACTGGTTTTATATTTCTATTTGCATCTGATTAATTGTAGGCCTCATTTATTTGATAGTAGGCATCTAATTTTTTGAGTAAAAAAAACATTATTTTTGAATAATTTTAGAAATATTAAATGAAATCTAAAGAAAATTGGCACTGTTGATCACACTAGTCTACTTTAATATTTCACCAGGAATTTTGTTTTGAAAAACTTTTATTTTGTACAAAATGGCACATTGTCACACTTGTGGTGTTCCCGGTCAAAAATGACCGGACTACAAAAAATAGCTTATAAATCACTCATTATGCAATATTATCACCCAATATTGGATTCAATCTTTTTGTCTACTTGTTCTCTTTCAGTTAGGACTGGTTTTATATTTCTATTTGCATCTGATTAATTGTAGGCCTCATTTATTTGATAGTAGGCATCTCATTTTTTGAGTTAAAAAAACATTATTTTTGAATAATTTTGGAAATATTAAATGAAATCTGAAGAAAATTGGCACTGTTAAACACACCAGTCTACTTTAATATTTCACCAGGAATTTTGTTTTTAAAAACTTTTATTTTGTACAAAATGGCACATTGTCACACTTGTGGTGTTCCCGGTCAAAAATGACCGGACTACAAAAAATAGCTTATAAATCACTCATTATGCAATATTATCACCCAATATTGGATTCAATCTTTTTGTCCACTTGTTCTCTTTCAGTTAGGACTGGTTTTATATTTCTATTTGCATCTGATTAATTGTAGGCCTCATTTATTTGATAGTAGGCATCTCATTTTTTGAGTAAAAAAAACATTATTTTTGAATAATTTTGGAAATATTAAATGAAATCTAAAGAAAATTGGCACTGTTGATCACACTAGTCTACTTTAATATTTCACCAGGAATTTTGTTTTGAAAAACTTTTATTTTGTACAAAATGGCACATTGTCACACTTGTGGTGTTCCCGGTCAAAAATGACCGGACTACAAAAAATAGCTTATAAATCACTCATTATGCAATATTATCACCCAATATTGGATTCAATCTTTTTGTCCACTTGTTCTCTTCCAATTATGACTGGTTTTATATTTCTATTTGCATCTGATTAATTGTAGGCCTCATTTATTTGATAGTAGGCATCTCATTTTTTGAGTAAAAAAAACATTATTTTTTAAATAATTTTGGAAAAATAAAATAAAATCTGAAGAAAATTGGCATTGATGATCACACTAGTCTACTTTAATTTTTCACCAGGAATTGTGTTTTAAAAAACTTTTATTTTGTACAAAATAGCACAGAGTTACACTTGTGTTGTTCCACTGGGCCATTGAGGGCCACTGTTTCAATTGGCCATTGAAAGTGAATGGGAGAGACATGTGTTAGAAGTCCACGAGGAATATCTTTACATCTGAGTGATGGATTATGGTGAGTTTGGGCTCTTTTAAATCTTAACAATCTCATGTAAATAATGATGTGCCATTTTCCACAATTTATGCATGCTTCATTGAGTTATGAGTTAAAACGCGACATAAGTGCTAGGCTACAACTATATTCAAGGCTCTGTGAGCGCATGTGGGGGTTTGTGTGTTACAACTCAATTAGGAATATCTTTAGATCTGAGTGATGGATTATGCTGAGTTTGGGCTCTTTTTAATAGTGATAGTCTGCTGAAAATAATGATGTACAGTTTTCTACGAACTGTACATGCTTCGTGAAGTTATGAGCGAAAACCAAACGCGAGTGCTTCATGAGTATATACTTGGCTAGGTGCGTCTGTGGTATTTTCTGTGTTAGAACGCCATGAGGAATATCTTTAGATCTGATTGATGGAATATATTGAGTTTGGGCTCTTTTTAATCGTGAGCTCCTGCTGTAAATAACGATGTGCTATTTTTCATGATCAATATAATTTTCATGAAAATACGAGTAAAAAGGCCAAGTCTAAGCTACCTTGATTGGCTACGTGAGTCTGTGCGTCTGTGATATTTTTTTGTGTTAGAACTCCATGAGGAATATCTTTAGTTCTGAGTGATGGATTATGTTGAGTTTGAACTCATTTTAATTGTAAGCATCTGCTGTAAATAATGATGTGTCATTTTCCACAATCGGAGCATGTTTCATGAAGTTACGATCGGAAATGTGTCTAAAATTAAGCATCCATACATGGTTTACCCATGGGTCTCTTGAAGGGCTTCTTTTAGAAAAACCTCGCTCAAGTTTAGTAAAAAAGCCTGAAACAATTATGCTTGTTGTATTCTACTCATTGAGACCTTTCAAATGACATATGACACAGGACTATCAGAGCTGTATGATGTATTTGACATATTGCTGAATGTAATACAAAAAAGTAGTTTATAAATTATGATTTTTTTTATTTTTATTTATCAGCAAATAACTCAGCACTACTTAGGAGTTTATCAAATTGGCTACATTCATTGTAAATGTCAGACTCTAAGCTTTCAAATGACACCTATTTTAAGTTGATCAAGGTAATAGTTTTGAAAAATATTATGATTATTTATTTCGCAGCTAGGTGGCGCCTGCGGGGGGTACACTCAGTTTTAGAGGGATAACTCAGCAGATGTTAGGAGTTGATCAAAGTGATTAGATCCATTAAAAAGCTGAGATTCTAAGCTTTAAAATGATACATATTTTGTGTTGTTCCATTCATTGGTTGCATTGGTCTCTCCCATTCACTTTCAATGGCCCATTGAAACAATGGCCCACAATGGCCCTCAATGGCCCAGTGGAACACCACAAGTGTAACTCTGTGCCATATTGTACAAAATAAAAGTTTTTCAAAACACAATTCCTGGTGAAAAATTAAAGTAGACTAGTGTGATCAACAGTGGCAATTTTCTTCAAATTTTTTTTTTTTTTCCCTAAATTATTCAAAAATAATGTTTTTTTTACTCAAAAATTGAGATGCCTTCTCTCAAATAAATGAGGCCTACAATTAATCAGATGCAAATAGAAATATAAAACCAGTCCTAATTGAAAGAGAACAAGTGGACAAAAAGATTGAATCCAATATTGGGTGATAATATTGCATAATGATTGATTTATAAGCTATTTATTGTAGTCCGGTCATTTTTGACCGGGAACACCACAAGTGTAACAATGTGCCATTTTGTACAAAATAAAAGTTTTTCAAAACAAAATTCCTGGTTAAATATTAAAGTAGACTAGTGTGATCAACAGTGGCAATTTTCTTCAGAATTTATTTAAAATTTCCAAAATTATTCAAAAATAATGTTTTTTTTTACTCAAAAAATTAGATGCCTACTCTCAAATAAATGAGGCCTACGATTAATCAGATGCAAATAGAAATATAAAACCAGTCCTAATTGAAAGAGAACAAGTTGACAAAAAGATTGAATCCAATATCGGGTGATAATATAGCATAACAACTGATTTATAAGCTATTTTTTGTAGTCCGGTCATTTTCAACACCACAAGAGTGACAAGGTGACAAAACTCCCCCTAAAAAATTAATAAAATTGTCACAAAACATTTCAGAAGTAGTTATACCATTTGTGAATAAAGTCACTAAGTTTCAGTACAAAGCGATAACATTAACTAGTATTTTCAGGAAAAAGAAAATCTTCTCCGGGTCAAAATGACCCGAACACCACATGAGGGTTAAACAAAAGGTATTTAACAACTTATTTTGAATTTTGTGTAAATAGGCTTAATCCCTATTGTTTTTGTGCTAAAGACCACTACGTTTATAAAACATTATATTACTCGATAGTTATATATTTAAAAATAAAGTATGTAATTTGGCACCAAGCAGAATTGCACAAATGAATGGCTTTCTTTTTTCAGACAGGTTTCCTGAACACTGCTCCCTCTTCTGCCATTGGTTGAACAAGCAGATGGCCCTGCACACAAACTCACATTGGTTGAGTCACTGTTACTGTGTCAGAATGGTAGGAATACTCAAAGAAACAGTGGAATGTTTTGTTAGCACCACAGTTTGTTTGATTTATAGTTGTCTCTGCACATTAAGCTGAGGGGAAACTATCTTAACAGAATAAAATACGTATTTCACCTTAAAAAGTTTCAGTGTAGTTTCAGTTAGTAGCTTATCCAGTAGAGTAAAAAAAAAAAAAACTTTGTTATATTATGCGTAAAGTTTTAAAGTAGCTTTCCCAACACTACTAGTAAAATAGAGACACTGCAGGGACACAGGTAATGGAAGTGCGGATGAAAAGAGATTGATTCTTTATCCATGGACCAAACAAAAAGATCTTTCATCCACACGTTTAGGGACTCATTCAATATTAATCATAATCCAAATCTCTCTCCAGTAACGTCTTGTCTAGTGTCCCCTAGAAAGAGTAATTTTTCTACTTTTTAAAGTGCTTTTTTTTTTTTAGACTGGGTGATGGAAAATTGCCCTGACTTACTCATAAAGGAGCAGAGGAGGGCAGCGATATTGGAGAAACATCACGTTTGGTCCAGAACTCTTTCTCACGTCGAGGCAGAAGATGACATATGGTTCTGACACACTCACCTGCAAGAAGGCCTCTTCCATAGCTGTCTAGCAAGAGTAGGACAACAGCAGACTCTTTAATGGTGACTTATGAGCAAACATGATAAACTTCAGCTCTATTTTTGCAGTTCTTTGGGAATCTGAACAGCAGAAAAAATTGGGAAGGGGGGATTGTCATTATTTACTCACTCTTATGTCATTCAAACAAACACAAACTGATCTCATTCTGTGTTCCACAGAGAAATGCACATACAGATTTGGAACAAAGATGTGTGTACTTTGAATAATGACAGAAGTTTTATTTTTGGAAACTATTTTTTAAAGAGTGACCAAACAACTGGAACAAATGCTGATGATGCATTTGACATTGACATAAACTTCGTCACACTGATTTCTCGTTCTACAGATCTTCTTGAGCTGACAGCTCTGAATTTGCATATTTTGAGTGGGTATCTAATCCAGTGAAAGCAGGTGTAATGTAAAAAAGAGCTTTGCTTGTTGTCACCTTCACCTCCATGCCAGGTTTTATCGAGGATGGCGGAATTTGATTGACGCCGTACTACACCTTCACACATTTGCTCTGACAAAGAATACAGCTTTGCACTCATATCACCTACACAGATAGATCAAAAAATCTCTGTGAGTGACGCCTCATGGTAAAGTAGAACTATAAGCCTATCCTCTTTTTAATGTGTAGGCTTACAAAAGACAAGTCTATATGTATTTTTGGACAAATAATACACAGAATCATGATATTAAAATAATACAAATTCATTTTTTTCAACTCAACTCATGTAAACTAAAGTAATTAAAAGCTCTCTTGCCTTCATCATATTCCCTGTTACAGTCCTTTGTAGTTATTCTTTACTAATTTAATGGCAGCATGAACACAAACCCTGAACCAGAACCACTGTGAAGCTTGCTCCACCATTGAACGACCGTTTAAGCCGCAGTGAACTCTGCACCCAATGTGTTTAAAGCCTCATTATCATATTAGCAGAAAATGACTAACAATGACAAAACAGGACTAGTGTTCTTGGATTAATCGGAGCTGGCGCATTACAGTACAAGCGGACAGGCTTCTCGAGGCTTGTGAAGCAGAGTTAGACGTCCTGCTGTGAAGGTGGAGTGCTAAGTCAACTGTAATCCACTTAAGATGGCTCAACATCATGAACTGCTCAACGCGCACAGAGCCTGTTATTGCCATTTCTCACGCTTAACTCATGAAACCCTGCCCTTTTGTTTATGATTGTTTTCATTGAAAAGGTTTTGTCACTTTCTTTTTGGTTGAATAACATTTCAAAAATCTACTCAAACATTTGAACAGTTCTAGAAATCGCTCTGATTGTCCTTTTTTTTTTTTTTTTTTTGCATGATTAGATTTACTACCAACCAATCAGACTCCCCAGCAACCGCATAGCAACCAATCAGAACACCTTAGCTGCCACATAGAAGTGATTGTGAAAAATCACCCTTAACTTTTTCATTTTTCTAATGAAGAAATCTAGTTTTTGATAATATAACGTTTTATAACCAGCTCACTTAATATTGTAGTATTTATTTGCAATCTACTCTTCAGCATACTTATTTACAGACGCATTCATGCGTCGTGAGATATTTTAGCAAAGTGCTGAGTCATCTTCAATAAAACTTGGCTTAATGTGATGTTGGATGGTGGCCAGATCTCCTCCTCTGCTCAATATATCACACATGTATAACCACAACAAGACTGTGCGCATTACACCATCAATCCATCAGCGCGGACGAGAGCTGCCGCTCCTTCTCTTCATCTTTGTCGGAGAGCGGAAGCACCTGTGAATAATTTCTTTTATTTTGAAGATTTTTTTTTTTTCTTTCACTTGGCAATTGTGTTAGTTTTCTTCAGATGGGTCCTGAAATACAGGAAACTTGTCTTGGCATATCCCTGGTTTGGTTTTGTTTTAACAACTTTATTCACAGCAGGCCTGGTGTTTCTGACTCTCCAAACTGTGGTTCTATGAGCAGACAGCTTCGATACGGAGGTAATGCATTAGCATGATGAGAGCAGAAGAGTTCAGGTTTTCACCTCAGAGTTTGGGCTGTTGAATATTTTAAAGGTGTGATGATATTTAGATATCGTAAATATGCTATGAACCATCCAACAAACAAAATGACCGTGGAGTTTGTGATATGTACCAGGGCATTTGCTGAAGAAAAGGTTTATCTGAAGATTAACAGATTAAAAAGATTGACAGCCAATCAGAATCCACAGACTTTAAAGAGATCAAACATTTAAAGTGGCAGATGACGTGCAGCACATACTTATAGGTTTTGGAATCGCAAATCGATTCCAATTTTGGAATCGGATACTTATTTAATAATCAGATCCTTGTTATAAAATGAAAACTTTGATTCCTCTTACTGATTCCTTTGTGTGCATTTTAATATAACTTTAAACCAAGTGCAAACAGTTTTCTGTGCTGCTCACACATCCAAAACGTGCGCACAGAAAGCCACCTCTCATACTGAATAGTGTGCGATTCTGAACTGAGTTCCCTTCCACATCTTTTTGCACTTGAACGGATACATACACACAAAAATATGTAAAAATATCCTCATAAACACAGTCTTAACAGTTGACAAAGAAAGCGTATAACAGTATATTGGATCCGTGCAGCTCTTAAACACTGTTTATTTAAATCGTATCTGTGTTCAGTTGTATTTATTTGTGCGATTGCTAATTTATTTTTTGTTCTTTTTTTAATTACTGAGTGTTTACTTGTCTTTAAAAATGCTTGAAATATTAGTTAGGCTAGTTGTTTTTGCTATGATATTTTTAGGCAAAAGGTCCTTGTGGAAGTGTTCTTTAGCCTGTTGATTTTTGTTCATGGTATTCAGATAAAATAAAAACATTCGCAACAAAACTTAGAATAAATTTGAATATCTAACTTTTTTATCTAACCTTACTGGAATCGAAATTAGGAGTCGATAAGTATTGGAATCAATGAGCAGAATCTGAATCATTAAAATTTAAATGAACCCCTATAAACAGTATGTTAACGTGCTTTGGTGTGGATGCTAATTAGGGGTGTAACGATTCGTTTTAACAACAATTCGATTCATATCGCGATTCGTAGTTGTCGATACAATTCAAGGACGATATTGGTTCATTTAGAACGATACGATCCGAAACGATTCAGTGACTTGAAATTGATTCAGTGACTTCTTGTAAGGGAATCAGGTATCAATTAATTATGGATAACAAACAAGTAAACAACAATTAATGTCAAATGCATTCACATTTTATTTGAATAAAGTAGGGCTGCATGATTATGACAAAAATCATAATTGTCGATTATTCCTTTGAAATTGTGATTATTAATTACGATTATCACAACACTGAATGATGTTTTGAATAGTTTGGCCATAGGACCCACATTTCCCCATGGTCATCAAGCCGTTTTTTTCTAATTTAAAACGTAACGACGTTGCATGCTGTTTATTTTGTGCTTTATAGTGAAGCGATATAGGCCTACAGCGCGCTCCGCCGCATTTGCGCGTGCAATTGAAGAGTGCGCGCTACTGAAGTATAGCGGCTGAGAGGACAGGAAAGCCCGTTTTTCTGAGGTGAGAGACTTTGCGCTGCTTGTTGTCTTTGCGCTGCTGATAGTCACAGATAGGCAGACTGAATCGAGTAACGCTTAACGCCTTTATCATTAAAAGTCTGACGTGCTTAAATCCAATGCGTTATTTCTTAGTATCGATACAATCGATTCATTACCTTTTAAAACGATGTTAGATCGATATTATGTAGTCCGGAAGGCCAACTTGCCGAGCACAGATCGATGTAGTTGGATCATAGGAATATAAATCGATACATTGATGTAGCCTAGTTGATGAATCGTTACACCCCTAATGCTAATGTAGTTGTCGCTATAGTTATCATTCTTGGTGAACGGCCCTTTAGGGTGTATTGCTTTCATACCAATTGCAAACCCTACCAGAGTTGACATGCTTTCCAAACAAACATACCAAACTCTGACGTCAAATGGATGTGGCTCCAAAAGCTTGTGCAAATGTCATGTCTTTGGAGTTTATAAAAAAAAAATCTGTAAATCTTTCATTCCTGAATCAGTTTTTGCATTATATACAGTAAGAGTAAATCATATAGGAGTAAACACATGGGTAAACCCAAAATACCGCCTGAGGTGCCTGACCTTGTAGAGGAATAAGAAAAAAAGGAAAAGCTGTGGGGGGACAAAATCGCTTGCAGGGAGGATGTAAACTTAGCTCGTCTTCCCAGTGTGCCCTGGGTGTCAAGTCCATTTCATCACTGTTTAAAAGTTGGGCAGGACTGCTCCGGATAGCCGAAGAATAAATTCTCCTCTTGGCTATATGGAGGGGAAAGCAGCTTATTTGTAATGCGGTCGTGAGAATGAACCAAATACACTCCGGGGAAGAAAAGTGCCTTGGGATAGAGAAGTGTGTAAGATGCCAGGGAAACTTGTGCAGGTTTATCTCCTTACGTTCTTTTGAGCGTTAAATCTTCCAACAACTTCCTAAGAATGTTTCCTCTAGGATATATATAGAGCATGTCACTTCCAGGCATCAAACTCTTAAAAACAGAAATAAACTGTATGTGTACATTCTACAGTAGCATCACTCAGTTTATTTTAGTTCAGAGCATATTTTCAATGATTCAGATACTTAAGACAATGATTATTGCAATTTAATTATTATTTTTACAAGTTTTACAAAAAATAAATGAATAGTACTTTCAATAAATATATCTTAAGTCTTTTAAATAAATAATTGAAATATTTTTTGAGAAATCCTGTACAATTTAATTAGTTTACCTTAGGTATTATGAATTACTATAATATTTTACAGCATCTAGTAAAATTACTGTTGCTAATTTTTACTATGTATATGTAGAAAAAACTAATTAAGATTAATAAATTATCTAAAAACTATTGCTAATTATTTCATGTTAGCTATTGCATTAGTTAACTGATAGAATCTTTTTGTAAAGCGTTACTCTCATGTCGTTCTTCTAGAAAAACCATTTTGAAATTCAATTTGCTGACTACTAAGAATGATAATACATTTACTTTGTAAAGCTTTCGCACATTTAATGAAGTTGAGTAACTTTATCTGTCTTGCAGAGAAACTTTTTCACCAAGGCCATACTCTAAAAGAAAGCCTCATGTTTCACATGGGGAATAAATCAAAGCCATAATGCTAACCAATTACTCTCTCCCAATTCAATTATGAATATTCACGAAAACATTAAATATTGATTGACCCGTGTTAACTTTGAGTCACAGTGAAAATTAAAACAAACATTAATCACATGCCGGAATGTTAGCGAAATTTATGAGGTCCACCGGAGAGTCACGAAAGCAGCTGAAAATGTGCTGAGATAACGTCTCTGTTTGTGTTCTCCAATCTGCAATCCTAATAGAGGGGACTGTCTATGTCCAATTAATTTATAAGCCCGCTGATGCACACGCACATCTTTTGTCATTAAGGACATCCATGTGTGCTAGCGGGATGACTAAATGTCAACCTCCCGTGTTCACGTTCCCCTTGCGGGATGTGATAACGTTCCGTCTTATTGCATTTAGAGCTCATCAGGTTTGTCCTTTATCCGGGGTGTTAATGGACCACTTCACTAGCTATCAGTATGTTCAAATAACCCACAAGACCGAGGAAATGTCATTGGCGCTGACGTTGTGTAGCGCGTTTATTGTGAGGGTGTGGCAAATGGTGTGAGGAGACGCCAGATGCTGTGCAGAGCTATCATAAAGCAATCTGCATTCACATATGGTAGTTGTTTCTGATGTTGTGTTTGTTTGACCTACCTTTTATTTTGGGGAACAAAACTGATGAAAAAGTCTTCTTTTTTTACATGTGACCTCAATAGAAAAATGATTCATAATGGCTTTATTCACTTATACAAATCGCAAAAGCATTTCATCTAGTATTTTATGATTACAGTTGTTAATAATTCAAGTGAAATTCAATGATCCTCAATACCAACTCAATTACCAAATTTCAAATAATGATAAATAGCCTTCGGTTTTTCTTGAATGAGTAAAAACTGCACAGACAAACTGACTGTTTACAATTAATGTGATCGAATTTTGACCAAGCAGTTCATTTATTGCTTCATACGTGCAACCAAAATGGTTTTACCATCAATTTAGACTATTTAGGGTTAGTTCCTAATTATGCCTGTAGCTTAATATATGTGTCACCTGTATCTATAAATAGTGCAGAATCTTACATTTGCCGTTATTTAACTTTTTAATTCCTTCTAAATCTGTTCATTTGCATGTGAAAATGGAACACAAATCCTAGATTTGAGTCTTTTGGATCCCATGACATGGACAAACTCCAGATCCATTTGTATGACCTTCTGAAATGCATACATATTCCATAGTTTGGTTGGTAGAGTTTATTCACGTGCAAATATTATGGTATTGTCTAAATTATCCGTTCTCTGGACCTATAACACTCTACCAGCACACTAGCAACTTAAGCATGACAAAATAACATTTAAAACACCTTCCAGTCTTACCTGTGAACCAGTACAGTCCTGAATCAGTCTAATTAGCAGCGATGTTCGCTTGGTCAGATTAAAGGTCAGGCAGTTCTCTGAAGCATGTCTCCTGCAGTCCCAGCCACGCAGGTGTGAGCAGGTGTCAGACGCAGTCAGGCAGAAATCTATCTGTCTGTTCGCGCTCCTTAAGGCCTGGGGGAAAATGAGCAGCATCTGCTGAACAGGTTCATCTGTTGTAAAATTGGATGGCTACGTCTACCCACAGTTCACCTCAACCCAATGAGAGAGGGATGAGAAAGAGGAAAAATAGAGACAGTGATTTGTTTGATGTTTCTTCAGTCAGTGTTTGAAATTGACAATTGAATTTGCTACCAGGTGTGACTTGAATTGTCCTGTTTATATGGAGCACGCAAATGATGTTTGAACGAATAACCAACTCCAATTAGCTTTCCTGTGCTCTTAGTTGTCAAGACATACTTAGTGACTAAAACATAAGATGCTATCGTGATATTTTGTTCTAACTAAATATTAATGTTTTTATTTATCAGTTAGCGCTAATCTAGTAGGCTAAGCCGTTAGCTTGCTAACTGAAGGCTTATTGAAAACACAAAGAAATGTAAATATTGAATTAGCTTGGGGCCCTATTTTAACGATCTGAAACGCAAGTGTCAAAGCGCAAGTAACTTTGTGGGCAGGTCTTGGCGCTGTTGCTATTTTCCCGGCGGGATAAATGACTCTTGCGCCAGGCGCAAATCTAAAATGGGTTGGTCTGAAGTAGCTTCATTACTCATAGGTGTGGTTTGGGCGTAACGTGAAATAAACCAATCAGAGCGTCATCTCACATTCCCTTTAAGAGCAGATGCGCTTTTTCTAAAGCAGATTCCTATTGTAACGGCGGATATGCCAAGCGCGCGCGAGGAGCGGTTCACAGCCAAGGAGAGCAACGCTCTCGTCAGGGACGTTGGGGATGGAGAAACCCACCCAAATTAACTTCGGTTAAAAAGGCGTATGATAATTTGGGTAAATGTGTAAGCTAGATGGATGCTTTTATAATAAATTGTCTATCTATCTATCTATCTATCTATCTATCTATCTATCTATCTATCTATCTATCGTAATAATGTATGATTTGCAAAAATGAAAACTGCTGCTTCTGTGTAGATGAGAGAATCAAAGTGCATTCGTGTTGTGCACACACTACATTGATTATGGCCAAGCATGCGCCCTTAAAATAGCATATGAATAACATGCGCAACGCGCAACTGACTTTAAACTATTTTTTCCTGGTTAGTGACGCAATTGTTTTCTAAACCTGCAAAATAGCACGAAGGAATGTTTGCGCTGGAACACGCCTCCTTTTTTGCGCTGAACCACCCAGGGAGCGCAAGTTCATTCCCCAGTTTAGCAACGTGCTTCTGTGGAGGGAAAAGCGCGCTTTGCGTGGGTGCAAAATAGGAATGATATATGTGTCGGTGTACAAAGTCAAATGCGCTGGGTGCAAGATAGGGCCCTTGGTAATACAATGTGATATGCATAAAAGATTAAAGATAGTAAGATTAAGAACAAATATACTGTATCATAAAACAGTTTTTCTTATTTCTAATCAGGCACTAAATGGAGTACCAGTAAAAAGTTGTCAGAGTCCATAAAACTGATATGGGAACAACTCTTTTTTTGGTCGCTGCGTCCGAAATCAAAATTTTCCCAATATGGTATTCGAAAAACAGTCCGCCAAAAGAGTAATGTCCGAATAGTAGGCGAAAAGTCCCTGGATGACCAACTACTTCTGCTGAGATTTTGAAGTGCGTATTTGATGGACACTTTACTATCCAATGAGGCCACAGGAAAGGATTTATGAATGACAGTGAAGCAACGCAACTGATGCTGGTAGGTCATGTGACAGTAACAACATGGCGGATGTAGTAAGCAATTTCAGATGCAGTGAGTGACATCTGTCAGTTACCAAAGTTTCGATAAGTTCTCTGTTACCAAAGTTACCAAAACCACACATGAAAACATCCAGAACACGCACGAGAATGTAGTTAGACAATAAGTTGTCTAGGCAGCTGTCACTGTCATTTATAATAAAACTGTGAACTTATTTAGCTCTTCAAACAGGACTGTATTCTACAGCTGTGTGAACTTTTGAGACTGGCTTTGAAGTTAGTGAAGCATGTGGTCTACTAATTTCTACAAGCTCTTGATTAAATGTAGATTCTCTTTGTTGTTGTTTTTGGTTGTTGTTTTTTTGAATAGCCACAAAAAAAAGAACCGAAAGAAGTTACTCAGGCATATAATTTAAGCAGTAAAATGGGAAACAGATGGAACAAATAAAAGGATTACACAACAGATACTGCTGCTAGGAAAACTCAAAAATGATGTTAATTTAGTTGTCTGTAAAGAGGAACCAGGGGACTCCGTTTTTGAGCTTCCTTCCACTCCTAACTGTTTTGTATTGATCGACGGTGCATTTTTGAATAATCCTCAGCGATTTTTGGCTGCGCTCTCCCAAAGTCCCTGACAATCTGTTTCAGCTACGCCTCGCATCCCCTGGAAGTCCTACAGGACCACCGGCTAACTTCCCCAGCTCAGCACAACCAAAGCAGATCGGAATCTCTTTGGTAAATTTATGTAGTCTTTGTTTTTGTTGTCACGTTGCCGCCTTTTTGTCTCTCCCATGATGCAGATGCGCATTTGGATGCGGAAGATAACGGATGGACCCCTGACTCCTGAGGGATTTCTGCTGAGGTTTACTTTCATGGCACTGTCGATAGCAATTACCGTGCAAGGTTTCTCCCCAAACAGGCCTGGGAAAGATGCCGGCAGCCTTGTGCTCCCTCATTAATAAGACTGGCGAAAGTTACCGTCGATATAAAACGCCTCTGACTTCGAGAATTGTGTCCGGTTCAACACTCAGGGGGATAACAGAAGACATTGATGGAGAATGGAACCTATGAAATGTAAAGCAATGTTTCAAACAAGGTGTTTCAAAGACAGAATTGGCTCCTTGTCAATTCTTGAGGGTAAATTTGAATTGAATTGGCCACACCTCACGTGAAGTTGAACTGGAATGAGAGGAAGAGAAATTTACTGAACTGTAATTCAAAGAAACTTTCAAACAAGGCTTGACAATCTCTAATTAAAGATTACAGTTATTCTGCAGTGTTCTACTTTATTACATTCAGGAATTGAATTGGAATTTAAAAGTGACTCAGTTAAGAACCGCTAATGTGAAGTATACTGTAGCTGTCAGAACGCTGTGGGACATTGGCTGAAGTTGTGCATATAATTACAAAAAAAACACTTTCCAGCATGAGCCATGGGACCCACATTTCACCCATTGTTCAATATCCACAGCTGAATGCAAAGCTCAGCAATCCATCCGTCAGTGTGGCCGGATTGTCAGATGTTTCGACGCCGTGACTTTCCACATCAATAATTAACAAGCGCGCCCCAATAACAGAAGCGTTTAAAATGGTAATTCATAAATGGTTCGCCTAATTTTGGTGATTGACACTTCACGAAATGTGTCTGTAATTTGTTTTTCTTGCCCTCGGATTCAATGTTCCGCCAATTCGATTCCTTGCACAATGCACAAAATGCCCGTAGGGTTACGAATGAATCTCCTTTACAGGTTGGTGAGCTGTTCTCCCATTGTCCGAAGACTAACTGCACCACGTCCTCTCAAGTGACTATTGTGATCCAGAGAAGTCAGTCAAGACAATTGAGAAGCAACCCTGATGGGATATTTAACTTGAGTCAATATCATTTGTCAAAGTCATCAATATACATCAAGCTGGCACATATTCGAAAAGAGTTAAGAATGAGGCTCTATTCGCGTACTGTTCCCCATGACTCCCCAACAATAGATTGTCAACCTCTCATTTTGCCTTGTTTTATTAATGTTTACATCTTTTGACTTGTCCTTTTGTCCCTTATGAGGTGTTGGAGAACCACAAGTCGTGGTGGCATTAAGCAAACATGACCGAAGAGTGAAGCATAACCATCCCGTCCTGATTGCAGACCAACTTAATAACCTCTATCATATGAGCTGGCGTTGTGAAACCAATGAACTATGACCAATCATTCAGATGATTGGACTATGGGGGGCTAAGCTTGGGTGGCCCAATAAAAACAGTTGGTGCTGAGTCGCAGTATTTGTATAAAGATGGGACAGATGGCTGCAAACTCTCAAAGCCCCCACAGTTCATTGCTTTAGAGGTCTCCCATTCGCTTCCAACCGTGTTTGTTCAATACACAGACAATAAACAACAGTCAGTGTGAGAGCCCCACCCTCATGTTTGCCCTTTAAAGCAAAGCGGGCCGTATATGTGGCAGGACTCCCAAAGCATGCAGATGACGCTACCGTGGTGATTTTAAATGGACATATCTGCTTAACAGAAGGCCTATAATGTTGTAAATGAATACTTTAGGGAAGGATTTGTGTGCGTGCAAGGTGGAAGGAACGGGTCATGGCATAAAAGCAAAACATGATGACAGTAACTCATAATGCTAATAGCTGGATTAGCATGAACACAGTATAGATAAATCCAATTACCCTGTAATGCTCACCGACTTGCAGATGTAGTTTAGTATGCACATTTTCTGCCTCAATGCTGCTGGTCACAGTTATTCATTGCTGTTTGCTGTACAGGCACAAGAAGTGGCTTTCCACAACAACACACACACAAAAATATGTTTGCAAGGTCATTTGGAGCTTTAAATTTTGGGATTGAGTGATTATATTTCCCTTGTCTTGTCTCATGCATCAATTTAATGTCATCTTTTATAATGTTTAACGTAACTGCAGGTCCTTTTGCTTCTTGACTTGTTGAATAGTTCAGCCAAAAACGAAAAAGTCTGACAGTGTTTATAGCTTTTTCTCATCTTATTTTCTCTTCCCTACTTTGAAATCTCAATCAAGATTGTTTAGGATCAGAATTTGTGCCAGAATTGATGTAAATAATGCCAAAAGCTCATTGATCCACATGTGTTAAAAGCGAACTTGACGAGCAGTTGAAAAATTAGATGGCAAATGACATTGGAGAGCTGCAGCACCAATACATTTATTTTTCTATTTACAAATATGACTTGAAAAGATGTGGAGACTTGAAAATGACTTGAAAAGATGTGGAGCGTTTAGCGCACAATTCAAATGGACTACTTTTTTGGTTATTTTATGGTGTTTTTGGACCTTTTTGGACACCGTTCATCACTATGAACTGCTGTAGATGATGCTCCATAGAATACAATAACTATACGCATTTGGAACATCATGAGTTTGAATAATAATTAAAAAAAATTTTTTTTATTGAACTATTTATTTTATGGTGTTTTTGGTGCTTTTGGGACAGCTGTCATAACTATAAACTGTCGCTAATTATGTTTCACAGGGGAAAAATAACTGCATATGCATTTGGGACGCCATAAGAATAAGTAAATAATGGCGAAATATTCATTTTTGGTTATTTTATTTACATTTTTGGGGTTCTTTTTGGACAGCTATCATCACTATACGTCACTATGTTTCACAGGGAAGGGTTAAAGATCCCTTAAAGTTCCAGTAAGTTTTATTATAGTGTTCATATAAATATGTAATTTTCTGAACATAATTGATTACAATAGCAGGGAAGGAAGTAATTAGCAAATACATGCAGTTCCACGATAATTTCATTATAAGCATGTTGTTTGTTAATAATGCTTGGTAATTATTGACGTAATAAGTTTTATCATAAACACTGTGGTATAAAAGGCAACATTTGTTTGACTGTTTGGAATCCGCTGGTTAAAAAGACTGTGGATGATAATAGTTATTGTGCAAACAGATGATTATGGACTATTTATAAGAGGTTTGAGGCCCATCATTTTCAGCTTTTCCAATTTAATGTGTTTTCCTTACATCAGCACTCAAACCAGCTATTAAAACGTACAAAGACTACACAAGGTCACAAACAGAAGTGCACTGGAGCAGTCAAACAAACTCTCGTAATCAAGGTTAACACTGCGAATCTTGACAGATTCGGTGATGAAATTACACATCACCGGCCCCCTGCTAAAAATACATCTGATCGAAATAGACATTCCCCATGATTCCCAGCAAAACGGCGTGGTGAAAGGGCCCAGGGTGCTTTTTCTTCCTTTTCAGCTATTATGGGGTGCAATAAGGGCAAAGGCTGATCTGAGCGCAGTGAGTCACGAGGAGACCTGTGGATCACATGGTGCCGTCTGATATTCCACAGAAGCCCGAGGACAGTGTCAGAGAGTGATTCCGGCCCCCCCGGGAGAGAGCAGGCTCGCCGCTGTGTCCCGCTGTCCTCTCAGACAATAGGAAGGGTAATGGCCTCCCTAAGGCCTTTCCTATTCAGTCTGATTAGACCACCTGCATCAGAGGAGCCCGCCACTACAACAATTAGCTCCATTTATCAACCTCACATCCTTGAGAGAGGGGCTGGAGAGAGAGCACAAGAGAGAGGAAATAAAGGGAAAGTCTGAGTGGAATAGAATGAAAAGAAAGTCAGAAACAAGACAAGAGCAAGAACAGAAACAATGGCACACAAATTGTCCAAAGACGACGAGGAAAATGAAGGCTGATGAGAGATTTGTTGAACAAGAATACCAAACCAAGAACATTGTATCTTTTAAATGCATATTAGCACATGCTAAACGCTGTCAGCTAGTAAACAAGGACTTACACTTTTGTCTAAAAAAAGTGAGAAATATCCCAAAAAGTGTTTTGTTTTTGTTGCATACTATTCTGAATTTCTTTTCTCTTTCAGGAACATAAGCAATTGACGCAGCTTTTCTGACGATATACTCCGATTTTAAAGTTGACCTAACAAGCGCAGTGGGTGAGTTGGATTAATGCATTTTTCATGCAAGTTCAAATAGACCTAAACTGAAAAACATAGTTTTGTGGTTCCATTTTCATTCTTCCCAGCATGCAGTGGGGAATGAATAATTAATGTGTTTGCATCCTTTGATCAGTTTCATTTGTACAGTTGATGTTCTATTTTGTTGTCACGTTTAGTAACATAATGACGTTAACATTGTGCAATTTAAAAACATGTAAATAACGAGAATCAAATCATTTTGAAAGTCTGAATCTAAATAGGTAATTGTAAATCTGATGGCAGATTTTATGTCATGCCAACTTGATAATTTAGGTCATCAAGGTATTTTTTTTTTATCTCATACTGTATGTAGCATTGGAAAGTCTGTTTCATTGTAGTAAATCAGCTTGTCTTTTTTAAATTCTGCTTTTTGTCAAAATGTATGACTCAATTAAGTAAATACAGATAATTTATTCCCTTGTTGTTTTCATACTAGAAACTCTGGCTCTAAATTATATAATCAGATAGATTATATAGGTCAGATAGATTATATAATCAGATGGATGGATGGATGGATGGGTATAGAACTTTTAATTTATATATTAAATTAGAAGCATTGCTGTTTTTTCCCCCTGATCTTTACAGTCTGTATTTCATTTAGCAAAAGTTCAGGGGAACAAGGACTATGGCCTATACAAGTATTTTGTTGTTAGGAAATACAGATAGATGGTCTAGCCAAGCGAGCTGAGGTACTTCATCTTTGCAAAAATGAGTTTTGAGCGGAGCAAGTGCCGAGCGCAAATGTGAGAAATGTGTGTAAAGATTCTGGAGTAACCGTTGTTTAAGGACTAACCTTGACACCGCTGTGCTATAAATGTGAGACTAAATAGCTCAGCATAGATGTACGGCAGCGATGGGCAATTTCTCTCTACAGGTCTCCGGAGAGATCCGCAGCTGAACTGAGAGGAGACGCGACGCAGAGTCCTCGCTGTTTTGTCTCGGCTAAATATAATATGCTATATTTTTCATCGTGCTATAACGTGCTTTTAATTGTACAGCAGGTATTTTTCATGAAAAGAAACGGATATTACGAACCAGGCTGAAAAACCACCAAGTGGTATCTTGCCACAAAAAAAAATGGATCACCCCCTCCAAGACTCCTTCAGAAACTCTTCCAACTACTTTCCTCTTGAGGTCAGAGCCAACTTGAGACGATGCCGCGATACGCTCCCATCTGCCAAGCAGGAAGAAATTATGTTGATCTTATTTCTCATTGCGAGCTCTAGTACCGCCATTTACCCAATTACGCCGTTATTGGTATTCCAGGCCGTATATGGCCGAGGTAAAGCACTTACAATGCGTCAACATGAGGGCTTTGCTAATTATCAGCCTCTGAAGCCATACTTCATAATGGAGGGTTTGCGGAGTGCAGGGGTCTCCAATTCCCTCTCGGTCATCGTGCCCCCATAATCCCTTGTCTCATCAGTGTTGTCAGCAAGACAGTATATCCATCGCCTGGAACCGTGGCCTTCGCAAAGTCCTTAATTAAGTCCTGATCACCCTGTCCTCTCTCCCTGGCATTAGTGTGTTTAATTTCCTGCCTTCATATCTCTAACCCTCGCCAATATTTTATTAATCAAGTTTCGACTCGTGGCTGTGTTTTGAAGGGGCCATGCTCTCTTCCTTTCGCTCCTAGCACCAAAAGAAATGATGACAGTAAAGCTCTATCCATCGATTTAGCCATTAAGCAAGGCTTAGCCAGAATAATTCTGTTGAAACATTGCTCAGGGGTTCGTTAATGCAATATTTAGAGAACGTATGGATTAAGCTTTGCAATCTACAGGTGCTGATCAGTGGACCTGCACACTGTTTTTCCACAAATAAGGTTGGAAAATTGAAATGTTTAACTCAAACTGCTGGATTTCAGGTAGTTTGTTTTCAGAGTATTGATTGAAACTGATTTTGACTTTAAGTTTAAACAGTGTTTTGGGAAGATTAACCCCCAATTGAAATATCAAGTACTCCAGATGGTGGAAAATACTGAAATGATGCTTTTCCTTGCTCTGTTTTTGACTCAGTTAGGTAAATTAATAAACATAGTGCAGCAGGGATGACATATTATTGTAGGCCTACCCAGAAGTTAGCATCCCCTTTGGATTTTTCCATTGGCTTTTGGATTATTGAAGAAAATAAGCTCTGTGACCAACAAAAGGTGTGATTCTTACATCAAATGAATGTAACTTTCATGACTTCTGAAGTCTAAATACAATCGGTAGAAGTGAAAAGCTAAAAGTAGGCGACATAATAAAAAAATTTGGGTGAAGCAAGCATTTTTTCAGTCCTTTCATCAAACTATAAAACACGCTAATAAATCCGCTGTTC
Source organism: Scardinius erythrophthalmus (assembly GCF_964197995.2). Taxonomy (NCBI): domain Eukaryota; kingdom Metazoa; phylum Chordata; class Actinopteri; order Cypriniformes; family Leuciscidae; genus Scardinius; species Scardinius erythrophthalmus. The sequence goes on from NC_138244.1 coordinate 9,731,927, forward strand.
TTCCACCTACCCCTGCATATTTGTTTTCATATATCAGGTGCGATGAGAATACCGCTCGCAGACTGAAAACAAGCAAATGCTGTGCAGTATTTGAGGAGACTATAGACATCTACACAGTGTGTAGAAGCACTCTATCAAATCTCAAAACCAACAGGGTGCAGAATTCACTTCCCCGTCATACCAGCCCGCCATGGAAGAAATAGAGATCTTGACATCTTTTGATACACAGCATCCACAGGTGGCCCCAGCGGTGTTCTTTCAATTCCGATTGCATGACTGACATCCCTCTCCGTGTGAGAGAAGGACAGGACTGTGATTTTCAGGAAGGTCGACTGAAGAAAGATGGACGGTTTGCAGCACAGGAGTTCTCGGGACAGTGTGGGCTCTAATTTCACAGCTGAGCTGCGTTTGCTGCCATATTGGACCGGGTTTCAGATAGACGTGCCTCGCTGACGGGCTCTGACCCAGGCCGAGATGGTGTCAGTAAGTATTTGTTTTATTTTTTCTCTTTTACACCTCTGCTGTCAGATTCATTACCTTGGAGGCATCCATCTTTTCAATGTGACAGCGCATATAACAGATTGTCATGACAAGTGTGTTTTTAATTTTTTTCCAATGTCAAAGCAGACAGAATTGTAATGTGAGACGTATGTCATCTGAAAAGACAGTTATGATGCTATTATTCCAGTCGCATATAGTTTTTCTCTAAATAGATGGAAGCATAAGGGTAATACGTTGACAATTGGCAAACCGATGACTGTAACCTTGTGGAAATGTGACTGCAATATCAAAGTCCTGGTAAAAGTATCTTCTGCTATGTCTTTCCTTACAGCAGAACAGAGCACTTCATATATGATATATGAAACGTGGTTTTTCATTATTCATTCAATCAAACCGGCAGGAGGATGGTCCTCATATCTTAAATGCAACTTTAAGGAGAATCCTTGAACCTTTACACAGAAATCAATTGTTGGACGGGGATCTTGAGAAGAGGTGGTCTGAAGCTTGGCTCAGGGATTTCTGTAATACATTGGCTATGTTCAAAACACCAAACAGCGAGTTGACATGCAAACCCTCCTCTCCTCACTCACTCGTTTCATTTGCTCCGGATGAATAGTGTTGGTGTTACAGGGCTTGAATTTCACTGTGGGATTGCGCGTATTGCGCATAATTTGACTCATTCCTGCAGATTTTGTGCTCACACCCAAAGTGTGCGCACATAAAGTCAACTCTGAGCACCAAGTTTCGTTTTTTTCGCTGTTTATTGAGCTTAAACAGTCAAATACATACAAAAAAATTTCAAAATGCTGGTCTTGGTGAGTATTCACTTAAACAGTGTGTTGTGTTTAAAGTGAATGTAAACAGTTGAGAAAGAAAACGCGTGTGTCGGGTCTTAAAGGGACAGCAGCCTAATTTACCTGCTGCCAACTTATGAGATAATATTAAAAATATGTATATGACAGTTTCCCCCATGGTGTGTGAACATTTTGGCCAGTGAAAATGCTGAGTGGCTAACTTTGGAAAACCACTTGCCACGGTGGCTGGTAAGCAGGATATAGTAAAACAGTACACACACACACATATATATATATATATATATATATATATATATATATATATATATATATATATATATATATATATATATATATATATATATATATATATATATATATATATCACTCTGTCTGTCATCTTGTTCCCTTTTAGGCTGACGTGTTGGCGCCACAAAACTGTCAACCTTCCAGACCTACAAGCTTTGGTCGGTCCAGGTGAGTCTAGCCCATGTGACAAGCCAAGATTGTGACATGCCAAAGAAAGGGGCCTTGGGGGGGGGGTCTCAGGACATTTACTTCCTTTGTCTTAGTATCTCTGTTTCCTCCAACACCATTATATGTGCAAGCAGCGGGTAATTTTTCCAGCTTGGCCATCTCACTCCTTTGCTCGGCCCAGGCAGGCACTCCCTGTGGTGGCAATCACCTTGCTGAGGGAACCCTGGTCAGTGCAGTGGGTATTTTTCGCCAGCCCTTCGGCTTCAACCCGATACGCTGCAATCTTTCATGTGGACGCCGCTGTGTCACGTTCTTAAATAAAGGCAATGCATCACAGGAAGGAAAGGTGTCAGTTAAAGAGAGGGAGAGAATGGGGCTAATGACTCGAAAAGATCCGTGAAAAAAAAAGAGGCACGTGAAAATGCTACAAGGTATTAAATATAATAGAGGTATCAATACAGCAGGTAGACTGTAAAAAGTAATTAGTTGACTTAACTTAAAAAAGTGAGGAAACCCGTTGCCTTAAAAATATTAAGTTAATAAACTTAATGCATGAATAAATATTTTTTTACCTCTCAAATTCACTTTAATTTGACATACATCCAATATTAAATGATGCATTTGAACATTTATAATAATAGTAAGAAGATCAAGAAGAAATCCAAGTGTATAATGGGGAATTTGATTATGAGCTTTTTATATAATCTTGATTACGTTAATTGTAAGAAAATAGTGCCAAGATTGAGTCATTCTCGGAGTTGCCTTAATGCAGAGATCTTTAGCTCCAGTGATTCTGCTTGATTTTGAACCTTAAGGAGTCATGAAACAGCAAAATATTACCATTACGTGGTGAAGGAATGAACTCTTCCAGCTGGCTGAGGGTGTTTTTGTGAGAAGGTTGCACCTGTTCTAAAAGCTTATGCTCTGACCATCCATGCCAAAGCAAAACCACAAAATGGACATAATATTCTGTCGCCAAACGTTGCAAACTTGGACACGCATGACAATGATGGAGCCCCGGCGAATGGGCTTACACGCCACATTTGGTAATTTGCACACCTACCTGCACTTCATAGCGGCACAATTACTGAGTGTCTCCAGGGTGGCTGGCCTCTCCCGTTCTCATTGGCAGGCTGTTCCGCACCTCTCCGGCCCTGTCCAGCCACGGCTGCGACGCCGTGAAATGGGCGTTAATTCTCTGCGCTATCTGTACCATGCAGAGACTGTTTTAAAGCCTACATATGATTTTCACTCTCTCTGCTGCTACAATCATCCAAACGTGGAGAGAGAGAGAGAGAGAGAGAGAGAGAGAGAGAGAGAGAGAGAGAGAGAGAGAGAGAGAGAGAGAGAGAGAGAGAGAGAGAGAGAGAGAAAAAAATGAATGGGTAAAAATAAAAAAAACATCAAACAAACCTGTGAAATGCAAAACAGCGCAAAAAAAATAAAGGTTTTGCATGTGGTTGTTCCCATCAGTAGGGCTTAATGAGAATTTCACCTTCCAAGTTTGAAGGTAATGGAGGGGAAATAACAGCATTTATTTGTTAAAAATAAGTTGAGCTGTGCAGTTAGGTATCTCTTGACTAATGGAAGGTATGCCCAGTATCAGCCGTGCTGTCCATGGTCCTGAAATCAACCTATTCATTCATGAGGACATGCAGCTCTAGAGCAGGGGTTTTCACTATAAAGCGCTAGCCAGGTCATATGGGGCATTTATGTGTATTAATTGTAAAATCAAGCACAGCATATCACATAAAAATAATTGTAAGGCTTTTGGTGTCAGTGTTTTCTGTAATGTTATGCCTGCATAAAACCTTGTAATATGTTCTTATCCATGTTTTTAAATCACCAAGGTACATACAGAACCATACATTTTGTGTACTGCTGCAGTGTGTGTGTGGGGGTATAGGTGTGTACTGTTTGGATCTTTGGTCTCTATCTTATACCATTAACTAGTCGTGTAAAAATAAACACAATAAACCTTTAACAACAGGTTTCGATAACTGCTAAAGGTTCATTTATTTTTCACTTGACTAGAAAGTTGGGCCGTCCATCAGAAGGGCTGCGATTTTGAACCTCTGCTGTAGAGAAACTATCCTGACCTTTCATTTCAGATATCAGGAATTCATTTTAGCTTTTGTTATTCAGTGTTGCGCCTCCTGATTAATTTCTTTTTCTGTCAATTTCAAATGTTAATCCTGAAAAATGACCAACATCAAATGCTCATCATTGCATTCAGCAGCATGCATGAGCCACGTATGGATACGAAGAGAGCTGCGTCTTCTCTTCCCTTTCACCCTGTCAACAGTAAATAGTCAGTCAGCTCATCTTTAGAGTCCCAGGAGTCTGCGTAGAAGATGGAGAAGCTGACCACATTGCAATCCTGCATACATCCACAATGATATGATGAGCATTGGCACCTGTCGCAACAAGTTACTCGACTCTCAAAAGTGACCATCCCCCATATGAACCAGGTCTTCATTTAAGTGTAAGCACCGTGACACTGCCTGGAAAGCGGAAAAAGAGCGCATACACATACTCTGTTCCTAACAGATGGGACGCTGTCTGTTCTACGAGGGCCCGCCGGCATGTTATAGTAAGTGCTCCCTTGTTACAGAGAGCATCGGCGCATATGCAGGGCCTGAAAGGCCATGTTAATATGTTAGAGAAAAGAAGCTCCATCACAAAGAGACAGTTGAGCCTGGCGCTCTCGTGAGATTCCTCATATTGTTGTAATAAACTTCCGTAAAAATACAATAATACCCAGGTTTGAAGAATTAAACGGCTCTCCCTCTGCATTTTTCTCCCTACCATCTGATGAGCACACATGCTTCTGTTTTTCGATCGCCTTAGACAAAACAAACAATAATAACGGAATAATCGTAATTTCCCCCGTTGAGGATTGAAATGAGTTGGTGGCTGAACTAAGGCTCCACACAGTCACGCTTTGTTGATTTGGAACACTCTTTGTTATGTGTGTGGTGAGACTGCATCAGGCTCTCTTCCCGCTGGCTTTATCAAACAGAAGCGCTATGTTTCCCTCTGCTGGATGGGTTGGGAACGCCATCAGAATCCAATGGCTTTCGTGTGGCTGAGCTAAAGAGAGACATCCAAGAAAATACATCACTCCTTTGTCAATACCCTCATCCATGCGTCTTGTTTGAGAAAAAGTATCGAGAACGCTGGCAAAATCCAATGCTGCAAAGTGATTCAAATGGATTGATTTTTACCTCACAAACACAAGTATGCTTATGCTCCTCTAAGCAAAGACACAGCTAGTGTGCCTTCCTGAGCATGAGTGTATTCTGAGGTTTATTTTATTGATAGGTCAGCTCAAGGCTGAAATACAAACATAGCAGGTAAGGCCAACAATACTTGACAGTGTATACTCATGATGGTATGACATACTCTCTCTCTAATGCAACAGTGTTCTTTCAGAAAACAAGTTCACTGGCAACTGACAAGATTATTTAATCGGAAAACCATTATTTTTGGGATGACTGAACATAAAGTTCCTTGACATGGAAATGGATGAGATTCAAACACAGCAGGTAAGTTCAACTTGACTGTCATGATATTATGAAATTTGTTTTCTCTAATATAACATTGCTCTTCAAACCTTCAAGGGATTCCTCAACGGCTCTCAAGAGATGACAGTTCGCATCAAGCCTGCAAAATCAAGTTCACCAGCAGTTGAGAAGTAGGAACTAGTCAGAAATCTCTTTTTATATTGGACTGTTTCTGTTTATTTCATCAAATTTCCCAATGTGAACATAGTCAAGATTCAAACATAGAAGGAAAAGCCAACCAAACTAGACTGTCTGTATTCATTATATTATGAAATGTGGTTTCTCTAAAGCAACAATGCTCTTTCAAACTTCAGAAGGGTTTCTTCAATGGCCCTCAAGAGATGACAATTTTCACCGAGGTTTTCAAGTTCACCATCAGCTGAGAATTTGGAATTGACAAGCGCTATTAATTAAATGACTTGTGTTTTTTTAAGTCACAGTTATCTAACATGTTTGAGATTCGAGCATAGTACCAAAGACTCTGTCTGTTCTTGTGATGTTCTCAAAGCCGTTCTTATCTCCAACCTTGTAAAAACGTTTAGAAGGGATTTCCCAATGGCACACGCCCCTCGAGAGATTACATTTCCCATGGAGCCTCGGGTGCTAAATCAAGTTCACCAGCGGCTGAGAAGTTGAGAGAACAATCGCTGTGAAGACAATCATTTCGGTCTTTACACTTCTCAATGCGACCATTTTGCTGTATGCCTTTCAAAAGCAAGAGAATTTATATAGCTTGAGTGAGCCAGTTCTAGTTTTTAGTTTTATTTGATAGCATCTGATGGGTTGACATAGACTGAACAAGTGCATGAATGAACTTTAACCAGAACTCCATCAATCCTTGAGCCATCCGGTCCACTCCAGTGTGACTCAGAATCAATGGGAAAACCATTATTATTGGGTCGCCTTGACATTTACATCACCAATCCATACTTTTCTGACATGGGCACATGGACAGGTTTTGACTTTGACGGAATGACAATAATAGCCCAAACTTCCAGAGAAAACCGTTTCAACAGTGAAACATGGGTTTGTACATGTGAGCTCTTTCTTTCTGTGTCCATGGGAAGTCCTTGTGATAGAGTAGGTTTGAGAAGTGTTTATTTGTGAACTTCTTAACCTTTGCTCTTTTAAAACAAGTCTCTCACCACAGCGGGTGGATCTCTCACTTTCCGGTCAAAGGGGGGGTCCTGCTGGGCCGGTGTTGATGCCGGAGTGCTTTCATAAGGGCAAGGCAAGCTAGGTCATACCCTTGATCCCCTGAAACTGCAGAGCCTGTGGGGAAACTCTTGCTAATGGCTTAAACTTGTGTGACAGAAGGGAAGATGACTCTTAAAACCGATCAAGGACCAAAAAATAACTCTAGAAGACGTGACAACTGATCTCGGAGATGCAGAATAAGGGAGTCATCTCGCAGTCAAAGGGCCCTATCATACACTTGGCGCAATGCAGCACCAGGCACAATGTAAGTGTTTTTTACTAGTTTCAGCCCGACGCAATTATCATTTTCACTTCCTGCGCCACATTGTTTAACTAGCACATGCATTTGCGCCCATTTGTGCACCGATGGGTGTGCAGGTCTGAAAACGAGGTGTGTTCAGGCGCATTGTTGGCGCGTTGCTATTTTGAGGCAACTGAAATAGACTGCGCCATTGACCAACAAAAACCGAGTCTAAAGTCAATAGGCGGGTCCACAACGCGCGTACACTTTGTCCCGTAGATGTCTTTGTCCCGCTTTAACCTCGTGCATGAGCAGATCCGTTTCCTCACTAGAGAAATGTTCAGTTTCTCCGCTTGCAAATTCCACCATATAAATAGCTAATCCGCCATGGAGCGAGCGCAACTGGCTTTTAAAGGGAATGGGAGATGAGATTCTGATTGGTAACTAGCAAAAGTGGATTCAGACACCCCCTAAGTGCGCTTTAGACCATGCGCTTAGATCATTAAAATAGGGCCCTAAGAGTTAATAAATGCGGCATTTTCGACACCATTGTGAAGAGCACATTACAATAAATACGCATCGATAATTCAGACCTTAACGAATATCCAGAAGAGGAAGATATTAGAGGGTGTGCTGTTAAACTCATGAATTTCTCACATCTTTTATGCAGATTATCTTTTACATGATGATCCTTCAGAAAGCATCCCAATATGCTGTAGTGCTTAAGAATCATTTCTTATTATTATCAAGAGTTGCTTAATATTTGTTGTTTAGGGGCAGACGTCGCTTAACAATGACCGAGGACCCTCCAGATGACGTGACAACTGATCTCGGAGCTGCAGAATAAGGAAGTCATCTTGCAGTTCGAGGGTTTACAAATGGTGAAATGCGCTGTAATTCATCAGCATCAATATTTAAGACCATAACAAGTATCCAGGAGAGGAAGATGGAGGCGCAGAGGCCATAATGGCATGATGAATTAAGATCCGTTTGTGTGCACATGTGTGAAATCTTAGGCGGTAGGCTGTTAATCTCATGATTTTCTCACATCTTTTATGCGTGGTATGCATAAAACAGTCTCTCACCTACCTTCAACAAATGAATTCTAATAATCCTTTGAAGGCTCAGCATCTCAGTGAGGGTTCTTGTTGGAACGGGGGAGAGGCATTAGTGTGAGATGAACAAGATAATAAGGGTGGAGGGAGCGAGGGAAGGGAACTGTGTGAAAGAGAGTGCCGGGCGCTAGCGGTTTCTCTTGTTATTTGCCCTCTGATAAGCCTCACGGTGCGCAGCAGCCAAGACTTTTATTCTCTCCTTTCCGTTCTCTTTCGCCTTTCTTCTCCTTTTCCCATTTCTTTCTATTACTCCCTTACTATCTCCATCTCTCTTTCAAGTAGTAAAGCAGCACTTTTCTGAGAATGTTCAATCAGAAAGAGGTGAGAAAGCAGGTGACTGTTGTAAGACGGATTTTGGGTTTAGTACATGGAGAGAGTCTATTAAAGTGCGTGATTATAATCATCTGTGAGAATAGCCTGCTCGCGTCTCAGTCTGAAATATTTCCCTCTTTGTCCCTGTGTTGAAAACCTGATATCAGTGTGTGTGCTCTTGAATGGCTGTATTTTCACAGATAGAACATGGATTGTTTTTTGTTTCGTTTTTATGTGCCTACTTGAAAAGAAAGAAATAGGAAATAGCTAGTCAGTTGAGAATATTAGCATTTCTACAAGCTGTAACCAAAATTACAGGTCAAGCTTGCATTGCATATAATGGCATTCAAAAGTTTGGGGCCAGTAAGATTTGTTTTGTTTTGTTTTGTTTTGTTTTGTTTTGTTTTTGAAGTCTCATATGCTCACTAAGAGTAAAATACAGTAAAATACAGTAAAATCTTTGATATTGTGTAATATTTTTACAATTTAAAGTAACTTTTTGTCTACATAGATATAATTTAAAATGTCATTTATTCCTGTAATTTTCAGAATCATTACCCCAGTCTTCAGTGATCCTTCAGAAATCATTCTAATATGCTGATTTGCTGCTCAAGAAACATTTCTTATTATTATCAATGTTGAAAACAGTTTTCTTAATATTTTTTGTGGAAGCCATCATACACTTTTCAGTGATACTGAAGATGAAAATCTTTTGTAACGTTATAAATGTCTTTACTGTTACTTTTGATCATTTTAATGCATCCTTTCTGAATAAAAGTTAAAAAAAATATTACTGTCCCAAAAAAAATTTAATGGTTGGTTATTTGGTATCATATAAACAAAATGTTCCTGGTCTTATTGTGATGAAAGAAAAAACTTTGACTTCAATTAGTACTTTTTTTTCCTAAATAATAATAATGTCATTCAGGCTATTGAATAATGTTAACCAAAAAATGATATAATCAAAAAGTTATGACAACATATGTTTTTACATTGCTTTAACACATCAAAATAAGTTAAGCATTTTTCAAAAATAAGTTATACAATATTCAACTCAGTTTTGAACTCAGTTTTGAAATGACTTAAACAACTAAAAAAATTAAGGCAGCAACTTTTTTTTTTTTTTACAGTGTAGCTACTCACGTCTGACTCTAATCTGGTATGTTGCCCACTTTTTACCATCCAATCAATTACCAATCAATTAATTTCTTAGTGCCTGACCTTTTTTTTCTTGATGAATTTACTGTTTTTTCTAATTATTGTCCATTTACGCATATACATAAACAATATTAATGGTAGTCATACTAAAATATTGATACAATTGTTTCTAAATGGCAGGGATCCATTAAAGGTGCATATCTGGGGTTCAAAAAATGCAAAATAAAACAAAACTTATAGAAGAGAGGATTATCCAAATCTACACTGTTTCTTTCAGTAGCACTATTGCGCCTTCATCTAAACTTTCATAATGTCACTGCTAATGGGCGTAGCCTTTAATTTAGCTGTTCACCACTAGAGTATAGCTGATAATATTATGGATGTAATTTCCTTGTACTAGCAGTAATATAGTGCTGGTTGTCATGGTAAAGCACATGTTGTTTCACTGAATTTCACATCCATTAGTGGCAGGTCAAGGGCCATTTGTCCTCCAGCCCCTGAAGACTTCATCAGTGAGGCTTTGATGATGCTGATGATGCATTAGCCAAATCTCATACGAGGATTTCAGCCCCTCCAGGAAGCTCCGGCTAATCCATATGAATTTCCATCTGTTCGTATTTTAGATCTGCCTGATTTGGTGTTTTTTTTTTTTTTTTTTCTGCAGGTGAGAGAGGCGAACGGAAGCAGGAAAAAATAGCGCAGATTAAGTTGAGGTAATGGCACTCATGCGCTGCCTTTGTGTGTGCACAGCATCTGCAATTTTTTTCAGGACGCCATACAGGGCAAGTTAATTTTTCATTGCACCAGGAATGGGAATAAGATAGAGGGAGTGGAATAAAAGAGCGGGGAGAAAGAAATGCTTTTTTTCTCCCCCTTTAGATACTCATTTCACCATCTGATTGGTTTCAGCCAATCAGCTGGAGTCGATGTGGCCCGGTAATGAGGTGTGCTGAGCGAATGAGCTGTGGTGGCGTGAGATGCTTATGCCTGTGCTGAACGAGAACTGATAGCCCACCCCTCCCTCCTCGCTTTCCTCCTCCCCTGCAACCCATTCTGCACGTGTGTACGTATGGCCTATTTTTATGTGTTCAGCTGCTCAATATTCCTTTCCCATAAAGAGCTGAATGGATAGCTGAAGACCGAATTAGATTAGGACTCAGCATTAGGATTGAATACTGCGGTGATACTTAACTTTGAAAAGGTCATGGACCGCAAAGCAGGATGTTTTTAGTTCATTTTTACAAATATTTTTGTATTGAAAATTCGACAGATTATTTCTTTGTTGCATAGTAATTCCTATATTTTGACAATACAAGTGAAAGGTACTTTTTATTTATTATTATTTATTTTTATTTATTTTTTGTATTTTGTATTTTACACATCAAACTCTACAGTATAGCAGCACATTAACACGCAGTTAAACTAAATTGGTGCACAATGTACCATTATTAAAATTCTGGTAGGGCGCATTCAATTCTATATAAATGGTAATTGATGTCAAAATCATTAATAGAATTTTATATTATTGTTATTCTCGTGTAATTTAGAATTAAACAATTAACATTGAATTCTATATTAATGTGAATGAAATATTATATTAACACATAAATGTACATGAAATTCTATAATAGTTCACACTACGTAAATGCACATTAAATTAAATTTAATGCACTTTAATTTGTATTGCATATAGATTAATTGCATTGAAATAGATTTTAATGTGCATTTTAATGGACATTCATGTGTAGTTATTTAATGTAAATGAAAATAGAAATTGCATTAATATAAAATTTGAGTAGGACAAACTTAAATTAAACTAATTAGTTCAGTCAAATTAACTTTTATGATTATTTAGCACTTTCTTTTTCTTTCAAGTTCACAGAACTCATATATTTTAAGTAAACTGAACTGTTTCTTTGTTTTGAGTTTTATGAAATGATTCATTTTTAATTTAGACGAACTTAAGTTTAACTGAAACGGCTGGGATGTCTATTTCCCAGCATGCTTTGCCGATGGCACTCGAAAGGGAGAGGAAATGCTAAAATTAAGTGTAATGTAATGTTTTTTTGTTTTGTTTTTTTGTGCAAGATTAATGTTAAGTGGGAGATTTAGTAGTGATTAATGTTTTGTTATGCTAATTTATAAGAATTTCTGTTAATGTTGGTTTTAGGATAGTTACCATCATGGTGACAAGTGGTGCGTGCAGCTTGATTTGAGAGCAAATAAAACCTTTACGTTGCTGCACTCATACAGAAAGTGCTACTGGGTAACATACTATAGTTGACATGTTAGTATGTTAGCAAAGTATGTTAGCAAACTAGCTTGTTAAAGCTGCTAAGTTTATACTAATAAAAGTGTTCACATTGAGATTACATGAAAGTTTGTATGAATTAGAGTACTCAAACATTTCAAGTTAAGAACAATTAAAATGTATAAGTAAAAAAAAATAAAAATCTGCCAGTTCTGCTTACTTAATATTTACTTAACTTAACTCATACTAAGAGCGAGTTTTGCCAACTTATTCGGGTTTACAGTGAATAATATATAATTATGTGAACACAGCTTAATTTTTCCAATTACGCATGAAGTTTATTTACTTCATTGAAAATGAAACGTAATTTCAATGTGTTCACATAACTTAATTTTTCCAGTTACGCGTGAAGTTTATTTACTTCAAGTATATATTCTACTTCAAGAATATAAGGCAATGGGTTTCCTCACTTTTTTAAGTTAAGTCAACTGATAATGTTACAGTGTACAGCAGAGTCTCTAATAGTCTACACAGTTCTACCATTATCTGGTATACAGTCATGTACCCTTCAGGCTTGCTTCTTATTAACTCGGTTAGACGACATGTTTGTTACTATTGCCGTTGTGGTTGTCACAAAACAGAGTTGAGTAGTGCTGGATTAGAGCCTTAGTTTCAAACCTGCTTGTTTTTGTATGTACCACAAGTGAGAGATTATTGACAATGCAGATCACCAGTAATTGATTGTTTAGACAGGAAATGAATCCAAACAAGCTGTTGAAATGCATTGTTGGGGTTTAAAGGATTGACGCCAGTCTTGACCAGGGCACAGGAGTCCGTCTATAGCACGATCTCTGGATTTCAAAGGTGAGGTGTTGAATTTTTCACACAAAAAACATCTCGTTATGTGAAAGAGGATGTGGATGGGCGCTTTGATGTGGCGGATAACTAGTCAGAGTCTGCCAGCCCTTCTGCCTCAGTGTGCCATCTATTTTCTTTTAACTGAGATGCTAGTTCCAAAAGCTCTCCAAGAAACCAGAGATCTGCAGGCTGAGAGGTTGTTTTGCTCCTCAAAATATGCGTGTTGGTCTGGAGGAAGTTGACTTGGGACTCCACACAGATGGCATTGACCACAGGGACCGGATAAAAGAGCCAGATTAGGAATGGCTGCGGAGACCCTGCTGGGGTGCTGGTAGACCTTTCCATCTCTCTCTCTAGCTGTCTGTTTTTTTCTGTCTTGTTTGCAGGTTGGTGCGTTTAGAGAGGCTCCAGTTTCCCACTTCCTCTCAAGCCCATTTACTGCCATTTTACAGCTCATTTGGGTCCAAGTGAGCAGCATGCCAGCACCTTCTCCCAGCTCTCGGTGACCCACTTTCGGCTCAGTCGGGCCAATGGAATCAGACCCTCGAAAGAAGGGCAGATTCATCTGACCATGTCTGTTTTTTAAGGTTACATACTTGTGCCAAACTGCGTCAAGATGTGTGTGCTATCTCTTCTTCACAAATGTAATCTCATTGGCCCAGAGGAAGGTATTGGTCACAATGTGATGTGACTAAACAACACGCAGGAAAGTATTAAATATACACCAATTTCCGCACTGAAGCACACAACAAATTCACACCAAGTCCAATGCCAGGTTCCTGGAAAAAGATTCAATCCCTGAAAGAATTGTTTAATATCCAGACTATTAAAAAATCAGCCCTAGTTTCTGAATCAAATGTCATGTTATTGCAACATGTTGTGGATTGCAATATTGTAATATTTTAGTGTGTAGGAATACGTAATGTTAATGTTTTTCAGGCCAAAAATTCAGATTTGGTTGGAACAGGCTTTTTAGAGAGACTTTGCTGGAAGGAATACCACCCAAAGTTAAACATGCAAGCTTGTTTAGGTTTAACAACTTGTGCTAAGTTGGTGTTTCTCAAACTTCAAGCACTTTTGTATCCCATTAGTTTATTTTTTGTTAATACAAGCAAGATTTAACCCTTTTCCTATTAAAACTAAAATTTATTGTATGTATTCTATTGTCCTAGGCTTTATCCTATATATGAAAATCCAAAATTAAATATAAATAACTACATTTTTACTATGATATTAACTATGATAAACAAAACAGAGTGAAATACATAATATATACAATATATACATATACATATATATACAATGTCATTAAAGAGCTTGAGGTGAAATCTGCAACGTTATGTGTGAAGATGACAAAGACAAATAAAAATCTAGATAAATGTCACTGAACATAATTTTTTTATCTGACATTTCCAGTCAAGCTGTAATTGTGAAATTATGCAAAAAGTTTGAAAATACTGTGTTTATTTAGAAGACATTAAATGTTAGCAATGAAATTAGATAGCAAGGCAAACCAGTCGATCGTTTTACTCCCAAAATGTTCAAAATGTAATTTCCTCCAAAGAATGTTATCAAACACCTGTGATCCTTTGACAAATTGCTTGTGATGTCCCCTCATTTGTAATCGCTCGGATAAAAGCATCAGATAAATGAATAAATTTAAATTAGTGTCCTTCCAGAAAAAAAAAATACCAACAAAATATGTCATTCCTGATCTATTCCATCCCTTTCTCTCTCTCTCTCTCTCCCTCCCGCTCCCTATTTATAGATCTGTCCACTTGTTTGCAGATCTGTTTCTGTGTGTCCACTCCCTGAGATCTTTCATCAAAGCTGGGGCCGATATCACCGTTGTCTCTCTTTCCAGCTTGCCTCCCTCCCGTTCCCTGAGCCTTGGCACACTCCTCACAGGCTGATTTAAGAGGGAGCATTACAGTGCAGGAGATGAAATTATTTCATTCCTCTCCTCTACTGCTCTCTTCCCGCTCTTGATGGGGTCCCCTGCTGCTTCAGAGGCACGTGGGGAGAGACGTGTCCTGCGTAAGAAGCAGCTCGCTTCTAACATGCGTTTGACCCTTCGTTCCTGCGGCAGAGGGAGCGGCTGCTTTCAGCATCAAATGATTAGTGATCTGGGGCCCTAGAGGCGTGGAACTGAGCTCGGAATGCGCTCAATTTTCTGCCATCAGTGAACAGTTAATGTTAGCCTGAGTAGTAACACACACAATGGGACTAGGCAACCTCATATTCTCAGGGTGTGCATTTTAACAGGCGACTTTGATGCAGCAACCGGATTACATTATCAAAACTGGCCCCAAGAGTTTGACAGAATTGATAATAGACTGTTTTGTTTTCTTTATTGGTAAAACAAAAATGACGTTGCGTCGGCTTATTATGTTCCTTAATTGAATGGAAAAGACAGTTATGCACAAACAATGTGTGAACATTTTCATTGAGAAAGTGTTTGCATTCTAAATTATTAAAATATTTATAGGATCAACCCCAAAAAAAAGCTCCTGGGTGCCTTATGAACATGTAATATGTTAAGATGAAATGTTTTATATAATTTGAAACAGGGTTATTATAGTTAAAGTCCCCCTGGAGTCAATAATCATATTCCTTAAAACTCATCTTTGATCACCAAAATGACATATTTAAATGTTTTTTTCCTAGGAAAAAAAAAATATTCCTGCCTTAAAATAGCTTGAAAATAACTCTACATCCTTGCCTCATTTACATACGCGGTTCTATGAATATGCAATACACCCCCACTCACCAGCTCAGAGATCCACTTGTTGATGATCACACATTGTCCTGATTAGTTACAAGGTAGTTTCTAGAAACACCAGCGATTTCAAACCACGTTTTTGAGGAGCAGTTTTAAGGAGAAAATACTCAGCAATGGTGTTGACTTATGAATTTTGCACATTAAAAACACAACATAAACAACATTAAAAGCTTGATTTCCACCACAGGGGGACTTTAACTGAAACTTAAAGGCCCCCTGAAATCAAAATTGAAGTTTTCTAGCTTTTAGTATGAATATGTTAGCCTTAAAGTAATGAATAAGCCTGTGTGTTCCAAAATAATGACAAAATTCCCATATAGGAGATATAAGCATTCAAAACTTACAGTCTCTCACTTCTGTTAAAACGGAAGTGAGACACACCAGCTAACACACAGGCTTATTTAGTACCTTAAGGCTAACATATTCATACTAAAAGCTAAAAAATAAATAAATAAATAAACACTAACTGGAATAAAAAATGTTTTTCTCATTTTCATTTAGTTTGACTGGATGTACAAAAATAGCTAAAACTAAAACTGAACTAAAAATTAATAAAACGTTTTTAAACTAAATTAAAGTACTAAATCATGAACTAAAATGAAAATGGAAAATTATTGCAAACACAATAGTTCATTATATTCAATAACCTAAATATGATTTTTATTTATAATAAACAATCAAATTCGACATCAGTAGCCTAACTTATTTAGTATAGATTCACCACGACCGGATCATTTGAATCAGGGAGTTAGATTCCATGAATCTGATTTTCGAACAGCTGCAGTCGAATCCATAGAGGCATAGATAGTATAAGAAGGTCGAATCAGACAAATTGAATCGGCGTTGGAAAGAATCGGCTCAAAAGAACGCTTCGTTCATAAATCGAACATCATCTCGTGTTCCTGAGCGGGTCTCGATTTTTTTCGAGCAACGCTATATTTTTATGAAATGTTATTTCATTCATCGATACTAAAAAGAAGTTCGGAACAAATTAGTGTTCATATTCCTATTTTGAATCCACCGGAAATTTTGTGTGAGAATGTTTTTTTCACACGTAAGTATGCAGTTCTTTCTAATTCGTAATTGGCTTAGCTAAAGTTACTTGAAAGATGCTTAATGTATGGAAGCTTGTTTCCGCCACAAAATAAAATAAAATAAAAGATAATTGCGACTTTTTATCTCACAATTGCGAGTTTACATCTCGCAATTCTGACTTTATTTCTCAGAATTGCGAGATATAAAGTCAGAATTGCGTGAAATAAAGTCGCAATTGCGTGTTTTAAAGTCAGAATTGCGAGATATAAAGTCACAATTGCGTGTTATAAAGTCAGAATTGTGAGATAAAAACTATTCTAAGGTAAAAAAAAAAAAAAGTCCATCTTTTTTTTCCCCTTAGAATTGGACTTTATATTTCACAATTCTGAGAAAGATGTCAGAATTGCGAGATATAAACTCGCAATTATGTGTTATAAAGTCAGAATTGCGAGATATAAAGTCAGAATTCTGAGATATAAAGTCAGAATTCTGACTTTATAAGACGCAATTGCGACTTTATCTCTCGCAATTCTGACTTTATATCTCAGAATTCTGACTTTATTTCACGCAATTCTGACTTTATATCTCGCAATTCTGAGAAATAAAGTCAGAATTGCGAGATGTAAACTCGCAATTGTGAGATAAAAAGTCGCAATTATCTTTTAAAATGTTTTATTCTGTGGCGGAAACAAGCTTCCATATTAATGTACTAAAACAGAAACCAGTGAAAACTTTTCTCTCACAATTCTCTTCTCAGTATCTCTCCCACTGCTAAGGACGGCACCATCCAAACTGAAAGAGAATATTTAAATGACGTTACGCGTTTTTCATATTAAGTATTTTAGAATGTCCGTTAAAGTATTGAATATTATTATTGAGATCTGAGAACTATGACAAAGCTTCTTGTTGTAATATGGATTACTTTTGTGGAGTTTTTTGGTTAATTATCCCCCCATTACTGGTATTTTGTATTATTTCTTCATTTGTGTTCCACAACGCGAGGGTGAGCAGGCCTAAATGATGACAGAATTTTATTTTTAGGGTGAACTATCCCTCAAGTCTTGGGTCCAGCACTTGTATTCGAAATCTAGAGAATAGTAGAGTAGGTCCATTACATAATACATGAAGGGAACGAGCAGTGGAATAGAAATTTGATTTCTGAAAGCAATGTCTTGTACCACAGTTCCATGTCTTTCAATCTATCATCTGCTCATTCCTCATTAAATCCTACTTGTAAATGTTTGAATAGTGTGAGCTTGTTCTCTCACCGTCCTGCTCGGATCGCAAAAGACCCTCTGAGAAAACTCCCACTTCCATTTGTGTCGATCCCTTTCTCAATATACCCTCTGCTCTCTCTTAATATATATCTCTTACACACACAAATAGACGTTCCTCATGGCTGACTCCGTCATTAGTCTGTGAAAGGCCTGTATTAAAGATGCATCTACACGACTCATATCGGACCCCAGCAATAGCTGCTGAATTATGGAGACCACCAATGAAGGTGTTTGCCTTTGATCTGATTCAGACTGTCTCACACACTTTTTCTCTGTGCTTTTCTTTCAGGTAGGACTGAAGTCGCTCTTCAAAGTACAGTGATAAAACAACGGCATAATCGTATGATATTATGATAATTTTATATCACATCACTGCACTATCCCCACCACTTTGTAGTGATTTAAAATGATCCCGTGATCATCACACTCTCACCTCCTCATTTTATAGGTCGAGATGTGTCTTTACACAGTATCTGTGGATATTTAATGGTCGCAAAATGGATGTAATTTGTCACGTATTAATAATGTAGTGTGATGGGTTGACTTCAGTAACCTTTCAAGTAATCTTTCTGCCCCGATTTCCACTCTTTTTCTCTGACGAACTTGCCGCCCAGTCTAAAATGACACATCACGCTAAGCAATAATGACCCGTATTTTGGCTCTTTGGCTGTTTAGGGAAATTGCTCCTATCCTGTTCGATTCCCAGCTGCATGATTGCAGGGTCAGATGCAGTGTGCATGTATGTGTGTGAATTTCGAAAAGAAAATGACAAAGATATCTTGTAAGATGTTCCTGACCGATAATGAGATGAAATGGAGAAAAACACCGTAATTTTACACATCTCACACTGCTCGTATTTGCAGTTTAAAGGCTGGTTCACACCAAGGAGAATAACTAACGATAACAACAGTTTTAAAAACTGTTCTAAATGTAAAAGAATAACAGAGTCCACACCACAACTATAACGATAACGACACAGAAACGGTATCGCTGAAATCACTTTCACAATGATTTTCTCCTGCTGATGATTGATGATAACAGCCAATCAGAATCAATTCTGCTTTAAAGAGATTCAACATAGCCACAGACGACAAAACTGCAGCGCATGCTTATAATAAATAGAATGATTATTGTGCGGTGGTGTGGACACAAATATAGTTATTGGTATAGTTATCGGGCCTAAAGGCTGCAATCAAAATGTCAAAGATTTTAGCATTTATTATTCTGACTACGGCTGTCAAAAAAGGCAAAAAACTGTTATACGATTTTTACATACACTACAGCAATCTTAAACCGCCATCAATAATCGAAATATGAGTTACAATAAACAAGTTCTTCATTAATAGGCTAACTTAGTTTTAATGCGCACTTGCAAGCTTTGTGTTCCCGCTTCGTCGCTCGTTCATACATGAAAAATGTGTCTACCTGATTAGAGAAAAAATGGCTGTTGTCTTCCCTTTTGCCAAATAGGTTGGAAAACTTCAACACCCATAATGCAATGGGTATGTTGCCGTCCAATGCCACTCCTACCAGTCTGCTATGGATATGATTGACCGGAGTCAAATACAGCCTTGCTTTAGTAGGTATTAGGAAATACTTCTTAGCAAACTTTTAGTCACAATGGTCTCGATTGGTAATGTTCACAGGTGCAAGAATTCAAAGAGTAAATTTTAAGCAGGAGTGAGTTACTTTTGATTTCCAATGAAGGTTCCAGCGCGTTGTAGGCAGTGGCTAATGGCAGCAAAGACTCGTAAATATGGAGAGAATGCCACAACCTGTGTTTGGAGTCAACACTTCCAACTGGATGGTTTTAGACCAAATTAAGGGGAAAATCTGAAAGAAACTGCCATTCTGTCAGTTCCGCCTGAAGCAAAACACTGTTGCATACAGGTAAGAAAGCTGTTGCCATAGTGTTCCGTTTTTACCATATCATAATGCTATTTAAAGAGTTGACAAAGTATGTTGTGTCTTATGTCGTACTGTTTTGTTAATAACCCTCTTCGGATCCGACTGTCTTTGAATGGCTTTAAAGGGATGGTTCAAATTTATTCAATATTTACTTACCCTCAAGTTGTTCCAAACCTGTATGAGTTTCTTTCTTCTGCTGAACACCTAAGAAGATATTATAAAGAATGTTGGTATAATCAAACAGTTGATGACACCCATTTTTTTTTCCTACAATGGAAATCAATGGCTACCGTCAACTGTTTGATTATACCAACATTCTTTAAAATCTCTTCTTTTGAGTTCAGCAGAAGAAAGAAACTCATTCAGGATTGGAACAACTTAGGGTGAGTAAATGATGACAACATTTAAATTTCTGGGTGAACTATCCCTTTGTTTTCAGAGATTATATCTTGTATTTTTCTATTTTCAGTATTTTAGTATTTTTCTAAGCTCATTGTCATTTATTTCTTGTTTTATGCACAAAATCGCACTGAAATGGGTTCGATTTATGATTTCAATTTGGAAAAGCCATGCACAGATGAATCACAATAGCACACAATATAACATGAACCTGTATGTATGATGTAATTGAGGTCTGTTTACTTTTAAATAATGTTGACTTTAATGCATCTGAAGCAGTTGAAAGCCGAGGAACAGAGATGATGACAGATAGGTAGACGGTTTCAGACACTTCTGTCTCTGCATGTGTATGTGTGTGTTTTCTAATGGGTTGTCGTGGGACTACTTGATGACAGTTGCGAGTTGAAGGTGACCACAGCAGTAGAATCATCTAGTCACTGCCACCATGGACCTAATTAGAACCTTCCACTGACCCCCGGTGAGAGCGAACAGGAGACGCCACACGCCTCGACCAACAAGACGGACCCGTCCTGAGACGTTTCCCCATGTCCACACTCTCAGATACAAATGTCTGTACAATAAGTCTGCGGTCGCCTTCTTGTTATGGTGAATATGTGTGTACATGATTGTGTATGTGTTTTCTCCAAGGTACTGAGATCAAATGGCCTTTTCTTGCAGTTGTCAGTGGCTCAGTGTGTGCTGTGAGTTTTCTTTAAATAACAAGAGAAAGTAACCACTCAAGGATACACTGTCAACCACAGGGGAGGCTCTAGGTGAGAGGTGAATGCATCCAGAGTGTGAATGTGTGTGGCTCAAGTAAACAACACATTGGAAGGAATCTCCCAAGGACACAGACTTAAAATTAGAAATGAAATGTTAATTAAACAGCACAACATCACAAGTTGCTAATGCTCATATTTGGGAGAAGTGTATACTGTGCTTTTAATCTTTCTAGTCACAATGTTAAAGGAATAGTTCATCCAAAATGGAAAAATCTGTCATAATTACTCACCCTCATGTCATTCCAAACCCGTAAGACTTTCGTTCATCTTCGGAGCACAAATGAAGATCTTTTTGATAAAATCGGATCCAGTTCTGTACTTTCCATTGACAGCTATGCAACTACCAATTGATTTGGCGCTTCAAAAAGTAAATAAAGAGATTGTAAAACGAATCCATACGAATTGAGCGGATTAGTCAAAATTTTCTGAAGAGACACGATCGCTTTATGTGATGAACAGATTGAATTTAGGCTTTTATTCACATATAAACATTGATCAGCTAATATAAACAGAAGCTAAATCATACTTGCTTGATGAAGCTCAAACGTGCTGCGTAACACACAAGAATGAACCTCATTGGTTCTTGCACGTCAAGCAAAAATGCTTAAAGGGATGGTTCGGAGTAAAATCAACCTAGGGTCCTTTGCACCATGACCTCGAGCCAAACACCCCCCCAGAAGCCTTTTTTCCCTTGGTCGAACATTATTAAAGTTAGAGCTTATTTAGAGATCAGCCGTATGGCTTAGTGCAGGCGCTAATGGATCCAAGGATGTATCCCATAAATTACCCCACTAATAATGCCCAGAATGGTACCAAACTTCTACAGTAGTACAAATAGGTTCTGTACTCATAAAACGAGGTATTGGAAAGCTTGTAAGTACATCAGGAGTTTATTTAAATAACACTTGCCTGAGGGCTCATGCGGCCGCTAACCCAGACGTCGAGGTCACTTCCGTTATTTGGGAAAAGCACGTAAAAGTCCTGGCAGAAAGCGATGCAGATGTAGTATAATGACGAATTATTATTTTTTCCGAAGTGTTGACAACTTAGTGTTAACTAATAATTGTTGCAAACTAGTACTACAAACAAAATATTAGTGCATTCCTGGAAATGGGCGTCGTTACACTACATCCTTATGCATTGCTTTCTGCCAGGACTTTTACGTGCTTTCCCAAATAACGGAAGTGACCTCGACGTCCGGGTTAACGGTAGCATGAGCCTCGTTCCAATGCCTCATTTTATGAGTACAGAACCTATTTGTACTACTGTAGAAGTTTGATACCATTCTGGGCATTATTAGTGTTGTAATTTACAGGATACATCCTTGGATCCATTAGCGCCTGCACTAAGCCATTCGGCTGATATCTCTAAATAAGCTCTAACTTTAATAATGTTCGCCCAAGGGAAAAAAGGCTTCTGGGGGGTGTTTGGCTCGAGGTCATGGTGCAAAGGACCCTAGGTTGATTTTACTCCGAACCATCCCTTTAAGCTTCCGTTTACCACAACTGATGTGTGTTGATCAATGTTTATATGTGAATACATTTTTTTTTTTTGTCTTTGTAATCTTTGATCAAAATCTGAAAATGAACTTCCTCTCTAGAATGGCCTTCTTTTTATGATGATGTCAGTTTGACAGCTTGAGTGCAACATTCGCTCCAACTGTCAGTCTGCTGCGAACTTTGACAATGAGCTGAATGAAACACCCACTTCTCCTGATCCAATCAATTCCCAGCGGTGAAAAACAAGCCACGCCCTCTTTTTCTCATTCAATATTCTGTTTCACTCGGATACGTCACAATACTGAAGTAAAGTCGGATGCAATTTTCAGTTTACTGTGCCTTTTAATAAAAACACAGTTGTCAAAAAGTAATTGAAATGAAAAACACAATGTTACTTTGAATCTTGATATAAAAGAGTTATTCTTATTTTAAGACATTTTGCCGCCCCTTTTGAAGCGTGCTGATGCCCCCTAGTGGGTCCCGGCCCCTTTGTTCTAAACCACTGATCTAAAATATTAATGAGAGGTCTATATACAAAACAAGATTTTCTCTTATCTTCATAAAATGTTTGTGTGTAGATGGACACCAATTTCATGTCATTTTTAGAGCATAAAGTACATTCATGTATTGTATTGACAAAAACTGTAAGCTTACACATGTTACACTTGTGTTAAACTATAAGTAACCAGGACAGCCACTGACTCGCACTTAAAGATAATGGTTGTTTTGTGCTTGTTTTTCCAACCAAAAATTCAAATGCGGTGCAAATAGGCACTATTTGATTAATGGATGTTACACAGTAATGTCAATAAGTCCCAGTAGAGTTGCAGGAACAGTGCAGGAACAGATACAGGAAGATAAAACACACACTGACATGATACCAAACATGTCCTGATTCCTAATCACAGACTCTCTTATTAGATGCATAATTCCCAGCCTGCATCAATCAAAATGTTTACAGTGATGCTCATCCTTTTGTGCTCGTATAATGATCATTTATTTAGCCGTCCATCTGTGCTAGTTATTGGGGTGATAAGGAAGGTGGGGGGTGTTTTAAATGAAAGCCGAGCAGCTAATGTAATTGAAATGAATCTGAAGTGCAGGTATATTGTGGATCTCCACACTTTACGTTCATCATGACCGCAACTAGGCTTGGTTTATAATAAAGGCAGCAAAGATGGGCTCAGATTTATGGTGTTGTGCACGAGGAATGCAGTCAGACGAGGCCTGCAATGTCATTTTGAAGGTCGTAAACAATGTTGCAGCCCTCCGTGCTAATTTTATTGATGGCTTGCTTGTGCAGGAGTGAGAGAGAGAGAGTGTTTGCAGTTGTGTTCAGGCTGTATAGACTCAGATTCCAGTAATTGAATGGTGTGTGTGTGTGTGTGTGTGTGTGTGTGTGTGTGTGTGTGTGTGTGTGTGTGTGTGTGTGTGTGTGTAATTGCAGAGTTGCATGATACGATGAGTACATGAATATGAGGTCCAAAAGTCTGAGACCAAATATTTATTTTTTTAACAATTACAAATTATGGAAGGAAATTTGACTGTCAGTGTCTGTAGCAGTTTTAATCTTATTTCCTGAAATTATGTTAAAAAATCTTTTTTCTTCAACAATAACAAAGACAAAATGAAAAATGTAACAAGGATTTTAAATTATTTAAATTATAACTATTACAAATGTTATTTAATAATTATATTAACAATGCACTAACAATGTTTTTTAGTTAAAAAAAATTGTTTCAAATTATCCACTCATAGTCAGTCATATTGATGCATGTTTGATTTACTAAATAAAATACTTGAACATTGTGTTTAATATAGATATGTATACAACGTGTTTAATGTAAATATTTTGAATGTAAATATAAATATCGTATTTTGCATTCATGTATATATTTATTAGACAAATTAGATGCCATTTTACTCGGAGCAAAAGTGACCAAATATTATGAAATAACATAATTGAATGTTAATATAATTTAAAGAGAGAAAAAAATGTAAGAAAAAAATGCTGACAAAACTTCTGGAAAAAATATTTTAATAATATTCCTCTGTAGAGCAAACTTGAACTTGGAAAGACTATTTATTTATTTATTTGTTTATTTATTTGTTTATTTAATGTATTATACTTTCTAAAGATGTAACCATTAATAGATAGGTATTATAATGTATTATAACAATTATACATGAAAGCATTCAATGCATTATAAGCTGCATTACAGGACATAATTAATACATTATAAATACTTTTACAATGCTTTATACATAAAGGCTTTAAGTCAAGTGTTACCAAAACTTTACTTTGTTTTAAAATGTTCAGAATCCTTAAACTGTGTATTTTAAATCTGATTTTCAATGTGGGCTCTGACTTTTGGGCCCCACTGTACATATTTACGTGTGTGTTTACATAAACGCACATCTTCTTGTACCTCTTCGAGTGTTTCTACCTGATCAGAGGCTTCTTAATCTATACTCTGTCCCCCCGGCTCCCTCTCCATCCTGCTCCGAAACTCGTCTTTCATTTAAAGCTTAATTTCACAAAGCTCCACCGAGCACATATTCTTCATTTGATTACCAGAGGCCACCGAGAGAGATGGGCGCCGCAGATAGCACCATTGCCACGGTGATAGCATCATCTCTATGATGATAGAACCATCTCCACGGCAACCCGATCAAGTATCGGGGTGGTTGGTAGGTGTCGGTTAAAAAGGCTGTAGGTACCATTAAATCGTCTGTGGTAAAGCAGAACACTAAAACATGTCATCAAACGCTGAATTCTGGCTCAGTGTGCGCTTGTAGATTACACAGCTGATATCAGAGTTGTTTGCATATGCAAATGCATTCCGCCACAGAGAGATGAGGGGAAAAAAGGAGCCTTTTATTCCAGTCCTGGGTCAATTTGCAGGAACATTGACATCTGGAATATCTCGCTTTTTTGATATAACATGAAATGAGTCTGTAAGTTCATAGCAAGTTTATATTTAGATGTTTTTGTTGTTTATTAATTGTTTTGTTAAAATTCTATCGCATAAATTACATTTTAAAATATATTACAATAGAAAACTGTTATTTTAAATTGTAATAATACTTCACAATATTACTATTTTACTGTATTTTTGATCAAATGAATGCAACCTTGGAGAGCATAAGAGACTTCTTTGAAAAACATTTTAAAATCGTACTGACCCCAAACAGCGGTGAATACTAGAAAAATATTCAGTTGAGTAAACAGTGTGACAACTCGCCCCAGTCAAGTGTTGTAACATAACTTAAGATTATAGCATCAATAAAATCAACACATTTGAAAGTTTGTTCTTTTTGTTTCCCAAATTGCTCAAAATAGATGTTGACTGTCAGAAATTGACAGTTCTCTCCAGTTGTATCATGCTAACACCACATTGTTGTATTATGTTAGCCATATGCGCTTGCTAAACACAGAGCCATATATACGATTCTGGAACATTCTGATCATCTAAACCCTATAAAAGTCATAAGGTACTTTCTATTGGCCCCGAAGGGACTCTGCTATGCCCTTTAGTGGCTGGCTTTTGTGCTAATAACACAGCTTTCCTGAATTAAATTTCTCTCCATCTCTCTAACGAGGTAACCTTTCCATATGCCCACTAATAATATTATATTTCTGCCTTTTGGGCCTAGAGAGAGACCACAGGGAGAGCCTGAGCTCCAGGACTCCTTATATGAACTTGAAGACCAAGGGTGTGAGAAATGCTTCTGTTTGAGACAGATGCACGTAAACACAAATACAGGGCTGGCCTGTCCCATATAATTGGTTTTCTGTGTGGTCCATTGGCTGGTTTTAGAGGGCTTTTGGGCACTTTTAGCTGGTCAGGCTGGGCAATTAGCTGGCTGCCCAAGCTAAAACAGCTAACCACCAGTTTGACCAAACTGGGACACCATGTAAGACCAGCAAACAATTGGAATTAAATGGGTGGGTTTTTTCAGCAGAGGGACTCTTAAATGAGCTAGCTTGAAGACCAAGAGTGTGAGAAATGCTTCTTTTCGAGACAAACACAACTACAGGGCTGGCCTTTCATATATAGGCGTCTTAAACAAGCTGGTTTTCTAGCCTTAGGTGTCTTCCAGCTGGTCGGTTGGATGGTTTTAGAGGGGTTTTGAGCCCAAGCTAAACCAGCTAAACACCAGTTAGGCCAGGCTGGGACACCATCTTAAGCCGCTTTCCGGCCAAGTAGTTACAGGAACTTAGTTCTAGGAACTGTCCACTTCTAAACAGTTCTAAGAACTACTCTCCCCCAAACTTGGTTTTGCTGTTTGCGTTCGCACTGGCCAAGTGGCCATAGGAACTGGTAGGAGGGGTAAGGAGTGACGCAAGCACGGTGACTTTTATTTTGACGGCGCAACGGACCTTTATTTTGGCGGCGCTGAGAACGCCAGAGCAAACAGTGCTCGCATTCTCTGTGTTTATTAGTTAGTGATCTGTCTAACTGTACTGTTTAACATGTTATTAGATAGAACTGTTATAGAAAGTAGACAGTATATGAAAAAAAGGTTATTAGCCTATGCCGTGTGGTTGATGTCCAGTGTTGCTAGCTGGGCAGAAATATATAATCATGTTTGGCTTGGTCCCCTCAAAGTTGCGTTGGATTTTCTCTTCAGCATAATGGTTTAGAGACCCATCTATCACTGTTTTCCATGTTTGTATAGTTAGTTTATGGAGTAAATATATAATGTGTTTACATTCTAGCTGTTTTAAAAATGGCGGGTGCTGGTGTTCCGCGTGCGTTCGGTCAATCAGCGTACACTAACGTCACGGGTAGTTCCTATAGTGCTGGTTTAGACCCTACTCTGAAGTAGGAGCTAAATTAGTTCCTCCAAATGATGTTCCTAGAACTAAAATCGTTCCTGTGGTGCGAACACGCCGACATCTGGGTACTTTAGCCAATAGTTCTAGGAACTGTGAAAAGGTTCCTCTGGTCGGAAAGCGGCTATAGACCAACAAATCAGCTTAGCTTGTTTTCTAGGTTAAGGTGTTCGTTTGGCTGTTTTTTACAAGGTTTTGGATACTTTTCAGCTAGTCAGGCTGAGAAACCAGCTGGCCGCCCAAGCTAAATCAGCTAAACACCAGCTTGGCTAGGCTGGGACACCATCTTAGACCAGCAAACCAGCCTAGGCTGGAATTATCTGTTTTGTGTTGTTGTTTCTGCAGAGGGACTATTATATGAGCTATCTTGAAGACCAAGAGTGTGAGAAATGCTTCTGTTCAAGACAAACACAACTATAAGGCTGGTCTGATCTGTTGTCTGGTTTTAAAGGGGTTTTGAGCATTTTTAAATTGGTCTGGCAGGGAAAGCAGCTGGTCGGCCAAGCTAAACCAGCTAAACATCACCAGTTAGGCCAAGCTGGGACATGCACCATCTTAGACCAGCAAACCGTCTTAGGTGATCGGTTGGCCAGTTTTAACAAGGTTTTGGACTCTTTTCAGCTGAGAAACCAGCTGACCGCCCATGTCTAAACCATCTAAACACCAGTTTGGCCTGGCTGGGAGACCGTCTTAGACCAGAAATCCAACTTAGGCTGGTTTGAACATGTTTTTTGAGCAGGACAAACAATAAACGGCAAAAAATGATGACAAAATAAACTATCCATGAATAATTAATATCCTAGTGCATTCACAAAGCTACAATAGAATAAACATTAGGTTATTTTTTTCACCATTATTTAGTTGCACTCAGACTCTTTTTAAGAAGTGTAGTTATAGAAAGA
The DNA here is from genome assembly GCF_964197995.2 of Scardinius erythrophthalmus. Taxonomy (NCBI): domain Eukaryota; kingdom Metazoa; phylum Chordata; class Actinopteri; order Cypriniformes; family Leuciscidae; genus Scardinius; species Scardinius erythrophthalmus. The sequence goes on from NC_138244.1 coordinate 9,759,821, forward strand.
CTCAGCATTTAAAATGAGATCCGCCGTGTGACGTCTGTTTTCATGTGTGCCGTTCCGCACTCCTCACAATTGTGTCGAGACGGAGTGAAATGGCTGGTGAGGCATTTTCTAAGGGGCTTTCATTTTTAACACCGAGCTTTATTTTCCCGCTCTGCATTGGAAATGATGGTGGGAGAAAAGAGATGTGAATGAACACATTGAACAGCACCTAAATAATCTACGGCTTAAGTGTAAGAACCCGGGAACGAAGGCTATAGCCACAGAGGAGGCAGATAACACGTCAGCTCAGTCTCCACGTTATCATGCTACACAAAAGCACGGCTTTTATCCGTGCCACTGAATAGGCTCGTATCTGCCTTTCTAGGAAAAAGATTAGCAAGGCTGAGAAAATGCACCACTCGTACATTCATATTTGTTTGCGTACATTTGTGTGGTGACACTTCAGAAAACAAAAATAAACATCAATATGCGACGAGCTTTGAATATTAACCTTACGAGATGTAGATTACACATCTGATTCCAGGTATTTCTAGTTTTGTTAATGAATTACGAGCATCTCCGTAGGTCATAATTATGCCATGATCCCAGCCCTGTCCCCCACAAAGAGTAATTTCCTCCCACAAAAGGATGTAGTTCAGAAAGCTCCCTCAAAAGTCATCATTCAATGCTCTTTGTCTGGAAATCTGTGCAGGATACAGAGTGTACAAACAGCTCTGGTGATGTGCAGTCGTGCGGGTTCGGAGACAAAGACATAGTGCCGTTCCTTTCTGCCTTCCGCCCCGGTTTTCCCCACAGCACGCGGACATTAATCACAGGGAGGATGTGGCATTGACAGACAGCTGGATATCCCAGCATGCACACTGGGAGAAAACTTCATTTTTCTCAACCTCCCTCCAACAAATTCCAACCGATACAGCTTGTACCCTAATTCTGAAACACTTTCCAGGGCCTGTTCTTTATTACAAAATGCTTTATAATGGCTTCTAATAAGCATAAGTGCATATATGACATTTTTTCTTTGAAATTTTGTAACTATAGGCTAAATATTTGTTTTAGACTGAATTATTGGCTGATGTGTATGAAAAAGTGTATCTGGAAAGCATCACATTGTCTATTGAGCATCATCTTTGTGTACAATATTTGATTGTTGTGAGGCACTCTTTTACCTTTTTCAATTAATTCAGTTATGTATTTATTTTGAGTGGCACCAGTGACCTTTTCCTAGTTCATCTCAATTTATTTACTCTTATTTAATTTTATGTTTTAGACAAACGCTTTTTACCTACAATAATTTATTTATTTATTTGCTGGTGAGTGGGTTGGTTGGTTGGTTGGTTGGTTGGTGGCACCAGTGGCAGTCCTGGCTTATCCAAACTGGTTGGTTGGTTGGTTGGTGGCACCAGTGGCAGTCCTGGCTTATCCAAACTGGTTGTTTGGTTGGCGGCACCAGTGGCAGTTCTGGCTTATCCAAACTGGTTGGTTGGTTGGTTGGTTGGTTGGTTGTTTGGTTGGTTGGTTGGTTAGCGGCACCAGTGGCAGTTCTGGCTTATCCAAACTGGTTGGTTGGTTGGTTGGTTGGTTGGTGGCACCAGTGGCAGTCCTGGCTTATCCAAACTGGTTGGTTGGTTGGTTGGTTGGTTGGTTGGTTGGTTGGTTGGTTGGTTGGTTGGTTGGTTGGTTGGTTGGTTGGTTGGTTGGTTGGTTGGCGGCACCAGTGGCAGTTCTGCCTTATCCAAACTGGTTGGTTGGTTGGTTGGTTGGTTGGTTGGTTGGTTGGTTGGTTGGTTGGTTGGTTGGTTAACGGCACCAGTGGCAGTTCTGGCTTATCCAAACTGGTTGGTTGGTTGGTTGGTTGGTTGGTTGGTTGGTTGGTTGGTTGGTTGGTTGGTTAACGGCACCAGTGGCAGTTCTGGCTTATCCAAACTGGTTGGTTGGTTGGTTGGTTGGTTAACGGTACCAGTGGCAGTCCTGGCTTATCCAAACTGGATGGATGCATGGATTTAAACATGTATTTCTTAATTGTTTATATACAGCCCCGTCTAGATTCTTCTGAATATTTGTCTATTAAAGCATCATACTTGCATGCTGAATGTAGTTGTAACATCAAAAGAAATGTTCCGGCAATCTATCACAAATGAGCAAATGCTCTGAAATTGACTTTCATATGAAACAAGACACATCAAATAGACACCTTGTTGTTGTATAGTTGCTATCAGGGATTGCAACTGACAATGGGTTTGGTGAATGATTGGTTTGTTTTGTAAATTCAACAGAGATACTGTTTGTGTGCCATACAGTGAAAGCAGTAGGACGTGCATTTGTTCCACAGATGTACAACATCTCACAGTTGGTTTCCCACTGATTTGAAGACTCATTATTTCTGGAAAACAGGTGGGGAAGTGCTATGGTGAAATCCCACAAGAGCTTGAGCATTAACATGGCCCAATCAAATGCCACTTGTTGTTTATGGTGATTTTAAGTGCTGTATGTTGTGATGGTGTCTCTGTACTGATTGATTGGGGGAAAAAATACTTCCTCAAATGTCTCCCTCTCTATATCTCTCCAGTTCATCTCCTCCATTTTCCATTTTTCCGATAGGATTTGCTGCCTTTTCTTGGGCTCAGGACTAAGAGCTCCTTTCAGAGGAAATGAGCAAACGATCTGAGATTTGCAGGTGAGCTCTAGTTTGCTTAAACACATGCATATAAAACCTCATACTTAGTTCACCCAAAAAATGAATAAATTTAATTTGTTAATCACTGAAAATCTAGCTCTCCTAGAGACATTTCAGAGAGAAGGAACAACAAAGTTCACTACTGATCAAAAGTTTGGAATAATTAAGATTTCTTATTTGATGAAAATTGCAGTAAAAACAATAAAATTGTGAAATAGAATTACAATTTAAAACATGTTTTGTGTTTTGATATGTTCAAATGTAATTTATTCCTGTGATGAAAAGCTGAATTTTCAACATCATTATTCCAGTCTTCGGTGTCACATGATATTCTTCAGAAATCATTATAATATGCTGATTTGCTGAAATATTTCTTATTATTATCACTGTTGATAAAAGTGGCTGCTTAATATTTTTGTGGAAACTGATACATTACCATTCAAAGTTTGGCGTAAGCAAAATTCAAAGAAAGAAAGAAAGAAAATATTTTTATTCAGCAAAGATGCATTTAAATAAGCAAATAAATGCTGTTAATTTAACTTTATTTATCAAATAATAATGAAAAATCTGATCATTTAAGAAGCAATTAACATTTTCAACAATTCAGCACCAATAATAACTGATAATAATTGAGCACCAAGTCAGCATATTATAATGATTTCTGAAGGATCATGTGACAAAGAATAATGGAGTAATGATGCTGAAAATTCAGCTTTGCATCACAGGAATATAAGACATTTTACAATACATTCAAACATTTTCATTTGTAATTATTTTTCACAATTTTACTGTTCTTGCTGTATTTTTGTGATCAATAATTTATTCCAAACTTTTAAACGATAGTGTAAATGATTGCGTAACCTGTCTTAAAGTTGCATGGGAAATTTTTCCATGCAGTGATCAAACTGTCAATCATCCTCCATTACAACTTTATTGCGGCATCACGACTCAGGAGGGGCCGATCTCTGCTGGTTGGTCCTCTGCAGGCATGTTGTATATTTATGGAGGAGAGTAGCTGACGTTTAATGAAGCTGTGCAGAACGGACCCGACAGGCAGCGCTTTCCACCGCAGGCTCGCTCTAATCTCTGTTAAAATAAAAGATAATGAAGCATTTAAACCATCTGAACCTCTTTCAGCCTGTGGCCACACAGAAAGATTTGATATGGAGAGACAAGGCGAGAAGCGATCTGGTAAAAGAGGGAGGGAGGAGGCTGTCATTGTTGGGTCAGAACAGTTGATCAGCCTCAAGGCCTGCAGCTGCAAACTGTGAAGGAGGTGGGAATGTTTGTGTGTCACGGTTTATGTGTCGTGGTTTGTGTGTGGACAGGTTTGTGAATTGTTTTAAACGTCTGCAAACGTGTACAAAAATGGCCAAATCATGTTTTGCTTTAAATGTCATTAGGTTTCTATGAGGGCATGGTTTAAGACTAAGGGCCCTATTTTAACGATTTAAGCGCATAGTCTAAAGCGCAGGGCGCAAGTTCACTTGGAGCATGTCCAAATCCACTTTGGCTAGTTTAACGATGGGAAAAATGGTCGGCGTGCCCGGCGCATGGTCTAAAAGGGTTGTCCCTATAATGGGTGTGTTTTGGGATTTACGTGTGTTAAACCAATCAGAGTCTCATCTCCCATTCCCTTTAAATGCCAGTTGCGCTCGCGCCATGGCAGATTAGCTATTTACATGACGAAATTTGATAGTGGAAAGACCGAACACTTCTCCAGAGTGCAAACGGAACTGCTCGTGCACGAGGTAAAAGTGCGCGAGCAGACCATCTACGGGACAAGCCGGATTCCACCATATCTTTATGTACACAATAATAATCTTTTACATTGTAATCCTTTTATTTTAAATATTTGGCATGTTTGTGTGCTGCTGTGCGTCCCTGTGTGTGTAATAAGCAGAGTGTACGTGCGTTGTGGACCCACCTATAGGCGCACATTACCAACATGCTTTTTAAATAACAAAACAAAATATTGCGCCATTGACTTTAGACCAGGTTTCAGTTGGTCAATGGCGCAGTCTATTTTTGTTGCCTCAAAATAGCAACGCACCAACAATGCGCCTGAACACACCTCGTTTTCAGACCAGCACGCCCATGGGCGCACAAATGGGCGCAAATGCATTTGCTATTTAAACAACGTGGCGCAGGATGTGAAAATGATAACTGCGTCGGGCTGAAACTAGCAAAAAACACTTGCATTGCGCTTGGCGCTGCATTGTGCCGGGTGTAAGATAGGGCCCTAAAGGTCCTTGCACACTCAGTCTGAAATTCTCGTCCGAAATTTGCGCATGTTAAAAAATAAATACAACCTCATGTTGTTTCAATCACTGCCTCCGAAACACGAAAATTTCGGACTCAGTGTGCAAGGACCTTAAGGTGTAATTTAGTGTAAAACTAATGTTCCCAGAGCATTCTGGAGCCAAACGTAGCTGGGTTATCGGGAAAACCAATGCGATCTGTGAAAGATTCTTGCTAATCTAACTTCAAAAGTCTCGGATTTTGTCTTGCTAAAATGTCCACATCTCTCTGTTTCTCCCTTTCAGAGTTTTCGGATCATTATCGAATGTTATGCTGTTCCAATCTGTTTTCTTAGTTGCATCATTGGAATTGCTGGCAGGGCAAAGAGGCACAAGAGAAAAAGGATGAGAGAAAGGCAGCAATGAATGGATGATGGAATGGATAGAGATGGCAAAAGAGTGAAAACAAAGATCGAAAACCGCATAAAAATTGTAAGAAAGAGTATAGGAACATGTTTACACTGGACCACATGGTGTGTGTGGCTCACATCTGTACTGAAATTACCTTTTCTCTCTTCAGCTCAGTGTTTCTGTTATCCGTTCAGTCCAGCTCCGTGTCTTTTCTCCTTTAGCCCTATGGAGCAGATACATCTCTGTGGGATCTGCCCTCACCACCGCAATCAACCCAAACAAAGCCGCGTGATCAAAGTATACAGCAGCATAAACAAAAGCTCGAGAGCCCTGCTCGCCTCCCTCAAGCTCAGAGTTTTTGATGATGAAAAGCAACTGAGTGTTCTTGCATCTGAAAATGAACTATTTGAAAACATCATGGTAATTTATTTGGTACATTTGAAAGAGAAGATGTGAGTTTTAGTTTGCTGAACTCACAGAGTTAAACTTTACCAGACGTATAAAAATAAAGGTCTTGCAAAGAGATTTATAGCTTGGTGTTGTAGAAGAACTTTCAAAAGTTGCTTTAATGCCATAGAACCTTTAAAATTTCCCATGACACCCTAAAAACCTTCAAATTTCCTATGAGGCCACATAGGCCATGTATACACTGTAAAGTTTCAGGGGTGACAACCGCATTTAAAGGGATAGTTCACCCAAAAATTAAAATTCTGTCACTAATAACTCACCCTCAGACGTTCCAAGACCTTCGTTCATTTTCGGAACACAAATGAAGATCTTTTTGAAATCTGAGAGATTTCTGTCCCTCCATAGACAGCTACGCAACTGACACTTTGACTTTCATAAAGAGATCCATATGAATTGAGTGGTTTAGTCAAAATTTTCTGAGGAAACTAAATTGCTTTATATGATGAACAGGTTTAATTTAGGCCTACTCTTCGCCTACTGACCTAATACGTAAAGATTATGGGAAGCGCGCTAGCCAGACGGGATTTAAACTTTGGCTGGAGACCCAAGTTTGATTTGAAGACGAAAAACATACCAAGCACAATGTTCTCTCACCATTCCTGATTTCCAAAACACACTCACTGCGTTCGTCGTGGTTTTGCGGCTGTCAGAGAAGAAACAAAAGCATGTTAGCTTATTTCGTCTATGAGATTGACAGATCCATAAGTCCATACAGTCCATACATTTACCCGTCCATAGAACCTCCTCTCGTAGAAATCAGGACAGAATTGGTTGAATGTGGACTAAAGAGATGGATTAAAATAAAAGGTGTAAACAGGAATGTGTCTCCCTTAATACCAGGTGTGAACAGGGTCTCTGCTTAACCTAAGTGTGTACATGCACTGTATTGTCAATTTCCTTCATATTTTGTCTGTGTGTGAGAGAGAGAAAGAGGGGTTTGCCTTACTCATAACATGACTAGTGCTTCTTCTGCTAGGTGATGTGGTGTGAATGTAAAACAGCCGCGTGGAATGAGCGAGAGGGGAGTGCTGGGAAACCAGCGGTAGTAATATCTGCTGTCTCACCTCAGCGCCTCTTCTCATTTCTCCTTGATTAGCTGCAGAAATGCAGTTTACTCTTCACCCCCTAATGAAGAGTAAAATAGATATGTGTGTGTTTTGGTTGGTGGTTGAAGGAAGAGAGGAAAAAGAGACATAGTACTTGTTTTGGTGAGTCGCCTTTCCTTTCAACTATTTGTGAAAGGAATCCTTGACCACCAACGGGGAGAAGCACACTCACTTTTAAGTGCACTCTGGTTTGCCACAACCTTTTTGAGCCCTAATTGAGCATGACATGGCAAAGTGCTATTTGACACTTTAAGGCATTAAATATTCCCATAAGAACTTCCTGGAACAGACACATCACTCATTAAAAGAGTTCAACCTGATGTCTGAGTGCCACAATAGTGTGAAAGTTGCATATTTTAAAGGGTTATTGCCCCTGTTTCCCTGCTTGGCTTACATTGTAAGTGGATTACTGTAAATACCCTTCTTGTTCATTTTTACAAATTGAGGGATGAGTCTAAACTCGATTTGCTTTTCCTGAAGGAAATACCAGTGCTTGCAAAAGAATAGTGTTAAGATTTTGGGAAAGCTCAGGTTTTTTTCTCTGTGTAAATTAAATGTGGCTATATTTAGTATTCTGTAAATCAACATTTGCGAGAGTGATATTGTACTACAATCGTTACAAACAGTATATCAAAAAGTTAATATCTAGTCATTTACATTTCAAACACAATATTTGTGCTCCAACGAAAATAGTTTAAAAAGAACCAAAAAGTAGAATTAACATAGATGAGGTTATGGCTGATAGTGTGCAGGTGGGAAACATGAGGGATGCTGGGAAGTGTAGTGCCGTTGAGGTGTGTGACAAGATCACTATGCAAATTTGCCATGCCGTCATCACAATTGGTTACATTTTGAGCAGAATAATCATAAATCCAACAATATTTGAGAACTCCTTTACCATTATTGCTTAGTAGTGGCACGAAATTGGAAACACTCCAAAAAAGTATTTTTGCACTCGAGTGGTATATTTATGGCGTCCTCTCGCCATGAAGTGTTTGTGACTTTTCATGTTAAAACCAGAGAAGCTTGAAGTCTATTTTTTGTGATAACATCTTTTCTTTTTCTCCACCTCTCAGGCTGCTAGAAGTCTGGCTTCTCCTGCGTTCCTCAACCTGAAAGAGAAGTGGCAAACTGTGAGTGCCCTTGTCAAAAAAACAAAAAGTACATCACCCCATAACTGCTGGAGAAGTCTCCTGCTGTTTCAAGGAATTCTGGGTAAGAGTGTGTGCTGTAAGGGTTCATAAAAGTCAATCCATGGGGGATTTACATGTATGAACCGAAGCTAAACCTAATCAGCATACTGCTGAGATCGATAAATCAAACTTAAAACACCATAACTGCCGGCTTCAAAGTAAAAACAACATCAAACAAAATGTCATGATTGCAGTATAATTTTTATTTAGATTACCACCATTCGCGGCAATTTTGATCATAATCGTTATCGCGATCGGCATTATCATTGTAGTGCTGCATGACAGCATCATTATTCCATAAGAATAGCCTACAGATGCAGATCATTTACAAGGACGCATGATGGGACGCAAAGCCATTGGCGCTCTCATCGTGCGTCGTGATGATCTTGTTTTCTGCGTGTGCGACCGTTTAGATTTATGAATTCATAAATATGGACCATCTCGCTTGAAAATATACAATGACTCTCAGAGGGCAAAATCAAACTCTAGTGGTTTCAATTATACGCCATATAAAAGCCAATGGGGAGAATTTATTTGTGTTCAACAGAGGACCGCACATCAATTGTGTTGTGAATATGTGCATGGAAAGAACAAATGTGTGTGAAAGGCTTGACTTTTAACTACTAAAACAAAATAAAAACACCCACAGATCATTTTTATTTCCATTTTGACACACTTCTGGTCTATTCAGCTATACGAGGGACAAGTTCTCTTCCAAAACTAATGTGTTACTTAGTGTACTATTATAGTTTTTATTAATATACTATTATTTTTCGTTCACTTAATCCTCTAGCTATGTTTGGAATAGCGTACTGCTCTTGCTACTTCTGCAATATACAGTATAGATAGGGCAGAAATAGTCAAATTAGTATGCTTTTTACTACATTGCATGTCACATAGACATAATGTAGCCCCGACAGTTGTGTTCTGTCTTCCGGTTTGTATTTCCACAGCATGAAGGTAACATCTTTCAGATTTATGAATGAACCGCTATACTGACATTTGTTATGACATCCGCTTCTAACATTACAGTGCTCATGAAAACTTTTGTTAACATAAGGTCTATATGATGCATGTGACTGCTTTCCTAATTTATCTATTAAATATCTATTATCTATTAAAAATATTTGTTATTCATTACTGCAACATTTGGTGAGTGAAAACATGTAAACCCTAAAAGCTAACGTGTTTTGTTGTATATCAATGCAGTCTAATGCAGCAGTCTGTGATCAGCGGTGTCTCTTTCCTTTTGCTTGTACGGAAGGAGTGTGACATGTTCATTAAACAGCAGGAATCCCATTAATAACCCCAGCAGCCCCATGTCACATCGCTCACGTGTAATTAGTCAAACAAACGGCCACAGCAATGCTAATTGTCCCCCTGTTCTCTCTCCCTCTCTCTCCGTCACTGTCACTCTAGTCCTCTTTGCTGTCCTCTCTGCTCTATCCTTTCCTCCCAGTTTTCTTTAATAGCATCCATTACGTGCACTGATCTAGAAATCACACTATGATGTCTAATGGAAACAGTGACGTCTCCAAACCTCAAACATTTTATTTTTATTATTTTATTTTATGTGATGCTATTCATTTTATTTGATTCTTTTTGTTATTCTATTCTTTTGTCATTTTGTTTTTTCATTTCATCATATTTATGTTATCGCCTCCATCATAAGTGCATTGACCTAGAAATCAAACTATGTCTGAAAAAAAATATTGAGTTAATAATTATTTTATTTTGTTGTATTTTATTCGTTATTTATCTCATGCTACTCTCTTTATTATTTGTTTTATTTTACTTTTTATTTTATTCTTTTTAATTTGTTAAATTAATTATTTTGTTTAATTTCATTTTTTTTTACTTTTATGTTATTTCCATTCTTATTTTGATACATTTTAATTTATTTTTCAATAGTTTTTTTGGTCATTTTTTATCAAGCCATACAATAGCTCATGTAAGGAACAAACTGAAGTCATTATTCACCGTAATAACACTAGACAGACTCTGGTCACTGTTTTCTTTTGTACCGTTAAAGGACAGTGTGAACATTCTCCAAAATACCTATTTCTGCATTTCCCAGAAGAAAGGAAAGCATATGGTTTTGCGTAAACAATGCCTACGAATGTTTGTGTGAACTATTCGTTTAACCTCGGGTTGCTCCAGGGGGCTTGTCACCGTAATTTGTTGTGAATCTCTTCGGATAAAAGCGTCAGCTACTGCTCATCAAAGGCCGTAAACACAGGCACGCTCATGCAAAAAACGCATGCATATTGCTTGAGCACCCAACAAGCTCTCTCACGTTAAGATTGGAGTTGAAGGATGCTAATAGACTTCAAATGAGATCTACTACAAAGGTTATGGAGAAGGCTGCATCTGGCTCCCACACCTGCCACTGGAATAGACTTACTGCTCAATTTAACCATGTCACCTCAAAGCGATGAGTCAGCGGTGCTGTATATTAATGCTGAAATAGTAAAGCGCTACAATTAAAGACACATCGTGACCCTGGCTGTGACTAAACCTTATTTTGGGAAAAAAGGGAACCTGTTCTAGTGAGTCATAATCCCCGTCATGTTCTGCAAGAGGGATGCGTTCGACCTAAAAGTGCTGCTTTGTTGGTGTAATCACGCGATTTGGCTTGTTTGTTTGCGCCCTCGCGTTTTTTTAAATCATTATTCCCCTGGTTTGCCAGAGGATGTCGGCGCCAACAGCTCACTTCCCCTCCGCTGAGCTCTGGAGCGGCGTTCTGTTCTGTCTGAATGAGTCTTTCAGAATTAATTTGTTCCCCAAAAACCCCTCCACAGACACAAAAGAGCGCTATAATTGTTGCAAAAGCCTGTCTACGTTCTTGCGGAGAAACCCGTGACTTAATGTGGGCAGCGCACCAAAACGATTTGAAATGATTTGAAGTGTGATTTACCCATCTGTGACTCGGTCTGTGTATTGACAACCTTAGCACACCCTGTGGCTTTTAGTGCTACTATCATTCCAGAAGAGCTTCTGCCTCTGTTGTCCAATTTAAGCCTCTCTACCGATGTCCAGCCAATCAGAAGCTTGGTTTTCCCGAGCCCTTCTGCCCAAGCAGAGCCAGGGAAATCCATGGCGGTCGTGATTTTAGAGGGCAGCGCTGGACAGCAGATGCCGATCACAGGAGGCTCGCTTGGGCCGTAGCCTGCAGGCCGCCGGGCATGTAACCAACGCTATCTCACGACCAATTCGTACGAATTCGTACGAATGATAAAAAGTTGGCTAATTCGTACTAATTCGTACGACCTAGCTCGTACGAATTTGTACGATTTGTCTAAACCCACGTGATGGGTAGGTTTAGGGGCGGGGTCAGGAGTAGGTCATTCGTATGAATTCACACGAATTGGCCAATTCGTAAAATATGTACGATTTTGCAAAAATCGTACTAATTCGTACGAGCCAGGTCGTATGAATTCGTACGAATAAGCCACCTCGTAGAATTTGTACGTTTTCCCGTGAGATCGGGCTCCATGTAACAGATAACAGGGGCTTATATGGTTCTATAGAGAGCGTTGCTAATTCAACAACACAGACTTGCAGGTGGGCTGCAGAAAAGACCGTTCATACAGAACAGAGATCATGAATCTTTTCAAACTCGAACACAAAGGAAGATATTTTGAAGATGGGCAGCATTGACTTCCATTGAATGGACAAAGAAACTGTTTGGTTTTTCATTTTTGGGTGAACTATCCCTTTAAGTTTAAAAAATGTAATACATAACTAGCGCACTACAAACCTTGTTGTAGAAAATGTGTGCTACTATGTTTTTAAGTGATCAGACTTGCGATTTTGACCTTGAGGGTGATTAAACGGGCAAAGAAATGTAGGGATGCACCATGTGGCATGGATGATATTAAATGTCTACTGATCCCAATAAAGCAGTAATTAATTGTGGTGGACAGTACAATTATATTCTATTGTCTAAATAAAAGTATAGTGTTATAATAATAAAATGATTTTATTTGAGAATTAATAATAAGTAATAATAGTGGTAATTCTTTTTTTATTAATTCATGTATTATATAATAATAATTTATGTATTTATGTAAATGTATCATTTATATCTCAATATTTATAATTTATATTTTTATATTTATTTATAATTAATTTTGTATTTACACATTTAAAATATTTATATATTTCTATTTTATTTTTATCATTTATATTTATGTAATATTTATGGATTTTTTAAACAGTTTTGTACTGTTTACCATTTTTAAATATGTATTTTTGTTTAATATTTATAGATTTTTATGCTATCTATTTATTTATTATTAGTTTATAATTTAGTACTATTTACAAATGTAATGTACTGTCAATTATTTAGACCTATTAACTCGACAGATATGTGACCCTGGATCACAAAACCAGTCACATGGGTCAATTTTTGAAATATATGAATTGATGTATGGTTTATGATAGGACAATATTTGGCCGAGATACAACTATTTGAAAATCTGAAATCTGAGGGTGCGAAAAAAAATCGAAACATTGAGAAAATCGCCTTTAAAGTTGTCCATTTATGTTCGCGATTGTGCTGCTTTCACTCACAAAAATAAATGTTTTATATATTTACAGTAGAAAATTTACAAAATATCTTCATGGAACATGATCTTTACTTAATATCCTAATGATTTTTGGCATAAAAGAAAAATCGATAATTTTGACCCATACAATGTATTGTTGGCTATTGCCACAAATATACCCGTGCGACTTGTGACTGGTTTTGTGATTCAGGGTCACATATGGTATCATGCTTTCCTAAAAATAAATATGACAGAATAGTATAGAAATAGAAACAGAATAGTATAGAAACTTGGCATTCTCGGGCCTAAGCAACCACCCAAAACACCCTAGCAACACCATGGAAACAACCCACACCACTGAAGCATTGGAGTTAGGTTTTGCACATAACAAATGATTCCTTTTTTCTCTCAAAACATGCAATCTCACTTACTATATGAGAAAGTCCTTTTCTAGCATTTACCATTCTCATAAGTCAATTCAAAGAATGGTAGCCTAAGTCTTTGTAGTGTAAAACAAAGTAAAAACAAGTGAAATTAAAAATATATATCTCAAAAGAAAAACTACATCTCAAGTAGTGGTTTACAAGACAGCTTTCATATATTAAACAAGCACTTTAGTGTTCCGGCCATGTGGTGTCACTTTAGTGAGCTCACAGTGCCATCAAGTGGCCTGGAGAGGAACTGCTCATTAGCCCAGTCCTCCCAGAATGCAATTGCTGTGGAAGAGGAGGAGAAAGAGAAGGGAAGTCAGACACATACGGTCATAACACACCGCGACATAGGACTCTCCAGTTCAGCTGGTGTAATTAGACAATACGTATAATTACTCTAGCCATCATGTGCAATGTTCAACAAATAGACACACGTGCATATGCACACACACACAAGAATCCCTTCATTCAGCACAAATCATTCGGCTGATGCGGTGCTCATTACTCTAATTACATAGTCATTGTTCTCCCACAAAAAGGACGTAAAATTGCAATTTAGCCCGAGAAATTGCCATTTGTAGCTGTAATTGACCCTAATAAAATCATCCACTCTCTTTCTTTTCTCTGTCTCTTTCTCCACCTCATGTGAAATATTAAAGATGACAGCTTTGAACGTGCTGATGAGAGCCTAATGAAGGGATCGGGGAAAAGGAAGGGAAGGAAGGAAAGAGGGATTTCTCGTCTGGAAATGAGTGCGTGAGCTGTAGCCCTTCTTCACACGCTAAGCGAACGTTTCGCTTTTCAAAACGGGTTTTCTGGCAACGGTTCCTCATGACTCAGCCTAAATACTGATCTTAAATCTAAGCGTTTCTGCAGTAGATTAGATCTTAATTTAATCTCGAAAGTGTTTGAAACAGTACAATGAAATAAAACGAAAACAAATCACTGCGCTTTGAGGAGATTTTCAGCTCAGAGTCTTTCAAATGTAGCCTACATCAAGTGAAATGTAGACAATCCAATAAGTCAAAATAATAAGAGGGTACAGCGTATTCACATGCTACAATCTGTAAATAATACTAAAATAATAACACTGTTCATATTTTATTCAAAGCTTTTCAGTTCTTAAAAACATCTCATCAGACTCCACACTAATGTCTCAAATTGTGACTTGCTTTGTGTGCAGGTGTTGCGTTGGCCGAAGTGTGTGAGGCCACAGACGTACATAATATCCAGCACATATGTCTGAGTCAGAGTGAAGCAGAGTTTACCCATTATGAGTCTTAAAGCTTTGAGTCTCTTTAATCAGAGGCGTAAAGCTTCCTGCTGACCTGAGCGCTCGCGGCCTGCTGTTACTTTGTATGTCGATGAACGTATGTCAGTGAACGTGTTCATCTCGATCATATGGACCTGAGATCAGGAGGCATGCGGCCTGTTTTTGATCATGTTTTGATAGACAATGGCGTTTGCAGTGTTTGGAGGTTGTTTTGTCTTACGCAAATTTTTTTTTTTACTATTTTGAGATTATTACTGCATTGATGTCCTTCTTTCCCCAGCTTTTAAAGGGATACTTCAAGCAAAAATGAAAATTCTATTATTAATAACTCACCCTCATGTCGTTCCAAACCTATAAGACTTCCGTTCGTCTTTGGATCACATATAAAGATCTTTTGAATGAAATCTGAGAGATTTCTGTCCCTCCATTGACAGCTACGCAACTACCACTTTGACGCTTCAAAAAGTTCATAAATAGATTGTTAAACTAGTCCATATGAATTGAGAGGTTTGGTCAAAATATTTCTGAAGAGATTCGGTCACTTTATATGATGAACAGATTGAATTTAGGCTTTTATTCACACACACACAAACATTCATCAACTCACATAGCACGTTTGAGCTTCTGCAAGAACCAGCGAGGTTTGTTCTCGCGCATCAAGAAAATACGGTTTAGCTTCTGTTTATGTTATGGGCTGACAGTCTGAATGAGACTTAAAGTCATTGATTTGCTGCCATGTGATTGGCTGATTAGATATTTGTGTCAACAAGCAATTGAACAGGTGAACCTAAAGTGGCTAGTGAGTGTGTATAATCTCAGGAAAGCTCTAGCTATAAGGTCATATTTCATGACAAAAGAAAAAAATGATAACACTTTATTTTAAGGTGACGTAGTTACATGATACTACATGTACTTACTATATTAATAACATATTATGTAACTAACCCCAAACCAAACCCTAGCTGTAACTCTATAGTAAGTTAACGAAGTTAATCAACATTAATATTAAATAATTGCTTATTTGAGTAAGTACAATGTAACGACGTCACAAAATGGCATAGAGAAAATGAATCTTATTTTTAGGACCACTACCATTTTTTTACTGTATTGTTGAAAAAAAAAATCTCATTACAGTAATGACAAAAACAATTAATTTACAGTATGGTGATTCAAAAGAAATGAAATTATGTGCTTATTTGCCATGAAAATAATGCCAGAATAATTTTTAGGGCTGTCAAAAGATTAATCGCGATTAATCGCATCCAAAATAAAAGTTTGTGTTTAAATAATATATGTGTGTGTACTGTGTATAATTAAATTTGTATATATAAATACACACACATGCTTGTATATATTTAAGAAAAATGTGTAATTTATATATAAAAATTTATATTTATATATAATATAAATTATATATAAATATATACAGTATATGTATGCAAATATTTCTTAAATATATACATGCATGTGTGTGTGTGTGTATTTATATATACAAAATAATTATACACAGTACACACACATATATTATGTAAACACAAACTTTTATTTTGGATGCGATTAATCGCGATTAATCTTTTGACAGCCCTAATAATTTTATTCTTATATGAAATTTGATTTTTGTTTACAGGCTCTGTTATTAATTTTACCCTTAGAAAAAAAGGGTAATTACGTTAAAACAAAAAGGAAGACTGGATAGTTTGGTTCTTGTTCAACATCAATACATTAACTACTGGCAGGATTGCTGAAGCATGTGGGTGAGTGTGTGGGCGAGAGAGAAAGAGAGAGAGACTGATAGTGTAAGTGAAAGTGTGAAAGTGACTTGCTACAACAGTACCTTTCTTACAGTATGCAAATACCTAGGAACCAACCTGACATGAAAGAAGCCAATCAAAGCAACAGGAAGCAGACGGAATAAAAATCCTCATTGGTGAACAAGGTCACACTCCGTCACAGAAGTTTGTCAGGCCTAAACTGTGTCACAGGTACACAACGCAGTCTCTCCATTAAACTGAAATCTTCTCTCCCCATACAGACGCTGAAAACTTTAGAGGGAGAAGAAAAAGACATTTAACTTTCAACAAGTAGTAGTCCATCTGGATCACATTCATCATCTCTGGTGAGCAATATGACACACTTTAATTATCTTTGATTCTCTGCAGGACAGGTTTTATTCACTCATGCACTTCTGTGACGGTCCCAGATGATGCAAAATAATTCAGTTTAACAAGTGACAATCAATAGTTGTATAAAAATAATGTGAATTTTGTGCCTTTTTTGCCTTTACTCTCTCAACATTTGCATATGTGCGGCATATTCGTTTTTTTGAAATCACGTTAAACAGGTTCAAAATCAAGAACTATTTGATACACTGTGATAAAATTGCCTTAACTCATCAAAATAAGTTAAGCAATTTTCAACTTTTTTATAAGTTATACACGATCCTACTAATTCTATTTTTAAAGTCAGTTTAATGTAATTTAAGTTGAAATGACTTAAACATCTAAGTTGGTTGTACTTAAGAATTTAAGTCAAAATCACTGATTTTTTTCAGTGGAGGAATATTGGGATTAACCCAAACTCTTAGAAGTCAATAATTTTTTTTTAAGCAAGGTTTTCAATATAACGATATACTGTTCAAATTTATTTGGACACTTTGCGGTTAAAGCTAATTTAGTGGAACTGACTTTATGCATCCACTAAAATTGGGACCAGTTGTAGAAATAAATTGCTAAAATTGCTTGAAAAGGTGAATTTACTTTTTTGAAAAGCATAATTTGTTGCAGATGCCATTTTTGGTTTGATTATTTTTATGTAATGCACTGACATTCATACATTTTTAAGTGTGAAAGTGTCTAAACACTTTTAGGGTAACTGGGAAACCTGCATGCTGTAAACAACACATCCAAATTGAGTGTAAATGGCCCCTATTGCGCTGTAAATGACAGGTGAAGGAAATGTCAGTCACTGTAAGGAATGTCATAAACACCAAAATATGCATTTATAGATTTCTTTTCCTCATACATTACAGTAGACATCACCATAGTAACACACCAGTCTGGGATGAAAACATCAGATGGGTTTCATAATAGTGGAAAGAAACTGCCAACCTGATTTTCCAGTTAAAAGACAAAGAGCAATTCATTAGTAATTTGATTTTTGAATGATCTATGTGTTGAAAAAAATAGATTCAACTCGCTATGTAAAACAAATTGTAATTATACAGAATTCATAATGGGAAACTGGGATCTGTTAAAGTTCTGTGCTTCACAAATTAATTCATACATTTTAGTAATTACTTTTACTACTACTTTTACTTACTTTACTATTTTTTTTAAATAGTAAAAAGTATAAGCAACTTACACACTGTAAAAAATTATATGATCAATAAGTTATGACAACATATGTCTTTACATCGCTTCAACTCATCAAAGCACATTTCAACTTTATTTATGTTATACAAGATCCAACTCATTTTTAAAGCCAGTTTAATGTAATTTAGGTTGAAATTACTTAAACATCCAAGTTGATTGAACTTAAATAGTTCAGGTAGCAACTTAAATAAATAATTTTAATGTTGGAGGAAAATTGAAACATTTAGATTAGCTTAACTAAGCTGTGGTTGAAGTTTTTTTTAGGACAATACAAATGCTAAGTTTCTAATCTCCTTTATTTGCTCTAGGTGTGAACATTATCTTGGCCTATTGTTAGCATAGCTCACCCCAGTTTTATAAAACATTCCATAAAATGATGTGCTTGGTCAGTCATCTTTAGATCTATATAAAGACAAATATAGGTCAGATTTCAAGTAGGAAGTCTGTTAGCAGACCAGATAACACAGGTTGTTCACATACAGCATTATACACAGTATACGAGAATCTACGGTTGACTACGAAATCAAACTAAACAGGTTTACAAGCCTTCCCAGGAATGTCAATAAACTGTGTAAATAATTGATTATAGTCATTGCTACTGGCACCCTGCTGAATTAAAAAATGCTTTTTTGACAAATTCACAAAAAAAGAAAGAGGTTTTAATTTAAATTTTTAGCATCATGTTTTCACCCCATGTTCATATCATACATATTTTCTCTATGATTATGACCATTATCTAATTTAGATCTGGGTTTCTTTGTAAGTGGACATTCACACTAACAGCAACTCGAAGCGTCAAAACAACCGGACATAACAACTTGAGCGGAAGTTGGCGTTGATGATATGATTCGGGCATGTCAAGCAATGCGACGAAGCTGAGAAAAGTTTCTCTTTATGCAAATGAGCAGCGTCCTGATTCGTCTACAATCGGTGGAGCTCACGTGATCCATGTCATGTGAGACACTGATAATTATGCTAATTTAAGGGTTACAGAAAATGTATTTTTTTGCAGCAATAGTGAAAATAAAATGATATCTTATTTTTCTCATTTGATCCCACAAATAAAGTTAGAAAATCCAATAGGTCATAAAGCAACCTTGTACGGAATGATTTGAAGCAGCTACATAAATAACAAGTCTGTGCACTACGAAAATAGCACTTCTTATGCGACTTACAATTTCCTTTTGAGTTTATGTTAGCATATTGCTAAGCTAACAGTGTAAACTGTAAAAAAATACATAAAATATACAAATATTGCATAAAATACTTTTGTATTTGTATTTTAAAAGTGCATTTATAATTTATAATCAACATTATTTTGTGCCATCAACCATCCTGGATTTTCATTGGATTTATGAGGTATCATAGGAGACTGCATAATTTAGTTTTTGAACAGGGACTACAATGTCTTAAATCTGGGTTTTTGAATGATATATTCATATTATTTTATAAAGGTTAAAAGACAATCAGCTTTTCAGAATGCTTGATTGGGATTAGATTATGCTCAAGTTTTTCATTGGGCTCCTACGTACAAAAACTTCAGAATCAAACAAAATGATGCTTGTGCAGTAGTTTTCAGCTAACCTGGAACTTAGATCACAAATGCATTCACATCGACAGATGATTTTAAAAAGTGCTTTGTATAATGCTGTTGCAAGTACACGGGATGACTGTACCATTTATCTAACTGTTTAACTGAAGGACAGGTGGACCTTTATGTATGCAAAGCAGTTAGACACACTAACACATTCCTGTGCAAATGTATCTGCATGTGTGGTTGAATGTAGCACGAAGGACGCCTACGCAACGTTCACCCCCTCCCTTTACCTTTCTGTACATACAAGACCTTTGTTTTCCTTTACTGATCAAACCTAGGAACTAGAATAACGTCTATACTTTAATGTCCATTTGTGATGCTGTATGTATGTTTACTATTACAAGAATGTTTTCCACCAGGAACAAGCTTTAAGACATCACCTTTATGTCCGAGGCTAAGTTAGACTCTTCTAGTCCATGTTGATCTTCCAAATTTACATTGGGTGAATAAACGCAACAAGTAAAGTTTCTTTTCTATATCCTGTATTCAACAGCACTGGATCATGGTCCTTCAGGCCAGCGGTGTCATGAGTATCCCAGCAACTGTGAGTGTCGACAACCAGCTACCTTCTTCATGGATGGCTCACTACAACTGTGCTGATGGTAAATGTCTTTTTCATCTGAAACACCATGAACTAAAGAGTCTAAGAAGGAGCACTTATGGTTATTCTGCCATCCAGTGTAATTCCAGTTAAGGTTTTAGGTTGTAGGTTTCGTTTATCACTAATCAGCGGAGACTCTTTCTGGCAGGTTAATCATTTACTCTAGCAGTCACTGCTGGAGTTACCAGGTTATCAGTTGCATGCACAGGGGACCATGATAGAGATAGTGAAAGTGATTCATACTTATCTAGAAACCGTGTGAGGTACTTTTTATGCTTTTTGCAGTGTGGAACTGAATCTTCTTCAGTGAATATTAGTTTCACCACTGCTGAAAAGACGTGTTTAGCTGTTCAACAGCATATATATTGTTTTGGATCTGATGGTCCACTACTACAGTCCTGCAGTCTAGCTCAGAGAACTTCAACCCAACTCTTGGAGACCCACTATCCTGCAGAGTTTAGCTCCAACCCTAATCAAACAGACCTGAACCAGCTTATCAAGGTCTTCATGATTGCTTGAAAATCATAAATAGGTTTGTGGAAGCAGGTTAGAAATAAACATTGAAGGTCAGTGGGTCTCCAGGAGCAGGATTGAAGACCTCTTCTGTAGCTAAACCAGCGAGACTTCCTTAGTCAACCTTCTACGACAAAGACTTCAACCATCTTCACCAGCAAACTCAGCTGGAAACACCATAATTGTGCTGATCCTCCAGCTTGAACATAGAAACGTTTCACTTCGTTTTACTCCAGTTAGTAGTTTTACCTGGTGCACTCTAGATAAACCATAAAGTCTTTCTTTTGGTCAACCAACTTCACTAAAATGGTCAAACGTGGCAGTATTGGTCCACTTGACCAACCAGCATAAACAAGGTTTCAGTAGAGACATTTGCTAAATCCTTTAGAAACTATTCTTCTTCAACTTGCATCCCCAGTTTCCATGGTAACATCCGGTTACACAAGCCGGCTCTGGTCTCAGGATCATCACCCACAGAACTGGTCCAAGTACCAGGTGTGGGAATGGCTCCAACAGACGCTGGACATGCACCAAATTGATGCCACCAGCATTCCCTTCCAGAACTTTGACCTTGACGGGAGGCAATTGTGCAACATGAGCTTCCAGGACTTCACCCGGGCGGCCGGATCCGTAGGTTCTATACTTTTCCAGAGCCTGACTGACCTCAAGTGGAACGGTAAGATGTCATTTAGAACATGGTCCTGGATCAACAACCTTGTTGATCCTTGATCAACCAGATATCAGATTGTTACGGTTGGGTTTAAGGGTTGACTTTGGGTTAGGTCTTCTTGTCAATCAGTAGTTTCCCTTTGATTCCCTCTGACACGGAGTATGTTATGGTTTATGGGTTTTGCGGTAGGGATAAGAGTTGCGGTTGTGTGGGTTTACCTTTCGATTGTTTGCTATAGGAATGTTGTTTCAAGTTCTTGAGGGCATGGTGCAACATTACTTCAGATGACACGAGTCCCAACTCGTGGTCCATTCCTGATCCCATTCTCCTCTCTTATATCTATTCATTTCCTGTCTCTTTGACTGTCCTATCCATAAATGCATAAATGAGTGTTCAACAAAAATAATATGACGGTATGTTTTATAATTTTCCAATGAAGTGGTGTAATTGGCAGCAAGTATCCTTGTTAGAGCTTGCCTTTTGGGGATCCCAATTTTAATCACTAGAAGCATTCTTTTGTGGAAAAATGAGTGTTTGTTCTAGTGAAATCTCACAAGCATGAGCATGTGTCCCTCTTGGATTCATTATAGTATAGTACATGGGAATTGTTCACCCAGTATTCACCCATAGATATTCCCATGAAATTGTTTTTAGAGAAACAAATATATGAAATGGACTGTACATTTCCATGTACTATGCTAGAGTATAATGAATCCAGAGGGGTGCTGCTAACAAGACCCAGAGGTTCATAAACAGTCAGGGCTATACTTTTGTCTCAGTTTCCATTACAGTGTATTACTAAACCTAATAAAATCCAGAAAACTTATAGAGGTGACATGTGAGAACCATGCCAGCAAGTTAAACTGGTTTAAGACAACATGATGCAGGAATGACTTGGAAATTTGATGATAGTCGTTGCAAAACATGCACTCTGTTTTGAAGACATTTTTTAGACTCTCATTTTGGTTTTCTTTTTTTCTTAATGTCTGACAGGTCAGTATGGTCAAACAGATATGTTTATACCAGCGGACATTAAAACAGAAATAGATGGTGAGTAAATACTCAAAAAGCTTTTGATTCGTTTTAATCCATAAAGTTCACATAATTCCAGTGACTTTTAACATTGATCCAGTATCTGCTGCTGAAAACGGAGTTTACCGATTCTCTTGAAAGAATTGTAGACTTCTCATGTCGCAATTTTGTGACCAAGTGCTTCAATTTCCTCAGCAGATTACCCATGTTCAATCCTCCCCTTCAAGGAAGAACCCAGCTTTTACAGCCCTTCAGGTACCTGTGAAATCCATTGATGATTTTTTAAACGTATTTTTATGTGATTTACATCTTTCCTATGAAAACAAGATGATGTGTGTTTATTTATGCACATATTAATCTGATGGTTTATTAACATTGTGTCATATTTCCTCTTTCCTCAGAACTGTTTGATATCAAAAGCTCATTCCAGCCCAACATCACATTGGCCTCACCGGCTCCCTCAAGCCCAGGTAAATGATCTTAATTTGAACTGTCCTAAAGCTAATCCTAAAAACAGTATTGCTTCCTCTCTATGCCGGTATTATGGTATGGTATGGTTTAGTATAGTAATGCTTATTTGTTGTTCAATTATCCTGATGCATATAAATTCTATTACCAACACGGTCATGGGTTCAATTCCTAGGGAATGCAATTAACAGATAAAAATGTTGCTTTCTTTAAGTTGCTTTGAATAGAAGCATCTGCCAAATGCATGAAAATAAATACTAACATGTACTAAATACTACAATACATACTAACTGGACTATAAAAAGGTCATCAAAGCACCCTTAAAGTGACGTGAAGTGAAAGCCAAGTATGGTAACCCTTACTTGGAATTTGTCCTCTGCATTTAACCCATCCAAGTTAGTGCACACACATTAAGAGCAGTGAGTATTAAACACATACACACTGCAAACCGTAGACACACACCTGGAGCAGTGGGCAGCTATTCACTGTGGCGCCCGGAGAGCAACTGAGGGGGTCAGTCGTGGGTTTTGAGGGTGGAAGAGAGCACTTTTCATTCACTCCCCCAACCTACAGAACGTTTTCCAGCCGGTATTGAGAATCGAACCTATGGCTGCGTCCGAAATCTTAGGCAGCTGACTTGTTGCCTCACTGCCCTATCAGGCAGCTTTGCAACTTTGCAAGCAGCGTTTGCCCATGAAAGTATCTCACGGAACTTATTTTGGACAGACTTCTGAGGTTTAATGATCTGTTCTACACCAAAATGGAGAGAGCTTTAGTGATAACCAAGCATATATTAAATTACTACAGTACTAATTTCTTGCTAGAAATGACAACAAAAGTGGAAAAAGTTGGTCAAAAATGTACATTTACACAATCTGACCACCAACTGTACCTTCAGACACCATCTTTATTTTTTTTAAGCATAACTGACACAGAATGGAACGCACAGGATTGTGGGATATCAAAGGCAGTGAAGGATCCATTTTTGAAGGCAACATTTTTTAAGGACCGCAGCTCATATGACTCTTCGAAAGCCATAAAATATTTTAAAACCAAAACTGGAGTTATTATTCATAGTTACTGGAGTTTCCTGATCCAAAAAGAAACGTGTCATGTCCCTTTAATAAATATGGTTTCATTTCCATTTTCTCCTTTCAGATCCCAAACGGTCACAAGTCAAAAGACACAGTAAGTTGACGGGTTATTAATATCTTACTTCCCTAAAGGGTTTTTTCTGTTAATATGTTCTGAGCTTCACCGCTGTGTTTGAATACCGAAACCTCTGGCACGTGCATGTGCTTTTTCAAGTTTTTTAAACTGCTTTAGATTCCTTTGGTTTCTCATCTCACTACGTTCACACAATCTCAACATTTCCATATTCCCCAGACCCTCGTGGGACGCACCTGTGGGAGTTCATCCGAGACATTCTCCTGAACCCTGAGCGTAACCCTGGCCTAATCAAATGGGAGGATCGCTCCGAAGGGGTTTTCCGCTTCCTTAAGTCGGAAGCTGTGGCTCAGCTTTGGGGCAAGAAGAAAAATAACAGCAGTATGACCTACGAGAAACTCAGTCGAGCCATGAGGTAACATCTTCCCTGGAGTTTTGCAACTTTTTAAAGGATTCTGATCAGTATTCCGAGCTTCTCACATGTTTCTATCTCTCTCTGTTTTCACCTCCAAAGGTATTATTATAAACGAGAGATCCTGGAACGGGTGGATGGACGTAGACTTGTCTATAAGTTTGGCCGAAACGCTCGAGGCTGGAGAGAGTCTGAGAAGTGAAGGACTTTGTCTTCACATGTAGCTTCCAAGTGAAACTCTTATTTATAATATTATGGCCATTCTATTTTTATTTGTATTTTTGAAGAACTGGGACTATGATGTTGTGTTTATAATAATTGTGTACTCGTCTGTCACCTTGTTTTTGTTATTTGACTATTTTTAGATGCTCTTTAACACTTTGTTTACATTAAAATATTTTTTATGAATTTGAATTTAAAGCATAACAGTTTTGAATATACGTCGTCAAAAGCTATTTAACCGGCTTTTGAAAATGAGAAATATCTCGAGGATGACTCCAGTTTGGCTTTTAAATGGCTTCATTTGTCTTGAATGCAAGTAGAATGAACTCTTTGAGTAGACTTTTACCATAGTAAAACAGCAAAGGAGTTGAAATGAAGGACGAAAATGTAAAAAAGCACTAACAATTGCAGGTTGTGGTCTTTATTGACATGACTGTCAATACACATCATGAACCACAAAAAGACGCAATGTCAAGTTTTTATTAATGCTTGTATATAGACTGTGTATTTTGCAATTAAACACTAATAAAAACATTTTTTAAACACTGAATGAAGCTTTTATTTCCCCGGGGCGAACACAGAACATTTAATTGAGTCATTTTCTATTTATTTTATTTATTTGTGCGGGACACATTAATTAACATCACAATGATTGATACATTTTGGTAGATTTAGCCAAGATGGCACAAAAAAAAAATTATTTTAACCTGCAGATGGCTACATTTTATTTCAAATTAATTGATGAAAATTAAACATTTTCTATGAATTACATGAATCCCAAATATAATATATATATATACAAGTTGTGAACACACCGAAGAATGCAAGAAAGATTAAAGTTACTTTAAAAGTTACAAGTTTTTTAAGACATTAGGCCCTATTTTAACGATCTAAGTGAAGTGCACAAGTGCACTTAGTGCATGTCCAAATCCACTTTTGCTAGTTTAACGACAGGAAAATGGTCGGTGCACCCGGCGCATGGTCTAAAAGGGTTGTCGCTATTCTCTTAACGATTAATGGGTGTGTTTTGGGCGTAACGTGCAGTAAACCAATCAGAGTCTAATCTCCCATTCCCTTTAAAAGCCAGTTGCGCTTGTATGACAGGACACAAAAATCTTTCTTCTTTCTAAAAGACTTCACTTATACATAGAAGATGAATTTCAACCTGATTGAACCAGCGGCCAATAAAGTTGGGGAACGGCTCATCCCTTCACATACGGGGACAATGCTGGATGTCAAAGCCAGTCTTTTATTTTCCTTTTTGTTGCTCGGATGGTAATGATCTGCAGCAGCTGTGGCCAAAGATGTTGTCAGTGCTGAGTTATGTTAGATAAGACGAAATGCCAGCGAGTTAATTGTTCCATCGTGCGTGTCACGGCCACAGTGCTGCCACCTCCGGACAATAGATAAACGGCTCCCTGCTGCTCCGTGAGATAAGAGCCGCTGACACTCTCTGGCCTCACTCTTTGTCTTCCTGTCTGATTTGTCATAGGCAAATCCCTCTCTCACCTTCCAACTCTGTCCCATCACTTTCTGGAGTATTATGGTTCTCTTCATAAACGTGATTTCACAGGGATTTATTTAATCCTTATCTTTATCCACACCCACAAAATTTGCCACCATATGGTTGCGTTATCTTTCCATTCCTTATCTCCAACTAAAGAAAACGGGCTCCTATCATGGAGGGGACCTGTAAAACAAGACACCGGAGCTGCAAACGGGAATAACTGAAGCGTTGCTGCTGGAGTGAACAATGCTTGTCAACAAGTTTATTATTTCAGGATAATCCACTAAAGACTATATAGTTTCTGTAACCGTGAATCCTAAATGTTTGGTTGAGGTGTTTTGGGATTAATGCGTTAGTACCAGTGTTTTCAAACCAGGGACCCCTGGGGGTCTGAGGAGGAACTGCACGGCCTCAGCAGAAAAGACTAAACTTTCTTAAAATATTTTCAGTTGAATCATTAAAATACTATATTATAGTTTTTATTAATAATTTGAATTCGTTTTTATTTTTTTATATTTTCTGTTTTCATTATAATTTTTGTTAAAGTTTTAGTTTTTTTAATATATATATGTATATATAGCTTTTAATTTTTTATTTCAGTTTTAGTATCAGTTATTTAAACTTAATAAAAATGAGAAATGTTTCATTTTTTTAGTTTAGTGTTTGTTAGTTTTTTTATTAATTACAAATACATGTCCAACATTACTCAATTTTGAGTAACATTTTATTGTAGTTAGTTCATTTAAAAATATTCTATTGTTCATTCATGTTCATCCATAATGTGTTACCTAATAAATATTTTTTAAAATTAGTTATTGATTTATGTGAATTAAAATATTAATAATTTAAATTAAGTATTATGTTGAAATTATCATCAACTCAGAATAAAAGATTGTATTATTGTGCATTGATATGTCATTTTGGATTTTTAATCGATTTCGTATATATTGCCTTAGAGTTACAAGAATTTTATTTTTGGCTTTTTTTTTTTTATACCTGTTAGAAATTATATTATTATATATATAAATATTATAAAATATATTATATATATATATATCATTCATATTTTTAATGGCTAATTTTGTTAGGGTAACTAGCTGTATGGGTCAATGACAACATCTTGAATTACTTTTTACTTGGTATATTGTTGTTGATATTGTTATTTCCTCTTTCTCATAGTGGTGTTGGTGAACAGTTTAGGATTATGAAAGGAGCGTTTGGTTTAAACAAAACATGAGAAACCCTGATTTAATGCATGGAGCTTCTGCACATAAAACACAACTTTTCCACATGAAATCCATGGATACCACGCTCAAAGGCTGTGGCATGGAGAGGAGAGGCTGTGATAGAGAAAATGAATGGTATGTCTGACAGCGTTTTATGTTTCACACTGCCTGGTGTTGGAATGAGCAGGAAAAATGTAAAAATGAAAGACGGCCAGCTGTTCGGTGCATGTCGCAACACGCTGCTCGGCCAAATGCCGACGTGCTAATAAATTCAGAGCTGGGCTGAGGGTCACACCTGACCACATACACGACAGATTCTCATTTTGGGGCAGAAAAGCTGTTGTATATAACCAATAAAGACTCACTTTAAATCTAATTGAATGCATTTATATCTACTTATCAGTACTTGGAAACTTAATTCAAGATATATTTTTATATACAGTAAATAGCACATTTATCTTGCATTAAAGGATAAAATGATTTCTGCAGCTCACACACATGCACATCTCATCAAATTTCACCCCAAACACACCTTTATCCTTAGCAAAAGATAGCATTAGCATTCTGTTTTACATGCTTGAACTTAACACTACACTGATTATGTACATATTTGAATGCGCCATGTGTGTTTTACTCAGACGGTTCATTATTTAAAGCAGGTTGATCATCAGATGCAACATCCAGAACAAGGAAGTGATGGCAGATAACAGCAGTTGTAAAGACAGTGGCAACAGATGGGACTCTATCAGCTGATATTGGATCAGAGGAGGCTTTGTGTTTGTTCTAGTCTGGATCCATCTTATCTCTTAGCTTCCCATTCAAAATCTCCTTTGAGGTCTCATGTGAGGCGCATTAGTTCGGCTGATGATGGCAGGGCTCGATTGCTAAGAGGCATGTGTCAGCCATGTTGTGTAATGTAAAAAGTTTTCCCTATTTTGTTCGCTAGTTTAACAACAAGCACTATAGCTGTATTTGCATCGCCAACAGATGATAACATTCTGTTTTTTAGAAAAGCGTACAGTTTTGTTGTCTGTCGCTTTAAATGGACTTACACGTTAAAGCAGTATGGATTCTGATTGGCTGTCAATGTTTTTATTATTCATTGAATGAAAAAAAAAACATTGTGAAAGAGATTCCAACGACATCGTTCCTCTGTGACGTTTATCATTATAGTTGTGGTGTGGACTTCCCTATTCTCACAAAATTAGAACAGATATTAAAACTTAAGCTATATCGTTATAGTTATAGTCCTTGGTGTGAGAATAGCCTTTAACTTAAATCAAAATATGATTCAGTGTGACTGAATCACATATAGTTCATAAAAATCAAACGTCTGTTTTTAACCCTCACGTCGATGGATAGGGTTAGGGGTTAGGGGTTAGGGTTATGGAGTAACCCTAACCCTAACGATGGACTCGTTAAAATGTAGCAATTCAGAGTCAGATATTTATTGATCTGGTTCCTTTTCGCAAACCTGCTCTGATTTATTATTGTATCGGACTGATCTGATGGGTCTGTTCTTCACAAAAATCTGTCGTATGATATGACTATATTGAATATAGCTTGTAAATCTGACTATTTTAAGGTTTTCCATCCATTTTAACAAAACAACCAGCCGCATATTTCTCTTCATAATTTCTCTTTTAGTGCTCCATAGAAAGTAGGCCTAAGTCATAAATGTTTCTACTAACGTGGTGAGTAAATTAGGACACATTTAAAAAAATTTAGCTGTCTCTTTCAAATTTTTAGACCTTATTTACACGCTTTACTGCTCCACTGACCATACACTGGTCACACCACTGCACACCTCAGATCACTTCCTCCTCACTCTCAACCTCAACCTGCCTCAGAACACAACACACACTCCTCCACAGGTCACCTTTCGGCGAAACCTACGCTCACTCTCACTCTCTCGCCTATCCTCTCTGGTCTCATCCACACTTCCTCCCCCTGATCAGCTCTCAACACTAGATACTAACAGTGCAAGTCATACTCTTTTCTCCACTTTAACATCCTGATTGGACAACTTCTGCCCCCTGGTTATCTGATGTTCCCCGCGAACATCATTCTAAACTCAGGGGTGCAGAGAGGATGTGGCGCAAATTGAAAGATCCTACTGACCTTGGTCTTTATTAATCCCTCCTCTCCTCCTTCTCTGCTAATATCTCTACTGCTAAAATGACTTACTATCACAACAAAATTAACAATTCTTCTGACTCTCGCATGCTTTTCAAAACAACCTCCTCTCTTCTTAACCCTCCTCCTCCTTCATCAACCCTAACAGCTGACAGCAGTTGTTCATACTCCAATGGTTCAAGTCTTACCTCTCAGGTAGGCCCTTCAGGGTGTCGTGGAGGGGTGAGGTGAGGTGTCTAAGACCCAACTACTGGAGTGCCTCAGGGCTCAGTGCTGGGACCACTTCTCTTCTCCATCTACATGACATCACTAGGATCTGTGATTAAGAAAATGGCTTTTCCTATCACTACTACGCTGATGACACACAACTCTACCTCTCATTCCAGCCCGACGGTAGCTGATCGTATCTCAGCCTGCCTGACAGACATTTCTGGCTGGATGAAGGACCACCACCTTCAACTAAACCTTGCGAAGACCCAGCCAACCCAACCCTACACCACAACTTCTCCATTCAGCTTGGTTCGTCATCCATAACTCCATCAAGGTCAGCCAGGAACCTTGATGTGGTAATTGATGATCAATTGAACTTCACAGACCACATTGCTAGAACGGCCTGGTCCAGCAGATTTGCCTTATACAACATTAGGAGGATCAGGCCCTTCCTATAAGAGCATGCTACACGACTCCTTGTCCAAGCACTTGTTCTATCCAGACTGGACTATTGTACTGCTCCCCTGGCTGGTCCTCCAGCTTGCACTGTCAAACCTCTGCAACTGATCCAGAATGCTGCAGCAAGACTGGTCTTTAATGAGCCGAAGAGAGCACACGTCACTCCTCTCCTCACTAAATTGCACTGGTTGCCAGTTGCTGCTCGCATCAAATTCAAGTCACTGACTTCTGCCTACAGTGGCTCTGCTCCCTTTTACCTAAACTCATTAATTCAGACTTACGTGGCATCCAGGAAAATACGCTCTGCAAGTGAACGCTGTCTTGTGGTGCCATCTCAAAGAGGCACAAAATCTCTTTCTGTTGATCTGCCAACTCAACCAGAGTGGCTGAGTCAGTGGCCATTTTCAAGAAACGGGTGAAGACACATCTTTTTCGGCAACACTTGATCCATTAATACTAACACTTTATCTTCTATTCTATATCTATTATCTTAAAAAAATAATAATAATTTAAATACATGTTCTGCGTTAGATTAAACTGGGAAGGGTCATGGCACTTGCTGTCTTATTGTTAGTTTAACTGCTTCTATTGTTCTCATGTGTAAGTCGCTTTGGATAAAAGCGTCTGCTAAATAAATAAATGTAAATTAGTACCGACAACTGCACGCGTTCACTTTTACTGCTTCACATTATTTTTCAAATTCTTAAGAAAGAATTCTTCGAAAGAAACCGTTTGAGTTACAAGGCTATTTTGTTTTGATAGAAATATAGAAAATGCCACACACACACAAAAAAACACACACATTTAAGGCCCGGATGAGTGACGCAGATCTACAGTAAAAGTAGAAAGCGCCACTGTTCCATGAATTAATGTAATATTTACTTAATATGTCAAATATGCTTTTCAGGCATACTTCCTGCTTTGGATTCACACTTGTTTAATGAACTATTATATTTATATTAATTACTATACAATGCAATAGAGTAACATATATTCATATACATTTGTTGCATATTTTGTGCGGACAACAACACATCCCATTCACGTAGAACTCAACATATTGTTTGCTTAATTAATTCATGACGACAAGTGATTACACACCGAACAGGTGAAACCTGTGCAGAGAAGCTGTAGTTTCCTGTAAGAGCCTCATACCACTGAGAGGGGTTTCCCCTGCATATAGGTTTAAAGGCACTAACCCACCATGCAAATATCTTCATTAAAGCCAGGCCTACTTATTTCCTGGTCCAGAATCTTTGGGAAAAGCAAAAATGATTTTTATACATAAGCAGAAACGAAAATGACAGTACTAAATTGATGTCTTCCTTCCTGAAAGGCTAATAATAATGTGACGTAAAATTCTGAAAAGCAATAATCCGACTGAAACTATGACTTTGAGGGAACCTTTTGAGACTGAGTGGACCAAATGTTTCCCTTTTGTATTGTTATTCTTGAGCTAGACACCCAAACAGAGTTTTGACGGTAACCATAATACACTAGAAACACCTATATTAAGTGTGAGTCACATCAGTGTTTGAGACAATCACACAAAGGTTGGCATTCACACTTTGCTGAACTTGATACGATGGAACAGACAAATGTAATCCATTAATATGAGTCATCAGTAAGTCTTCAGATGTTTTTTTATTTTTATTTTCTGTTTCAGTCCACAGCAGATTTGAGATGACAAGCAGTGTTATTTAACTTAATTATTTAACAAAGAACTGGAGTCCTATGGTGTCAGGCTTTTATTATATTTCATAAAATATTGCATTTCATCTTCTCAATTTGTCACTTTGGTATTATTTTATGAATATAGGCAAGTGAACGCACTTGCACTTGGTTACTAACATTCTTCAAAATATCTTATTATATGTTCTGAAGAACAAAGAAACTAATACAGGTTTAGAACAACTTGAGGGTGAGTAAATGATGACAGAATTTTTATATTTGTGTGAACTATCCCTTTAAGATCTGGCAGAGGATATAAAGTCATGTTAAATTTGCAGGCAGGCATGTCAATCTTTTTATACAACTTTTTGCTGAAAGCATGCAAGCATTTATACAGCCTTTCCCGCAATATGTGTTTAAGAAGAAAACAAACTCGTTTCATCGTTTCTTATCTGATTTTAACTTTATCCATTTTCTGACTGATAGACATGTCATGTATAGATCATGCTGCCAGTGTTACATCAAAGGCAATATTCCCAGAAACACAATTAACAATGTCATACACGTACACTCTCAGAAATAAAGGTACAGAAAAGACAAAAAAAAGGTACAAATGCTCGTCGCTGGGGCAGTACCACCAAGGGGAACAAACTTGTACCATATTAATGGGTACAAAGAAGTACCCCTACAGTTTGTGCCTTTTAGGTACAAATATGTACCTTCTAGGGTACAAATGGCTCGTCGCTGAGGTGGTACCCCCGAGGTACAGCAATGGTACCCTTACCATAGGTACAGAGTTGTACCCTTTTATACTGTACCTTTTGAGAGACAATTTGGTACCTTAGCAATACATTTGTACCTTAATCCACTGGTACAAAAAGGTACCCAATTAGATGGTACCAATTTGTTCTCGTAAGGGGTACCACCCCAGCGACGATGCCATTGTACCTATAAAGTGGCAAAAATGTCCTTGATTAATAGAAAAGAATGAGAGCAAAAGAAAGCAATGTTTTGTTTTCCCACAATCAATGATTTAAAAGAAGTTAAACTGTAAAAATTAAAATACTGGAAAGAGAATAACGACCGCACACCACAATCTTCGTTTGCAATAAACTTTAATAAACAAAGTTTTTCACTTAAGCAACTTTAGAGAATCACTTTATGAATGCATTAATTACTGCAGAATCACTTTATGAACGCATTACTTACTGCAGTGCAAGAACATAACATAACATAACATAACATAACATAACATAACATAACGCTTTAAACTACTATGAGCTACTGTGAGTGTTCATTGTATGCTTAACGGATTATTTCTCCCCAAAATGAAAATTTCCTAATAATTTTCTCACCCCAATGCCATCCAAGATATCCAGCTGTGATCTCGTACAGCCCGTTTAAACACTTCAAAGACTCTTGAAACTGCATTGATTTGGACTTAAAAACGATGGTAACCAATGAAGTCAATTGGTAGAAAAAAAATCCAGAAATGTTTTCCTCAAAAAACAAAATTTCTCTCCCACTGAGGAAAGAAAGACATGGATATCTTGGATGGAATTGGGGTGAGTAAATTACACTGCTCAAAAAATATAGGGAACACTTAAACAAAATGTAACTCCAAGTCAATCACACTTCTGTGGAATCAAACTGTCCATTTAGGATGCAACACTGATTAACAATCAATTTCACATGCTGTTGGGCAAATGGAATAGACAACAGGTGGAAATTATAGGCAATTAGCAAGACACCCCCAATAAAGGAGTGGTTCTGCAGGTGGTGACCACAGACCACTTCTCAGCTCCTGTGCTTCCTGGCTGATGTTTTGGTCACTCTTGAATGCTGGCGGTGCTTTCACTCTAGTGGTAGCATGAGACGGAGTCTACAACCCACGCGAGTGGCTCAGGTAGTGCAGCTCATCCACGACGGCACATCAATGCAAGCTGTGGCAAGAAGGTTTGCTGTGTCTGTCAGCGTAGTGTCCAGAGCATGGAGGCGCTACCAGGAGACAGGCCAGGACATCAGGAGACGTGGAGGAGGCCGTAGGAGGGCAACAACCCAGCAGCAGTACACGCTACCTCCGCCTTTGTGCAAGGAGGAGCACTGCCAGAGCCCTGCCAAATGACCTCCAGCAGGCCACATGTGCATGTGTCTGCTCAAACAGAAACCGACTCCATGAGGGTGGTACGAGGGCCCGACGTCCACATGTGGGGGTTGTGCTTACAGCCCAGCACCGCGCAGGACGTTTGGCATTTGCCAGAGAACACCCAAGATTGGCAAATTCGTCACTGGCGCCCTGTGCTCTTCACAGATGAAAGCAGGTTCACACTGAGCACATGTGACAGTCTGGAAACGCCGTGGAGAACGTTCTGCTGCCTGCAACATCTGTGAAGAGCACAGGTGCTTTCACAGTGCTTTTCACAATTCGCCACTGGCGCCCTGTGCTCTTCACAGATGTTGCAGGCAGCAGAACGTTCTTCACGGCGTCTCCAGACTCTGTCACGTCGGTCACATATGCGCCCTGTGATCTTCAGAGATGAAGGTTCACACTGAGCATGTGAAAGAGTCTGGAGACGCCGTGGAGAACGTTCTGCTGCCTGCAACATCTGTGAAGAGCACAGGGCGCCAGTGGCGAATTGTGAAAAGCATTGTGAAAAGCACTGTGAAAGCACCTGTGCTCTTCACAGATGTTGCAGGCAGCAGAACGTTCTCCACGGCGTCTCCAGACTCTTTCACATGCTCAGTGTGAACCTTCTTCATCTGTGAAGATCACAGGGCGCATATGTGACCGACGTGACAGAGTCTGGAGACGCCGTGGAGAACGTTCTGCTGCCTGCAACATCTGTGAAGAGCACAGGGCGCCAGTGGCGAATTGTGAAAAGCACTGTGAAAGCACCTGCTTTCATCTGTGAAGAGCACAGGGTGCCAGTGACGAATTTGCCAATCTTGGGTGTTCTCTGGCAAATGCCAAACGTCCTGCGCGGTGCTGGGCTGTAAGCACAACCCCCACATGTGGACGTCGGGCCCTCGTACCACCCTCATGGAGTCGGTTTCTGACTGTTTGAGCAGACACATGCACATGTGGCCTGCTGGAGGTCATTTGGCAGGGCTCTGGCAGTGCTCCTCCTTGCACAAAGGCGGAGGTAGCGTGTACTGCTGCTGGGTTGTTGCCCTCCTACGGCCTCCTCCACGTCTCCTGATGTCCTGGCCTGTCTCCTGGTAGCGCCTCCATGCTCTGGACACTACGCTGACAGACACAGCAAACCTTCTTGCCACAGCTTGCATTGATGTGCCGTCGTGGATGAGCTGCACTACCTGAGCCACTTGTGTGGGTTGTAGACTCCGTCTCATGCTACCACTAGAGTGAAAGCACCGCCAGCATTCAAGAGTGACCAAAACATCAGCCAGGAAGCACAGGAGCTGAGAAGTGGTCTGTGGTCACCACCTGCAGAACCACTCCTTTATTGGGGGTGTCTTGCTAATTGCCTATAATTTCCACCTGTTGTCTATTCCATTTGCCCAACAGCATGTGAAATTGATTGTCAATCAGTGTTGCATCCTAAATGGACAGTTTGATTCCACAGAAGTGTGATTGACTTGGAGTTACATTGTGATTAAGTGTTCCCTATATTTTTTGAGCAGTGTATTAGGAAATTTTCATTTTGGGGTGAACTAATCCTTTAAAGAGAAAGACAACATCAAAAGATTAGTCAATTCATGAAAGTGCTAAAATATTTGTACAATAATTCTTACACACAGTATTTCATTGCCACAAAGATATCACCATCAACTGTATATATATCAAGGGCATTAAAATCTAGCTCTGCCCCAGGCTGTATCACAGTCCATTCCAGGTCAAATTTGACTGAATAAGCATAAAAGTGCTGGCTAAAATACTTTGGATATATCAGTTTTCCACAAAAAACCCATGTAGTGTCCACATTAAAAATGTATTTCATTTGGAAAAAAAGAGGAATTCTCTCACCATGCAACACATCCAAAACAAAAACATCTTGTGTGGCATACTTGACATTGTTAACGGTTACTTCTGAAACACGTTGAATAACTTTATCTTCACTAAAAGAAACATCAGTAAAATATTGCTCTAGAGCACACTGGAGAGTAAGTGGTAAAGAACAAAATGGAGTGCTAGTACTGCTTCTTGGTACCTTCTCAAAATCATCTAAGAAATTATTTGAAGAAAACTCCCAGCATTGTTTTAACTGGTGGCGGTTGCTCAGAGTGGAAGCTATATTAATGAAATTACGACAATTACTTGCAATATTCTTAAAATATTGGTGTTTGCCTTCAAACCTCATGCACCAGAGAGAACGAAGAGGCCCAAACATTGAAATTAATCTAGAATAATGAATTAAATAATGGCACTTCGGTGTAATAACATTTCCAAATACAGCTTTCAACTCTGTCAAAAATTCTTGCACAAGTACATCTAAAAGAGGAAGGTTCTCTCTTCTCACCGTTGGAGCTAGAACAATATCTACAATTTCTCGGCACAACAGGTACACACGCCAATATTGACACTCAGGAGGTATACGATGTGCGATCAAAAAAGGAATAAGTCTAAAAAGGCACCATTTCTGAGATGCCGAGCCCACAATGCCTCCTTTTTGTAGTAATCTTTCAGACAACTGTACTGGCTTATTTGCTCTATCATTTTGACCTATTGTCATTCTCTGCAGCTCTTCGTTCACCTCTTGTATGCTAATATGTTTCTCTTTATGAGCTTGGCACAGGACAAGTTTCAAAACTAAAGGTATGACACCCTCTAACATGTCATGCATTATGTCTGGAGGTAAGGACTTCGTAACATCAAAATAAGGAAGCACATTAAACGGACAACTACACTGTACCCCATATGTTACTCTACTGTCAGGATTTTGCTGGATACATTCCAGGTGATACCGGTGAACGTCAGATGTTCTTAAAACATAACTATCTTCCTGAAATTTCTCTTTTATATCTGTATATGTTCCCATACAATGTCTACAAACTCTTCCTGAGTTAAATGACATACTGTATCCTCCAATCATGTGAGCTGAAAGGTTATCACCTGAAATGGTAGCTAGGGCTGCATGGACATTCTGCTCAACCCCACCAACAGTGAGGGTGAACCCATCTGTTGAGAGCACTTTAAGATCATCTAGCAGTGGCTTTAGGATAACTTCTAAGCCACACTCCTTTAAATAGGAATAGCGCACCAGTAATGCTAAATGAATATGCTTCACTTGAGACCTGTACCTTCCATGTACATTACCTACAGTGTAGTAGAAGGCGCACAGTTTGTGTTTTGTTTTCTTTGATCCCAAAGGATTTACTACCTCAAATTCATCCTCATAAAAATGCAGTCGTAATGCATTTGGATATTCTCTAAAGAAAGGATGCTCTTTATAGTACAATCCATCACTAAAGTCAGTTAAGACCTGTTCATCTTCAATATTTACAGACACTATGTCATCCCATACATCCTCATGAGAACAATATTTTTTTAAAACATCAGAAATGGGAACATAGGAGAAGCTACCTATTTTATGTCCTGTAGACCCTCTTAAAGTGTATTGAACTGGTTCAGTCAAGTCTAACATTGACTTACAGTATTCTTTCAATTTGAACTGAGAAGAGAACTCTTTTGATGCTTCCTCAAAAAAATCATTGGACTGTAAAACCTGCTGAAGTTCAGGACATCCTTTGACATCAAAACCATTTTCTTTAAGATGATAAGATACAAATTCATCGTAATTCTCCTTAAAAAAACAAAATAAAAAGTTTACATCACTAAGAATTTCCTGCTGAACTGATTCTGGTAAATTGTTTTTTTCCCTGCATTTTAGGATGAAGCTACAAAGATTATTTTTAAAGTTATATAAAAGTGTGTCCATACAAGGGGGGGTTTGGACATCTGCATCATCACACATAACATGCTCATGTTCATCTTCAGAAGCAGGGTTTTCACTAGCAGGCTCCTCACTAGCAGGCTCCTCACTAGCAGGTAAAATACAAGCTCTATGTTTTCTATAAACATGACATCTGAAAGATGGGTAACTAGAAAAAGTGGATTGGCAGTCATTGAGTCCACATGTGATCGAGAAGCCTGCCTCATGGGCATGAGTTAGTCCCACATGTTGGACCAACTTCATAAGAGTGAAAGTTTTTCTTTGGCACTTAGGGCACTGGTGTAAACGTGGGTGTAAACGAGGCATTTAGAAGAGGTGGTTTATAACTCTGGTTACAGTCGTCGGCAGAGGCCGGTCTCCCTTCACATTAATTTTCGCAATACATCGCTGGAGAAATGTCAGAGTGTTCTTGTTTTTGGGTTGGTATTCAAGATTGAAAACAAAATATGAATAAAACGAGGAGATCATGGCTTCCTCTACCTTCATGCCTTCACACACCTCGACCCTGTCTACCTTCAGGGAACAGGAGCTTCGTCCCTCAAATGTGGACTTCCAGTCTTCTTGGGTCACCTGGACAATTGGGTATGGTGTGTTGTGTTCACCCTGAAGAATACAGCAAAGTAGACAGGGATGCAAACACATGTTTGGTAAAAGAAAAAGAGATAGTCGATCCGATCCGATCCTATCCTATCATTCCTCCCCCCCCCCCCCCCCCAAAAAAGAAAAAAAATACAAAACACTAGAGTGCTAGAGATCCATACCTCTCCCATCATAATGTGATGATCCACACTCTCTTTAAAAATGATTGGCAGGAGGATTAGTGCCGCTCTGAAGTCCATTCCTAGAAGAGAATCATGAAAAATCGATACTTTATTCATCCTGAAGGAAATTTTAGGCATCCAGTAGCTTATACAAACACAAAATCTGATTATCATCTCAAAATGCACTTTGTCTACTGATTTGTGTGAGTACACTCATAATAAGCGTTTTGTAAGTACCTGGTAGATCCTCGGTAAGCGCTTCTTCTCTGGCCTCCAAGTACTGTTTGACTAGTGGAGATTTTCCTTGAGCCAGGG
The DNA here is from genome assembly GCF_964197995.2 of Scardinius erythrophthalmus. Taxonomy (NCBI): domain Eukaryota; kingdom Metazoa; phylum Chordata; class Actinopteri; order Cypriniformes; family Leuciscidae; genus Scardinius; species Scardinius erythrophthalmus. The sequence continues at coordinate 9,798,417 of NC_138244.1, forward strand.
CAAGTACTTTGGGAACAATCTGGTTAAAGCCATCAGTGAAGCTAATGCTCGCTGTGGAGTGGATACGACCCACCTCCTCCAACAGCTGCAGAAAGACAAAGACAAGTAAGCACCTGACCATGAGGGAAAGGGGATTACAGAGTATTTTAACATGCTATGGGGGGGTTAAGAGAATGCGAAGTGGAGTATAATTCTAGACTATACTAGCTCTGTTTAAACAAACCATGTTTACAAAGTCAAGACTTATTTAAATGTTTTTATAAAGGTCTTGTTGTTCTAGGGTACATCTAACTTTTAACACTTACTCCTGAGGGTGTCTTTAAGAAGGGATATTTCTTCACAGTGTCCTCAACACTCATTCCTTCTGCAATCTCCTTTTGCCTCCATGCTAAAGTTCTCTGCATTAGGTCGCGTACAATCACAGTGTCTGGCTGCGCCTTGCTGTATTGTGTTTGCAGAATCTTAACATGACCAGCGATTGAAGATGCATCTTCCCCAAGAACATCAAGTTCCTATTGACCAAAATAGTAACAGAACAGAAAAATTAAAAAAAGGATCAGGCCAGGGGAGTGTGGGACAGAGACTGAGAGATCTGACTTCTGTATTCTAAGAGAGGGGGAAAAAAGAGAGGAGGAGAGGTGAGTGAAAGAAAGAGACAGGCAGGGGGGGGTATGTTTAGCTGAGACTAGGGCTGTTGCGATAACCGCAATATTGCAGTACCGCGCTACTGACAAGCCAACCGCAGAGGAATGCAAGTAATCGCAGCACACCGCAATATTCGCATTTTCTTTTTTCATAAGGCAATAATACCCTTCTTGTTTTGAACTTCGCTCACATATATTGAATGTTAAATAAGTTAATAATGATAACGAGACTTTTTTTATCATGGTGATTTGTACAGAGGCTTTGTGAATTTGCACTTAAGCCTAAATAGACCGACGAATGATCGACGGATTGCGTGCGATTACCTGCGTCTGTCTATGAGGTAAAGTCATATAGATTTGTGAAAAGGTTGCTGTGTCCAAGGAAAGCGAAATATGTTGAATATGTCCCTGGCATCAGTGACAGCGCTGGTCAGCATTCCACAGCGTGAGGAAGCCGCAGGAAACAAAAATCAGAAAGCCACACATTAAATCGCATCAGCTTCAGCGTTACCCATGCGACGCGGTAAGCTGAGCCTTGAAAAGTGGAGCTCAAAGTTAAAAATAAAGTAACACCTTGTTTCATCACTATCTTTAAATGAATCAGCGTTTTTGAACGTGTTCGTTGAACGAACGGTTATATGAATCAAAGACAGGCTGTTCCCACTGTAACTGCGTGCTGAGTGACAGCCTTTCAATGCGCAGATAGACACTGTTTAGTTTCGGTTACATTACTGAAAATGTACTAGTTTTTGTGCATGCTGACCACATCATAACACTTATTTATATAGCAACAAATAAATATAAATAAATCAAATAAATAAATAAATAAATGGCACATCGCGCTATTGAGCCACTCAAAATTACCGCAAGGGAAATTCCTTCACCACGACAGCCCTAGCTGAGACAAGAAATTAGGTAAGGATACGACCTTACAGTTCGACCCTTACCACGGCTTGTGCACATGTGACTAATCAACTCCCCACCCCCTTTCCCTCCCTTGTTTGACAATCAAACAACAAAAATTATTTAAATCCAACTCACTGATCGTGGCTTGGTTCTCAGAGAGGTGTTTGCACTCTCAGCATCAGGTAGCTTGGACTTCGTTCCATGGGCAAACTTCTCTTTGATCAGTTTCACTTCATCATTTTGGACAAGTGGAGCACGTTCGGTCTTGAATTTGCGTTTCAGCGACATGTGCCAGGTATGCTTATTTCAACAACAAAAATAAATCCAAATTACTCAACAAAACCTCTCACTTTGGATGAACAAAGCTAGTCCCATGGAGTTACAATGGAAGCGTCCATACGCCAAAAGACCGTTTCACAGTTTATATGTGCAATATGACCACTCACCTGCAGCAGGTCGCGGAATCAAGGCTCAAATGTGTGTCCATATACAGTAGCCTATAGGCTATATTCACCAGCTCCACTACTTCCTGAAAGTAAAACTGCATCTACCATTTCCTGTCCTATACTATTGGAATAAGTGACCAGGACATACCTGATTAATCAATTGTACAACTGACTGGATATTAACTAATTAATTATCCCACCTCATTGGTGGAGGTCTGGAGGAAGCTTTGAGGTAAACATTTGTGCTTTTATTCAGAGACCTGCTGCAGGTGAGTGGTCACATTGCTCCTATAAACGGGGAAACGGTCGATTGGTATATGGACGCTTCCATTGTCACTCCAGAGACTTAATACACACATATTAGGATGAAGGATAGGACTACAACAAAGCTAGCTAGACAACAATGACTTTCAGAGTTCATTCACATGGTTTAATATTTATCATGGAGTACATTAAGCAAAGCTACTTACATAGCCATTTCCCGTAACATCCTTCAGGAATGGGTATTTCCGGATTAATGCCTGGGCTACCTTGACATACTCTGTGTGAGTGGGATACCTAGAACAGAAACCAGTAAAAGTAAATGATTAGTGATAGATATAGCATCTGGATTGGATTGGTGAATGGACAAGTCCAGCAGAAACAGTGCCAACAAAAGACAGAATGAGCAGCAAGAGACAAAAAACAAGACACACAACACACACACGGGACAAAGAATACAGCCAGTAGTACTTACATAGTATACATGGCAACAGTCTCATGCAATACTCGTATTATTTTGTGCCTGTATTGTGGAACTCTCTGGACCTCCTCTTTGGCATCCAGCTTTGCTTGAAGCTCTTTAGGGAATGATGGGAGGACATAAACATCAGGCAGTCTCCCAAAGGACTGAGAACTAGTTTTACAAGAAAAAATAAAGACAATTTACGTCTGTTAGTTCGTTATAGTAAGTACTACGGTAGCCGAGAGGCCCTCACGGCCACTTTAAAGTACAATGATTTGTTTCGATTTCTTTAAAACAGGTAAGTATAAGAGCTTAATAAAAGAGAGTTGGTGTTGCAGTTGAATGAAACTCAACACTTACCTCGTAGCAGCATCAACATCTAGCACTTGAAATGTAATAGTGTGGATCTCCTCTGTGTCCATGTCCTCTGTAAGAATAAATAATTATATTGCCTTCATATAGCAGAGATACAATTAAATTAAATATCTATATTGTAATTATAAAATTACATTTAAAAAATATTAAATAACTCGTTTCATGAAATTAGATTTTGGTCATCCTAACCAGAATTGTTAAAGGTTAGCAAATGTTAACATGATTGATAATGTCAATGGCATGCAATTATTATTATTTTATTTTAAGGGGAAGGAATGGTCAAAAAGAAGAATTTTTTCAAATGAATTTAAAAAACAATGAATTGTAAGTTCTGTCATATTTTTCAATTACTACTACTACTGATTTAGTTTTTTTCCCCATGGTATCGATATTGAGGTATTTAGTCTGGTATCATATCGAAGTCACAATTTTGGTATTGTGACAACACTACTTCATAAATCACCTTTCCATTAGGGCTGGGCGATATATGGCCAAAAAAAATAAAAAATCAGTCGATATCGATAATTATCACGATAAAAGTCAAATCTTTATTTCTTTCAAGTTTAAGGCAGATTTTTGCTCCTAAGTGACAGTTGTAGAAACCAGAGCGTTAATTGTGGTTTTAAACTACTCTATTGTCAGAACATATCATTTTTTTTTTTTATGTAATACTGACTTTTCTGATTCTGAGTTTTATTTAACTTAACCATTGGTCATCCAGTATCACGCATTTAGATCATGACTACCACAGATGAAACCAGGCATAGCCTGTAGCACCTCACTATCATGGCAAAATGTAACATTATGGTTTCTACATACCTGCCAACCTTGAAATTATTTTTTGCGTACCGACGGGGTGGGGGGGGGGGGTGGGGGTGTGGACGACGACGGCGACGACGACACACATGCATTATATTGCATTGCATAAAATGTGTGCTGGTCAACTAGTCTAAAATTAAGAAACCACTATAAAACTGTAAAAAAAAAAAAGATAGGCTACTTAATTTATTATTCCAATATCCAAATATGATACTAAATAACACAGGGAAAAGGGCTTCTATTTGTGACGTGGTCTTTGCATTTGAACATTGCGCATTTTAAACAGGACACGCATTAGCTGAATAAATGTTAGCCAAAACATTATAGGAAACAGTTGACAATAAATAGACAGGAGTCCAATAATAGCATAACGAATCACTTATTCTAAAAAGAATATCAAGTATACCGGTAAGTTAGATACTTGAATACTTAAATCCGACACATGGGTTTCTCGGCGACGTCATCACTGCTTGCGCACGCAACCAAGAGGCAAAAGACCCGCGGTCTTCGTACCGGAGTAAAGGGTTTAAGCTAGTAGCAAAGTGGTTTTGTTGTCGCTAAGTCAAAATGCCAAGGAGTTGTTGCGTAATTTATTTACATGCAGGCCTATCTGTTGTGTTTTATCTGCTCATTTAAATTATACGTGTTGTAAGTAATTCCAAATCTAGGCGAATGGAAGAGTGGGACAGAAGGAGGAAGTTGTATGTTATATTCTTTCTATTCATAATTTGACGAGCTGCACATGACCACATAGCACGTATATAGTTGTATGCATCAAGGGATTTGTACGCTCTAATCATTTCTCTTGTATACACACTTGGTGTCTGAATAAGATAATTATATATATCAGGCCATACAATTGCTGGCCACCTCTTGTCATCCACAATCCAAAGATCGTCATGTATTGCGCAGGGATCCGGTAAGATCTCACCATTGCTGAGATTAAGTTTTTTAATATTTATATATAGATTATAATCGCCACGGTCGGAGGTACTAATGGCTTCTCACATAATCCATCGTCAAATCTTTGATTTACAGTAAAGTAACGTTATATGTGTCATGAAATGTTGCAGGTCGTAAAGTAACGTAAACAAAGTTCACTTATATAAAAGCAAATTCGGGGTCTAGAGATGCTGCACTGCTAACATTGGCTATTACATTACTAACTTAGTCTAACATAATAATTCATACATGCATCACATTATGTCCGGATTTTGATTCGTAAACAGTTGGACGTTTTAAATATGAGACACAAACAAACAGATCCAACTCTGAAATTGCAGTTTATTATTGAGTCAACAAGAAATTACAAACAATGCGAAATCTACGTTAATTACAATGTTCTTTTACAGAACTCGGCATAACAGATAGCGGTTTTCTGCCTCCTGGATGCGCGCGCATCCGGTATAGTTTGTATACAAGAAACCCGTGTATAAGGGCTGTTAAAACGTTCGTCATTTAACGAATTTTAAAAACAAGGATGGATAATACAAAATGCTTTCTGGCATTTTCACAGAAAAAAACAAAAAACAAGCAAGAACAAAATTTAAACTTAGCCCGTCAAATTTAATTTTACAATTATCTTCTCTCTGTGCGCGCGTCCGTGTTTGTGAGAGAGCTCGCGCAGCACTGATACAACGGTACTTTTTAATCCATAACTAACACGCTAGTTTTCATACAAAATAAATATGTAACATAATTAGGTACTTTAGTTATTATTAACACAATAACGTAACACATGAAGGCTACGTTTCTTAGCACTGAGAATTAATTAATAAACGCCTGTTTCTCCAGACTCGCGCTTATCCGTAATCCACAAATGATCACATCACTTTCATAATCACGAAGCCATAGCGATTTCAAGTTTATTAAGATTTATTGTTCAGTATTTCTTGAGCATTTTATTATTTGCGTGGCTGAATGATGTCTTCCTCTTTTTCTGAGTGACCATGAAGAACGGAGTATTAGTAAGATAATCCATGCGATCCGTGTGATCATCGAATCCATAGGATTAGGTTAACTCAGTACAATATTTCAACTTTCCATATCGAGCCCAGCCCAGCCCGTTTACCTTCAGGAGTCAGATGTACAGTGACTACTGTAACGTTACTGTCCTCGCTTATGAAATCAGTCAGACTGCGGGCCGCGGGAGTAGAAGAAGGCGGATCGAGCGGGATTCTTTATTGGTGTCGATTTTCAGTCTCTTTTTAATGATAGGCCTTACGCATCTGTCAATCATCCCCGCTTGCTATTTGGGGAATGAATCCAGCGCTATGATTGGTCGAACTCTTCTTCTTTTGCTGTTGCTTGATTTGAGGACTGCGCGTGCAGAGGCGTCACCAGGTTTTTGCGTAGTTTAGACTAACAAATCGTACCAGCGTACTTTGATGTCAAAATGCGTATCCGCTACGCAAAATGCGTACAGGTTGGCAGGTCTGTTTCTATGGTATTTGTATGAAAAACAGTAGCCAGTAAATACATTAGCTTATATACTTATATACATTAAATAGCTTTATACATTAAATACTGTAATTATATTCCATTAGTCCTTTAATACATTGTCTACATTAATAATATAATACAATTCAATATGTATATCCCACTTTTCATGGTGCAGTTAATATTACTAGGCTAATGTTACAGTAAATCCATGGTAAATGATGGGAATTTGTAGACGGAAAATGACTATCGTTGCGCAGTGTTTCTCCTGTTTGTCAGCGCTGTTTCATCTGCCTTTACATTGTGTTCCTTTTCACTGGATTTCGTGACCGAGACCGATCAGAGTAAACGCATCGGCTCTACTGAGCTCACGCTGCCGTTTGGACATTGAGCCGAGCGGATAAATGGTCCGTGTGGCGCGCGGTTCAAATGAGTTTCGTTACGCTTTTGGAACGCAAAAACGTTATCGAACATTTATCGACCTCTTGATATCGTTTTATCGAGAAAAATTATATCACGATAATTATCGCTATCGTTTTATCGCCCAGCCCTACTCTCCATTAATAACATTGAAGTGCTGTGGGGTGGGGTGGGGTGGGGTGGGGTGGGGTGGGGGGCTACCTGTGCTGTGAGTAGCCGTTACGGGACAGTCTCTACCCATGTTGGGTTGTGTGTTCCTTTGAGTGGGACAGGCCTCTCTGTGTCCAGGCTCTTGCATCTTTCGTACTATTTGAAGGAACTTGGCCTGCTTTTTGAACGAGCCTTTAAATAGATGGTCCAGCATTGAGTCAGTTAAGCCCAGGTGTACCGTCTCTCCATCCACTTCATTTTCTATTAAGTAAAAAGTAAATTTTCTATTAATAAATAGCACATTGGAATTTGATCATTACTCATGCATTATGGGTATATACACAGTAACTGGTTGTCCACATTTCAGAAATTCCCACAGATTTCATTTGTTCCGTAGAGCAGTGTTTCTCAAATATTGGTAGTGTACCCCTAGGGATACTTTGGAGTACGTGAATTTTTTTGCAAAAATACTGATTTAAAAATACATCATGCATAATTCCTACAATAATTATACTATATTAATGAATGAATTAAGTGATGGATTCTACATTTGAAAAAAAAAAAACATTTAAATGTTTTTTTTTGTTTTTGTTTAAAAAGGCTGTTTGTATTCTTCCTCTTTAAAAAAAGTCCTACCAAAAATGTTTTGCACTGGTTAGGGGATACTTGGCTTAAAAAAGCAATTCAAAGGGGGTAAGTTACAATGTTGAAAAACGTTTAAGAAACACTGCTATAGAGAAGACCCGGGAATAGGCTAGTTGCGCGTGGCCGCCATTTTGGATTTCGGATCAGCGAGTGTGTCGCATTACGCCGGTGCATTTAATTGCCACTCGCTCGTGTGATAGTAATATGGATCTTAGAAGTATTTTAAGTGATAATTGATTCTATAAACAACTATAAAAGATACATTTCGGCTTTATCCGGCTACCTGCACCGGGCGTAACGCGAAACTGGAAGTGTCTAACCGCACACTCGCTGATCCGATGTCCAAAATGGCGGCCACATGCAACTAGTCTATTCTAACGTGCACAACATAGCCGCCATCTTCTAACGTTAAACTGAGTTCCACGTGCACAAATGGAATCGAACATCATCCAACATCTTCAACATATAAATATACAATACCCGTACACTAAACACCTACACAATTGATTATCTACATAGCTGCAGCACTATTTGGACATCAACTTAACTTTAACTCAACTTTTCTGTATGAGGAACTCGAGCTAACGAGCCAACTCTAAGCTGGCAAACGTTAGCTAGGTCAGCTAATATTATGCTTTTTTCTTTACAATCTTTACAACTAGCTAACGAACGTTAGTGGAAACTTACAAATAAGTCCCGATATAAATGTTAGTTCGATCTAACTGTAACTTAGCTAACGTGCAGCCAACTTTAATCAGCAAGTGTCACTTAAATGTAACTTTACGTTAGCTAACGACAGTACTCACCTCTGAATTTCTGCACTTCAATCTCTGTCATAGTTAAACCATCTTCTTTTAAAGTTTGGATCAGCTCATCTGATGATAAAGTTGGCAGGGCCATTGTTGAGCTGCAAAGGGTCCTGCAGGCTCCAGCGACTGACAGTGAGTGAAAGAAAGAGGCGTCAAGTGACCGCTGACGTAGAACGCGAATAACGGCGCGAAAAAAACAGCCAGTCATAATATTAGACAGACCAACAACAGGACAATTTTAACAATTTTCGCCATCTTATTCATCACTAAATTCACTTATGAGAACGTTTTAGGCGAGAAAAGAACTGTTTAGATTTCGAATATAGGCAGTCTTGTGAAAATTGATGCCAAATTGACAATTTGCTTAAAAGTTTTCGGAGTTGAGAAGCTCAATGTGAGGTGACAGCCAGCAGGCGCCTGCCCCAGCCGCTAGCTCGTCGCTCGGCCAGTCCTGCTCAGAGACCCCGCTGTGAGCTGGAGGTCTCGCAGACCGGTCTCGTCAATAAAAGGCTTTTATTTCGCCGCTGAAGATTAGTTTGTTTACATGCTGCTCTTGTAAACACTCAAATTCCATTCATGCCATTGACATCCAAGTTCACCCTATACTCATGACGTCACATACATACTCACTATCAGTGAAACAGCATGAAATAAACTTATCACAGAATTAATGAATAAAGGAAAACATAAAACATGCAGAATAACACTATACTCGGTACTTTATCTCCACATTTTTATCTCTGCATAACTCGCGGCGCGCGGGCGCTAATCACACCAGGTTTGCTAACAATGTTCGCAGCACAGATCGTTAACACTATAGTTTACAGACTCAACAGTCTCATATACATAAGAAATAATACAATTAACAGTCCTTCTTATGAAGATCTAAAACAATGATGGTGTACATTTTATACATTCGTTACCTGTAAAGGATGATATTAATTAATGATGCGACCATCAGCTTTGCTTTATCTTGAATGAAACGTATCGCGAGAAGAACTCCTTCTCTAAATGCACGCAAGCCGCGCCCACGCACACACAACCAAGCACACACATCTATCTTAACTATAATAATATATTATTGAATTAATTCGAACCAATAGTGCTTATAGAACCCACAATATATGCAACAATTATTTAAATGAAAACAATAATGATAATAATTATAAAAATCGAGTATAAATCTGTAAATAATCCCTTAGCAGAAACGAATGAAAATACTTACGAAACTTGATAGTGATAATAATTATGCACTTATCACAGAGGATTATTCAGCATACCACATTTACAAATTATGACAAAGGCTCTATCAGTCTTAGAAAAGGCACACATAAGTAGCTGCTACCCCAGAGGATTGTGTACCCTGTAACTTGAAAAGTACTTCTTAGTACCCCACATGAAGTGTACCCTTTGACTTGAATAAGGTACTTTTTTGTACCCTGCAGGATGTGTACCCAAAAGGTACTTCTAAGTACCCAATGGGAACACGATAGGACCTTTAATGGTACATTTGTGAATGTTGTACCTTAACTATTACTTTATATGACAATGTACCTTTTCAAAGGGTACATATATGTACCTTTCACCATGCATATTTCATTGTGTACCCCTTTTCTTTGGAAAGGTACTTTTTGGTACTCAGCTGAATACATGTTTGTTCCTTTGCTGGCACATTTGTGAAATTTGTACCTTAAAGTACTTAATTGTACCCTCACTGTACCTTTATTTCTGAGAGTGTATAAAAAGACCTATGAGAACTAGAGGGAACTTCCTCCAATGAGAAAACATGAATGAATCGAAAATCCGTCTAAGATGTTCAGCTATCTTAAGTGTAAACAAAGCTTTAATGGGGAATAGGGAAGTGGTTTGTTGCGGTTAAACCAGATTAATTTGGCTATGTCAATAGAAAAGCATGGCCTTGATTCCCTTAACTTAGTTTCCTTAAATTACTGTCAATGTTAAAAAAAAATAAATAAAACAATAATATTTAGAGTCATGAACTTTTTCAGTATTCTTTTCAGTGACGGATCAAGAGAGCTACGCTAATGTCCCATTTGCATCCACTAGAGGTCAGTGTAGAAACACACTGTAATCAATGAGGAAACTCCATCCACAGGGGATACATTTTCACTTTATGGTAAATGCTACCATTTTCCACATTTCCATGTATTTTTCTTTTGTGTTAAATGTGTTAATATGTCCTAGCAGGTTTTGCAGGTTAAGGTGCTTTTTAAGGTGTCTAAATTTATCCTCAAAACTGTTCCGACATAGATCATTTACTCAAGCGATTCCAGAAAACAAAGATAAGATTAGCTGTTGTGATTTATTTTCCATCATTTCAACAAAACACTTCCCTTTGGTAAAACACTCTAGATAAGAAGCTATTGCATAAGCCCGAGTGCCTTAAAAATAAAAACATGTTAAACACGCAAATGGGATTCAAATGAAACAGGGAAATGTCAATCATGAAATGTTTCAACATCTGTAACGTCTTTATTTTATTGCATTGTGTCATGTAACACATTAAATCACATATTTCAGCTTACATCTCAAAACATTTTGACAGTATATTTAATGTAACCGGTAATCCCTGTTTAGCAGCTGTTGTCTTTAACCCTTTCATGCACAGGCGTCATACAGTGACAGCTATTAAAAAAGCCATATCTTGCGTATATGCATGGGTTTTGATTGCAGAGTTGCACATCAACCACTACAGTGGACACTAGTGCATCATCATATACACTGCCATCAAGCCGTTGTAAGTGGATTTTTTTCTCCAAACCAAGATTAAGGTTAAGGCTAAGTATTGTCCCAGAGGGAAATTTGTCTTGGGCTCAAAAATACAGCCACTGCATCACATAAAACAAATAGTAAAATGACCAAACAACACAATACAATAACACAATAAGACATAAATTAGAAAGAGGAAAGAAAAGGGAAACATTTGTATTAAAAATATTGAAAAAAAAGTTGGAAAAAAACACATGGAAAAAATCCTGACTTAAGCTGTCATAATTCATGCATAAAAAGGTTAAGTCTCGATGTAAATTTATTTAATTAGTTATCTACCTGTTTAGGACGATTTTTAAATTGTCTTTCTGGACTACATAACCCATCACCCTCAGCAGCAAGTATACCAACAAGTCCCGCCTCCTTAAACACGATTGGCTGGTGTGGCTCTCACACGCAATCGGTGATTGGACCGTTGAGACGTCGTTCATACAGCCGCACCAACCACAACAAACAATGCGGGTCTTGTCTGTGTGAAGGGCTTCACTACAAATCCCATGATTCCCTGCAGTGATCTTCGCAATCTTCCTTTAATCGCATCATCCAGGAGCTTCTGGATAGCTGGGATAAAGCTGGAGGATTGAAGCTGATTTTGTTTACATGATTTTTGGCTCTTCCTGAAAGCTGAAAGGTGGAACAGCGATGAAAATGGACTTAAATGCCATCATAGAGAAGATGGAAACGGGCGACCAGGACGCCGCACTGACAGCTTTACAGACCTATAATAGAGAGGTACATATAAGATACATGTAAATCAGGACTGTTATAAGGTGATGCATCTCTATGTTCTAGAATGAAGTGTCTGTTTTGTGCCTAGGAAAAGTGTTTCTTGTTCAATACTAATTATAATATTTAGAGAGAGAGTTTGCTGCGCTGTGACATTTGGATGATACATTAATAGATCCTCAGTTGTGTAAATATTGCATGAAAAACACCATCGACGAAGAGCTGCCATGGTCAAATCATACATTATGTTTTGTGAGGATGTACTAATTGCATTAGTAACAGAAATAGCATGAGTGTCGTTTATCTTTATAGATGTTTATCTGGAGAATATAATATTAAAATAATAAAAGAGAAATATCATATTCAAATAAAGAATCAAATAAGTACCTTATGGAGTCAGTAAATGGATTTGTTCATGTCCTGACAGGCATTAGGAAAGCAATTAAAACAGCCTCAAAAAAAGCTGATGGGCTCTAATGTTGTGGTCAGACTCATATCATCATACAATGTCAACAGGGATGCAGACCTTCCCTCGATCCCTCTCAAAAACATTCCTTTTTTGCAATATATTCTCATAATTATTATACTTATAACATAATTAACCCATTTGACTCCCATTTATTAAAACTGCAGATATAAAAAAAATATTTTTTGAGCGAGTACATAGCCAGCCAGTGTTCAAAACTATCTGCTTGCCTTAGCTCGATGTAAATGGTAAGCTTGTAATAATGTTTTTAATTCCAGTGGTACTGGTGGATTTCCGTGGGAAATTCGAGCTTGTCTTTGCGTCATTACGTCACATCTGTACACATAAAGAAGAGTCTCGGCTAGTAGGCTATTTTGAGTGTGAGGATGTTGGAGGTGGAGATTTATAGCCTTTTCTCACAGCACTTGATATAATTAAACTTATCAATTTGACGGCGGATCCAGAAAGGTTCAAACGACAATCACCAGTGTAAAATGCAAAAAAAATTCGGACTTCGGAGTGGCTACAGAAAAAAAGAGACTGCAACCGGGCCCATGTGAATACAAGGACAAATATCGGAAGGGCATTAAATGTTTTCACGCAATGCTGATGTTGTTAACATTAACAATTTGAGAACAAAGTATAATTTGCGCGGTTTGACGTGATATGATAAGCGATTGTTAATCAGTGCGATTTACTGCGATGCTTTTCCCCCCTTAGTTGGTCAGAACAAAAGAGGATGTTACTTACTTGTTCAGACGACATTTTCCGGTGAAAATTCTTATGTTGGTCATACTTCCAAAAAGTAGAATCTGTGATTGCGAATGACAGTATCCACACCGGCGCGGTGATTGACAGCCGCACATTCTCTTGGAGCCAAACATTGGATTCATCCGCGCTGTGCCATACCGAGGCACAACCCACGTAAAGTTGATAATTCCGCGAATAACTGCAATTGCAGATTTCGAACAGAGATGGCGACAAAGAGGAGAAACTACGGACTGCAGCTTTAACTAAATCTGTTATGTACCCTTATTTGGTCCTTTCTTTTTAGATATTGTTCCTAAAATCATACCAAAAGGATTCAAAAAGACACATAAGAAGCCTTTGAAATCTTAACAAATGATCTGTATAGGAAATGTGTTAGTTGGTACATTTAAATCAGTCTTACCTAAAAAGTCATACGAGTTGAAAAACTTTGTGTGACGTCGGCTGGATTAGCACTCAAGTAACACAAATAGATTTCTTAGGCTGATCCTGATGCTTCGTGAGCCGGTATCACAGAGGTTCATGCAGATAAGCGCTCTAATCGTATTTAGGACAGAACTGATGTGACAGTGATACATATTAAGAGGTTATGAGTTAATATTATCATGTAATTACAAAGTGTAGGCTATGCCTCTGCAATTAGATGCAAGACACACATACAGTATGTTTGCCCAAAAAGGTGCCATTTTTTACACATTAGGTCAGATTTACAAATGTATGTTTCAGTCACTCCGCCAAAGTAGCAGTGCTTCGCCTTCTGAGAATATAGTTCCCAGTATGTATACGGTTAGAGGATGGCTGTGTCTCATGTGACCTTGTTATTCGTACACACTGTGACTATACAAATCCCATGTAAATAGGAACATTTTGGCGTTATTTTGTCACTTATTGGGAGCAGTATGCTAGCTGGAGCCATTTACCTCCAGTCTTTGTGCTAAGCTAGGCTAGCGGTGGGTGCGTCAGACAGAGTTACGGCACGCACGGAGATGAAAAGGGTATGTATGGACTTATCCAACTCTGGGGGATACGGAGAATAAGCTAAAGTCCCAAAAAGTCGCCGTGTTCCTTTAAAGTGTCTTTTGTATTCATGCATAAATGTATGTATTTGTATTTGACAGTTGTCTGAATAATGTTTTTTTTTTCTCTCTTTTAGAAATCCCAGTGTTTTTTGTTTACCTCTGGGGAAGAGGAAGACAGAGAGGTAAGGCTTACCCGACATCATAATGCAAACGGTCAGCAATTCAACCCTGAAGAACAAGCTGCTTTATGCTTTGTCTTGCCATTTTAGATTCATTAAAACATGGCCTTTTGAGTATTCATGAATATTGCATTGCCAAATGTCTTCAATTGATTTGCAATAAATGTAAGAAGCTTTTGTGCTTATATCAGATGACACCAACTGAATCTTGTCTTAAAGCACTGCTGTTGTGATGTGTCCTTGCTTTGACTTTATGTGCACTTTTTTTCGCTTGCCTTTTGTGATAGGATGGACATTTGAACGAGGTATATGCGTAGCTAAATGTTTTGGATGTAGCATAGCATTAGCGTAGAACCCAAAGCCTATTTCTCATTCCTGATTGGCTTCTGATCAAAGAAGGTTTTAAAACTTCACATGATGGGAACATGCCAAAAATATAAAGAAATACTCTTTGGGATTTTGTAACATGACACTGTGTTGAGATGGTTTGAGAATGTTTAATGCGAATATAATGGGTTTTAGTGTTAATACAAGGTTATTATTGTTAACTAAAACTATAAAAAACATGTATGTTAATTGAAATAAAGCTGGAATTAGATAAATATTAGTTAGTTGAAAAACAAACTAAATGAAAATAGAAATGTTGCCTTGGCAATAAACTGAAATAAGTAAATTATTAACTGGGAATGAATAAAAACTGTATATAAAACTAAATAGCACTAAACTAAATAAAACTAAATATTATTTTTAAATAATGCTTGAAAAAATACATAATGAAACGACTTTCAAAGAACATGGAAAATAAAGATTTAAAAATAAAGCTTATTCATAATATTAATAAAACTGTTAATGTTTGATTTATATTTGTTATTTTGGTAACACTTTATAATAAGGTTTAATTAAAGTTTGTTAATGTATTAACTAACACTAACTAACAATGAGCAATACATTTAGTATAGAAGCCTATTAATTAATCTTAGGTAAAATTAGTTATAATATACCCTTGAAATAATAGTAACAAATGCAACTTTTGATTTTAATAATGTATTATTAAATGTTGAAATTAACATTAACTAAGATTATGAAATGCTTTAAAAGAATGTTTCAGTGCCTAAATATCACATTTTTGTGATTATTTAAGTGCCTCACATCAATTTTTGTATTTGCCTATATTTATTGTTTGATATATTATTATTATTCATAATAATTTTTGGGATAGATAAAAAAAAGTTTTCATTGTTAGTTTTACTAATGCATTGTTAATTAATGTTAACAAATGAATCCTTATTGTGAAGTGTTACCATTATTTTTAGTGTTCAGTTCTGTGGTCAGTCTAGTCTAGTTCCCAAACTGCATTTTGCTGGCCACATTTTTGCTTTTGTCTCTAATATGAACTGGCATACAGTGCCCTTCATGTCTGTTTTTGACTCTGGTCTCTGACATAAAGGCTGACTCCTGTCATTATTGTTTTCAACAGTCCCATCTGCAGCAATGTAACGCTTTACAAAAAGCACCGCTACAGTAAATCACAATTGCATTGAGATGTACGTGTTTTTCAAACATTTGTAAAAAGACTATAACACCATAATGCTACTATATTTGGTTATCACTGCGTGTGATGTTATAGACAGGTTTCGAACAGATGATCAGATCTGGTTTTGTTCATTGCTTGACTGGGTTATGTAAGGACGTGTCACCGTTGGACTCCAATTTGGTAACTAAACTCTACAGCGAGACAGTCGGAGGTCTTGGCAGTGAGGCACAGTCAGGGAGAATTTGAGGAGTTGTCAATCATCCACCCATGTATTTATAGCAAGCTGTCCACTATAACAATAATAAATGATGCCTCTCAGGAACTTAAATAGATTGGGGATGTCAAAACCCAGAAGAATACTAATTCGCCATTGGTTCCCTTGAGATTTTCCTATGGATTTTTATAATGGGGTTTTTCAGTGTATCAGTAAATAAGGTGTGGCAAATATAAGTTGACGAAACTTTTTTTGACGTTTTGCTCTACAACTTAAATTACACATCAAAAACATGAAGCTGTTGTTTATTTTTAAAAAATAAGTGTTTCTAATAAGTAAGATAAGAACATTTTCAAAATGGGTGTGTGTAATTTATGTTGTAGAGCAAAACATATTGTTATGTTTACCACAGATTTTATTTTTAGTCATAAATTTAAAACCCCCATTATAAAACCCCTTGGAAAATCTCGATGGAACCAGTGGCAAATTAGTCTTCCGGGTTTTGACTTCTATTGTCCCGGGAAGGGCGGGGGTGGGGGGAAAATGATCATTAGGGCCCTATTTTAACGATCTGAAACGCAAGTGTCAAAGCGCAAAGCGCAAGTAACTTTGTGGGCAGGTCTTGGCGCTGTTGCTATTTTCCCGGCGGGATAAATGACTCTTGCGCCAGGCGCAAATCTAAAAGGGGTTGGTCTGAAGTAGCTTCATTATTCATAGATGTGGTTTGGGCGTAACGTGAAATAAACCAATCAGAGCGTCATCTCACATTCCCTTTAAGAGCAGACGCGCTTTTTCGAAAGCGGATTCCTATTGTAACGGCGGATTTGCCAGGCGCGCGACAGGAGCGGTTCACAGCCGAGGAGAGCAACGCTCTCGTCAGGGACATTGGGGATGGAGAAACCCACCCAAATTAACTTCGGTTAAAAAGGCGTATGATAATTTGGGTAAATGTGTAAGCTAGATGTATGCTTTTATAATAAATTATCTATCTATCTATCTATCTATCTATCTATCTATCTATCTATCTATCTATCTATCTATCTATCTATCATAATGTATGATTTGCAAAAATGAAAACTGCTGCTTCTGTGTAGATGAGAGAATCAAAGTGTATTCGCGTTGTGCACACGCTACATTGATTACGGCCAAGCATGCGCCCTTAAAATAGCATATGAATAACATGCGCAACGCGCGCCACTGACTTTAAACTATTTTTTCCTGGTTAGTGGCGCAATTGTTTTCTAAACCTGCAAAATAGCATGAAGGAACGTTTGCGCTGGAACACGCCTCCTTTTTTGCGCTGAACCGCCCAGGGAGCGCAAGTTCATTCCCTAGTTTAGCGACGTGCTTCTGTGGAGGGAAAAGCGCGCTTTGCGCGGGTGCAAAATAGGAATGATACATGCGTCGGTGTACAAAGTCAATTGCGCTGGGTGCAAGATAGGGCCCTTAATGTTATGTTGCTACTTTTGCATAAACAGGACTTGCATGAACGTTTTTTACCACATTGACACCCATGAGATTCTCTCACATGGTCTGTAACAGTGTTTCTCAACTGGTGGGGTGTGACAAAAATGGGTCACAGGTCTGTTCTGATAGGGCAATTTTAATGTGTATTTTTTTATATTATTCTATATGTAATATATTTTGATATATTGTATATTTACTATTTAGATTTTTGTATCTTTTAAAATTGTAAATTATAATTGTATAAAATTAAATATAAAATATAGACACTACTGTTCAAACGTGTTGTCAGGAAGATTTTTTTAGTTTTTTTTTTTAAATAAATTAAATACTTTTATTCAGCAATGATGCATTAAATTGACCAAAAGTAACAGTAAAGACATTTATAATGCTACAAAATATTTCTATTTCAAATAAATGCTGTTCTTTTGAACTTTTTCTATTCATCAAAAAATCTTGAAAAACTGTATTGTAGTTTCCACACACAAAAAAAAGAAATTCAGCAGCCGATCACGACTGTTTTCAACATTGATAATAATAAGAAATCATTAGAATGATTTCTGTAGGATCGTATGACACTGAAGACTGGAGTAATGATGCTGAAAATTCAGCTTTACCATCTCAAAATACATTAAAGTATTTTAAATTGTAATAAAATTTCACAATTTTTACTGGATCAAATAAATAAATAAATTGAGACTTCTGAAACTTTTGAACTGTAATGTGTTTTATATTTTTTAATAGTTTCTTGAATTTATATTGTAGTTTTTATATTGTTATAGGCCTACTCTTTATATTTCATTTTTAAAAAGTCATTTGTAATTAGTGAGAACTTTGGTTAAACAATTTTGAGGCTGTACAGTGTAAAATTTTGACGGAAAATCAGTTGAGAACCGCTGGCCCTCAAGGTGATGGTGTCGGTAATTGCTGCTGTTCTCACACAGTATCTCTCTCTCTCTCTCTCTCTCTCTCTCTCTCTCTCTCTCTCTCTCTCTCTCTCTCTCTCTCTCTCTCTCTCTCTCTCTCTCTCTCAGCGTCTGGGTGAGTTAGTGTTGGGCTTCCTGGAGAGAGACCTCCAGCCGTCCTGTCAGCTGGCCTGCCTGGAAACCATCCGCATCCTGTCCCGTGACAAGAAGAGCTTGTCTCCCTTCGCCACCCGCCACGCCATGCAGATCCTGATCCGACACGCCGGCCTCGGGCAGGGTGAGGGCGTCACGCCTGAGATCCCAGACCTGGAGGTGATCGTGGAGGCCCTGAAGTGCTTGTGCAACATCGTGTTCAACAGCGATGCGGCTCAGGAGGCGGGGGCGGAGCTCCAGCTGATCGTGGGATTGGCCGAGAGGCTTAAGCAGTGCCGCGAGCCGCAGTGGAACCACGAGGTGCGGTTCTTCGACCTGCGCCTCACGTTTTTGATCACCGCCCTGCGCGTGGACGTGAGAGCCCAGCTGGCACGCGAGCTGCGGGGTGTTAGCCTGCTGTCGGAGGCTCTGGATGCCACGCTCGGCCTCTGCTGGCCCGACATGTACGAGGTGGCCCGCGCGGGATTCGACGGCTGCTCAGAGCTGCCCCTGCTGGGGAGGCAGGAGACCGAGCGAGCCATGGAGATCCTGAAGATCCTCTTTAACGTCACCTTTGATTCCAACCGCCGCAAGGTGGACGAGGTGAGACTGTGTTTGCTGCCACATTTAATTGTGTCAAGAAACATTATGTAGTCAAACTGTGACAATGCTGCTGTTTCCTAAATTTAAGTGCCCTGATTATAAAATTATAATTATAAACTTTGGCCAATTTCAATGGGTGAATCTCACGAAACCTGCAAAGAACTTGTTCTAGACTAAAGAAAGAAAGAAAAATATACTATGTGTAGGCCTATACACACAGTATATTTAGAATATAATATATAGAATATACATACAGTACATTCTTTAAAGACAGCAATGTCTTTTTTCCCATTTTATGGCTATACAGTAAATATTATTACTAATGTATTACAGTAAAATAATGGAAAAAAAATTCAAAATACATCATATTGATGGCCACTTTTATTAATCTATACTTTGTCAATAAAAAAAAAAAGTACATTTCACACAAACTCAAACAAATGCTTTAAATGAAATGTGACTGTGTAATTGAAATTTAGACTAGCAAAGATGCATATCATATTGAGCTGGAAAAATAAGTTGATGCTTCCATTATCTGACTATTGAGACTGGTGTAATAATTAAAAAGCAAATACTGATATATTGTGCATGTTATTTAATATAATAATGTTATTTTATGATGCTTGCTAGAATGTAAATTTCATTCTCACAAGTTGCTGAATAAGCATTACATAACCGCAGCAATTAGATCTGCTCTCTCAGTGTAAATAACAGTTTTTAATTAGTGAAGGAGATCTAATGTGGTGTGTGTGTGTGTGTGTGTGTGTGTGTGTGTGTGTGATGCAGGAAGAAGCAGCCACTTACAGACACCTGGGAGCCATACTGAGACACTGCATCATGAGCACTTCAGAGGGAGAGGAGCGCACAGAAGAGATGCACAGGTGCCCTTGCACACACACAAACACACACATGTTGGGTTTCCATGTTTTATGGGGACTTTCCATAGACATAATGATTTTTATACCGTACAAACTGTATATTCTATCCCCTAACCTTACCCCTTAAAGTTTCTGCATTATTAGATTCTCAAAAAACATCATTCTGTATGATTTATAAGCATGAGGACCAAAAAATCTCTCCACAAGGTCAAAGACTTCTGGTATTGCAATCTTTGTTGGGACATTGTATCCTCATAACATTGTCCAGGACCACATACACAGCAGGGCAGAAGATCTAGATGCAGAAAAGTTTATGGAAGCAAGTATACCGGTTCTGAATAATGCAATAAAACGCAACTGAATCAAGTAAAGTTGTTTGACACATTGACACACTGGCACAGATTGTCATGTGTCTCATGTGCTCTGATTGGTAACAAATTAGAGCAGATCCACAGGGACCTCAGTCCCAACTAATTAGTCAATTTGTACAAGCAAACTAAATCTGATGCGAATTTGTATTACAGCCACACGGTGAACCTGCTGGGGAACCTGCCGCTTCCGTGTCTTGACGTTTTGCTGATGCCTAAAGTCCAGCAGGGCTCTATCGAGTACATGGGCGTCAACATGGACGCCGTTATGGTGCTGCTGGAGTTTATGGAGAAAAGACTCGGCCGGGTGAGCACCTGAACAAGTTTTCTGCTAATCTTTCAAAGCATCTTTAGAAAGGTTCAAACTTATTAAAAGCAGTTTAATGTTCATCAGCGGACGAGATAAAATGAGACATCAAGTGATAAATCACAATTTCTTCAATGTTAATCTGAGTGATTGTTGCAAATGTAAACATTGTCTCACATAAAGACATTTTCTTTGTCATTTGGTGGGTAGCTCCGCCCAAATTGAAATCTCATTGGTTCAAAAGCACACTTAGTTTTGATGTATTACATTTACATTTAATAACTAGCTTGATTGCTAGTATTATCGCGAAATGTAAACTGTATTCTCGCCCAGCTCTAATCTGCTAAATGCAACTATTGTGTGATATTAAGATATTTAACGCCATGCTTTTCTGTAAAGCTGCTTTGAAACAGTGTCTTTGAAACAATTTCTTTTACACCTGTTTGTGCTGGCTGGTTTGTTATTGTTTTTGTGCTGGGTGCGATGGGAACACTTTGAGGGATTTCTAGACCAGGACACAGCTGGAGCTCCAGTGTTAAACAATTGAACTCCTCCACCTGTTAATGTTGTATTTCCAGGGAAACAAGCTGAAGGAAACCCTGCTGCCCTCATTAAATCTACTAACGGAAAGCGCTCGCATCCACAGAGAGACCAGGAAGTTTTTACGAATGAAGGTGAGACTGTGCCATTGACCGGATTCACTTACAGCTCGCGCCAGCGCTAACCCTCTTTCGGCGTTAAAAACTACTGTCAGGATTTACTAAAGACACGCAGTGAAAAATTTGCGCTGAAAAGGCGTGGACGGGGTTATTTTGAACTTGTTCCATATGCATTTGTAAGAGTTTCCCTTCCAGACGCAAAATGAATGCGAAGAGAGTATTTAAAGGAATCACGCAAGGTGATTTACTAAGGTTTCGCTAGTCAATTTACTGGTATTTTCGCCATTATTTAACGGCCCAAAAAAACATGTCTTAAACAAGACGCTAATTTACGTTACTCTTCGTGGATTGCGTCGGTCATTATGGAAATGATCCGGCTAATTTGCAGATCATCAGTAGATCACTTTCCACTCCCTTTTTTACAATGCTAATTTTCCCTGTTTAGTAAATGTGGCCTATTTTCATTTTTGTTTGTGTGTCTACGCAGGTGCTTCCCCCATTACGAGATGTCAAAAACAGACCTGAGGTCGGTAACGCTTTGCGGAACAAGATAGTGCGTCTAATGACCCACATAGACACGGACGTGAAGCACTGCGCAGCTGAGTTCCTGTTTGTACTGTGCAAGGAGAGTGGTACGTCAAATACTACAATATCATTAAAGTACGCTAAGCGTGTGTTCACACTTGTAGTTCGGTTCTCTTGGTTCTTTTGATCCTGATATATACAGTAGTCGACATTTGAAAGTGGATCAAAACCATTCATCAAAGTTATAGGTATATATTTTTATTTCAATAATTGAATTTTTTTCATTGTTTTTTAAATTACTGTTAAAATTACTTTTTTTTGCTATAATGCTTAAAATATATATTATGTGTATGTGAGCAAAAACATTTTTAGCAACACAAGCTGAATTTTATGCATTTATAATTCCTTTCATGTAGAAAATCTTTAATTCTTATAAACTATAGAGGTGGGAGAAATAATTGATTCAAGAATCGATTCAAAATCGCTTAAGAGAGAATCGAATTAAAAAGTTTATATATTTGTTTAAGTTTTCAAGAATCAATTCAGAATCGCTAAAGAGAGAATTAAATTAAAAAGTTTATATTTGCTTCTGTTTTCAGAATCGATTCAGAATCACTGAAGAGAGAATCGAGTTTAAAAAAAAATTTGCTGATGTTTTCAAGAATCGATTCAGAATCGCTAAAGAGAGAATCGAATTAAAATTATATTTACAAAAATGTTAAAGAATCGATTCAGAATCGCTGAAGAGAGAATCAAATTAAAAAACTATATTTGCAGAAGTTTTCAAGAATCGATTCAGAATCACTGAAGAGAGAATCAAATTAAAGTTATATTTACAAAAAAATTTAAAGAATCGATTCAGAATCGCTGAAGAGAGAATCAAATTAAAAAGTTTATATTTGCTTCTGTTTTCAGAATCGATTCAGAATCACTGAAGAGAGAATCGAGTTAAAAAAAAATTTGCTGATGTTTTCAAGAATCGATTCAGAATCGCTAAAGAGAGAATCGAATTAAAATTATATTTGCAAAATTTTTTAAAGAATCGATTCAGAATCGCTGAAGAGAGAATCAAATTAAAAAGTTTATATTTGCTTCTGTTTTCAGAATCGATTCAGAATCACTGAAGAGAGAATCAAATTAAAAAGTTTATATTTGCTTCTGTTTTCAGAATCGATTCAGAATCACTGAAGAGAGAATCAAATTAAAAAGTTTATATTTGCTTCTGTTTTCAGAATCGATTCAGAATCACTGAAGAGAGAATTGAGTAAAAAAAAAATATTTGCTGAAATTTTCAAGATTTGATTCAGAATCGCTGAAGAGAGAATCAAATAAAAAAAACTTTATTTGCAGAAGTTTTCAAGAATCGATTCAGAATCGCTGAAGAGAGAATCGAATAAAAAATGTTATATACATGAATTTTGAACAATACCCGTTCTTGTCTTAGGACAACATTGATGAACTTTTTTGATCCACTTCAAATGTTGACCTGTATTTGAACTTTAGTGGATTTATTTTGAAGTCGAAGAGAAATAATAATAGGCATTTGATCCACTGTGAATCAGTTTCCAGGTTTATCAAGTACACGGGTTACGGTAACGCGGCGGGGCTCCTGGCCGCTCGAGGACTGATGAGAGGCGGTCGAGACCCTGGGCATTACTCTGAAGATGAGGACAGCGATACTGAGGAGTACAGAGAGGCAAAACCTCAGTATGTCACGAACAACACTGTCAGATATCAGAATGGCCATAACGGTTAGAAAAAAATCAGAGATGTTTGTGTTTTTTTGTTGTTTTGTTTATGTTGTACAGTATCAATCCAGTGACTGGCCGTGTTGAGGAGGAGCAGCCCAACCCTATGGAGGGAATGACTGAAGAACAGAAAGAATTCGAAGCCATGAAACTGGTCAACATGTTCGACAAACTCTCTAGGTAATAAAGCGATGTCAGAAAACCCCAAACTTTCAACGTGTTTTTAAAATAGTATGAAGTAACTGCAAACGTGCTTTTCTTTCAGGGAGCAGGTGATCCAGCCAATGAAAATTGGAGCTGATGGTAAAATGACTTCGTTGGAACCACAAGAGCTTCGTTTTTTAGCCCGCCAACAGTTCGGAGAGTCCAATAATTCTGACAGCGACAGCGACACAAACTAATCCGAGGCTTTAGACAGGACGGATAGGATTGCTAATCAAATTTGAATCAAAAACAAAAGTTTTTGATTGAATTATATTATGGAATTGAATCTTTTGACACTTTAGGATTTAAATGCTTGGTTTTTACTCCTAAGGAAAACACCTGGTGAATGTTATTTCATTTCATTTGAGGTTTATTGTGTTGGCCTGTCTTTAGGTAATATTTTCTGTACAATGACAGTGAAAACATGGTTCGTTTACACAGTGCTAGTTTACTAATATAACAGAATTAATTTAATGGAACTCTAACTTATTATACATCACAGGAGCACAGATATTATTTTTCATTTAGAATGTCGATGGATGGATGATGACTGATGGAGCACTGATATTTATTTATTTATTTATTTATTTATTTATTTGGTTTTAGGATGAGCTGAGCTGAGCAGGAGCATTTTTAAAGTTATGATACATAGATAGTTTATGATATTTTATGAGGAAAAACGGTTCAACTTTTTGGTTTTAATGCGGGACAGGAGCATATAAAGCCTCCTATGGTAAACTTTTCTTTTGTTCTTTGTGGTAAAGGGATCAATTGCTGTATATTGTTATTGGTGGCCTGTGTAGTTGTGTATGAAAGACTGAAGGGAATGTTGTATGATTTGTATCACGTTGTGTTAAAAGAAATATATTGTGAGATGATAATAAAAGAGCTGAATTTGTCATTGTCTCGTTTAAAAAAATTATACATACTATTGATAATTAAATTTTATATTTATATATTTTAATATTATTGTTGTTGCTATTTATATGATTTATAAATATATATATAATCTTAATACACAATAAATATAATAATATTATATAAAGGTAATATATATATATATGATTTGTATAAATACATATATATTATTTTTTATTTTTTTTAAGGGAAGACGTTTGCGCCAAAGACTTTATTCAGTCTTGTCTCTGTAAGTAGTTTATTTACTAGACAAGCTATTGGTTTGGAATGCAGTTAAAAAAAGAGATGGGTGTTTATAGTTTATACAAGTTTAGAGAGAGAGAGATTTTCATTTCCTAAAGCAAACGCACACCTTTATGAGATGCAAGTTAAAGAGAACTTGGTAAAGACAGAGTATGATAAAACCCAAACTAAGTGCACATACCCTACATTTTAGTCCAGATCAGTAAGTATTTTAAGAAAAAAATTATATTAACATATACATTAGATAATTAGATCATCTCATTAATAAGAAACAACTCAAAACAGAATCTACATTCAAACCATAATCAAAATATTTGAGTGAGTGTGCAGTTAAACTCTACTCAGAGAGAGAGATTTACATGCATACATATATGCCTATTATAAATGTGTCTTTTGTGCGTTCACACAAAAACAAGTTCACATAATTCCAATATCTACTGTAATGTTGCCCCAGAAACCATGTGGAGTAGGCCTATGTTTTAATGCAAGGAGTAAACAGGGTCTTACCTGTTTTTTTATTTCTCAGAATTGCGAGATATAAAGTCAGAATTGCGTGAAATAAAGTCGCAATTGCGTGTTATAGAGTCAGGATTCTGTCTTTTTTTTCTCGCAATTCTGACTTTATAACACGCAATTGTGAGTTTATATCACAATTCTGAGAAAAGAAGTCAGAATTGCGAGATATAAACTCACAATTGTGAGATATAAAGTCCAATTCTAAGGAAAAAAAAGACGGACATTTTTATTTATTTATTTTTTACAACAGAATAGTTTATCTCTCACAATTATGACTTTATAACACGCAATTGCGACTTTATATCGTGCAATTCTGACGTTATATCTCCCAATTGTGACTTTATTTCTCAGAATTGCGACTTTATATCTCGCAATTACGACTTTATTTCTCAGAATTGCGCCTTTATATCTCGCAATTGCGACTTTTTTCTCACAATTCTGACTTAATATCTCGCAATTCTGAGAAAAAAGGTCACAATTCTGACTTGATATATCGCAAATGTGAGGAAAAAAAGTCAGAATTGTGAGATAAAAGTCGCAATTATTATTATTTATTTATTATTCAGTGGCGGAAACAAGCTTCCATATCAACCTGACTGTCTCTCGAAATAAATTATAGACCCATCCATTGATATAGAAATTAATTTATATCTACCTACCCTAGCTCTATCTAGCTTATCGTTTATAAATAATAAAAGTTGCATCATTGCTAAACAACATTAACTTAAGCAGATGATTTAACATAGGCTACCTCTCAATTCGTGTCGCTGCACAGCCTCCCCCTACTGGACGCATCAGGAACAACAGGGGCGTAAAACTGCCTCTACCGGCTTCAGGTCTGCGGACTCCCGCCACTCCCCACTCCTTGAGGGGACTGTGTGTTTGAGCTTCTGCGTATCCTCCGCTGCTCTAGGTGGCGGTAGCGCTCTGTTTACCTCAGCGTCCATTTATTTTAGTAGTGCAGATTTATTCGTGACTGCAGCGAGAGCTTCAATTTTTCTCACTCAAACAGTCAAAGATCTACGTTCAAGATGAAAGATGTCATCGGATACCTCAAACAACAGCAGAGCAAGAGCCCGACGGCCGAGATGGCCGCGGAGTGGCACTCACTGGAGGATTTTTACAACAGAAAGTAAGAATGATGCCTGTTCAGTGTCTGAATCTTAGCTAGCTGAGTCATTTAGCATGCTAAGCTAAAGGCAACTTATATTACTTGCACAGTGGATAATAATAATCTACTTAGTCCACTTTGAATTGTGTTTTAAAGACCGTGTTGGCCGTTTATTTGCGTAATGGTTTTATATTTGTTGATGTAGGTAATTATTGAAAAATGAGTTCTAGTGGCTAGCAAGTCATTCCTGAAGTGAGATATTTGTTATATGCCATGTTTGTTGTTTTAAAGTGTTTCTTATGAGGTAATATTTATTGAGGGTTTGCAAAATTATAAAGTAGACCGTTTTCTAATGTAATACACTGTTAAAACCATGCTTTATTCATTGAAAGGATGCAAATCATGGGTATCAAATCAGTGACTTGCTTGAGTGTATGAACATATCAGCCCATAGATAGATAGATAGATAGATAGATAGATAGATAGATAGATAGATAATTAGGTAGGGAGAGATAGATAGATAGATAAATAGATAGATAGATAGATAGATAGATAATTAGGTAGGGATAGATAGATAGATAGATAGATAGATAGATAGATAGATAGATAGATAGACAGATAGACAGATAGATAGATAATTAGGTAGGGATGGATGAATAGATAGATAGATAGATAGATAGATAGATAGATAATTAGGTAGGGAGAGATAGATAGATAGATAGATAGATAATTAGGTAGGGAGAGATAGATAGATAGATAGATAGATAGATAGATAGATAGATAGATAGATAATTAGGTAGGGATGGATGAATAGATAGATAGATGGATAGATTAAATCCACATGTTGAGAATAACTTGAATATCAGATCAACATCCCCTTGTTTTCTGCCTCTTTGACAGATTGTGGCATCAGTTGACTCTGAAGCTGACAGACTTTGTGCAGGACCCCTATTTCGCCAAAGGGGACGGACTCATTCAGGTATCAGATCAGAAATCAACTGCATTTGCACACTGCAGAAATGTGAGGTGAAACCTTTCATAAGTCTCATTTGCTTCCCACAGCTCTATGAAAACTTCCTCAGTGATTTTGAACACAGGTAAGAAGCATTTCTGATGAGATTTCCCCATGCACGTGAAAACCGAATTTTCCAGTTGGTAATAATAAAGCAGTAGATCATTTTGGAACCTAATTGCAATTGAATTAAAAATCAATTAATCTTTTTTTTCCTTCACAGAATCAACCCATTGTCCTTAGTAGAAATCATCCTTCATGTTGCAAAACACATGACAGGTACATCATTATTATCCAATAGTGTTGTTTGCTGACTTCCATCGCAAAGCCTATAGAGAGTGAACAAAAATGCTACTATGTTGTAATATTAATAACATATGTCTTGTTTTTAAACAGATCCAAACACAGCCATCACCTTTCTAGAGAAAACAAAGGAGAAGGTAGCGAGTTGTTCTGTGTTTCAGCTCTGAGTTTACAACGTGATTGGCAACATATTGAAGTCATTGTCATTTTTACTCTCAGGTCAAATCCAGCGATGAGGCCGTCATCCTCTGCAAAACCTCAGTTGGAAGCCTCAAGCTCGACATCAGCGATCTCCCAGCGACAAAGGTCATTCATCATAATATATGTTTCTTTTCTTAAGGTGCAGCCACATTTGCAGTTGCTCTTTTTGTGTGCGAAATCAAGTCATTTCAATAGAAATCTATGTGACCACAACGG
Source organism: Scardinius erythrophthalmus (assembly GCF_964197995.2). Taxonomy (NCBI): domain Eukaryota; kingdom Metazoa; phylum Chordata; class Actinopteri; order Cypriniformes; family Leuciscidae; genus Scardinius; species Scardinius erythrophthalmus. The sequence continues at coordinate 9,826,824 of NC_138244.1, forward strand.
GTTCAAGTTGGTCACGCAGATTCTACTAATATTATTATTAGGGCTGTGTATCACCAACAATGTCACGATACGATACGCATCACGATACTAAAGCCACGATACGATACGTATCACGATATGAAAAGTAAAAACAATTTTTGTAAAAAGTAGCGCAAATAAATACAATAGAATAAAGATAGCCTACCAATAAAGAGAACTTTTTGAATAGGTCTAGAAATACTAGAATAAAGTAATCAAATGTAAAATAACACTGGGTAGTATTTAAGTCCTGACTAAATTAAATACATATGCTATTAATCCAGATTCCTTAAAATGAAAACTATCTTTTGTTGTTTTGACAACAATATTAATGACCGACACATATGGCTTCTGTCCCTTTAAGAGCTAGTGCACGGATCCTGATTTCATTATACTGTCCCATCATGCGTTTATGCTGAAGACATAACTGACTGTGTTTAGAGGATACTCAAAAAGACCGAAATGTTTGACATACCCGCGCCGAAATTCGAGCCCTGAATTGGCTACACAAGCACAACAGTATCGATACGGCAGCTGCTGTATCGATAAGCGCATCGTCAGGAGTTCATGACGATGTATCGTTGTATCAATATTTTGAGCACAGCCCTAAGTATTATTATTAACAGGCTAGTATTATTATCAAATTAATATTAGGGCCTGCAATTAATTTGCCTTCCCTTAATTCATAACATCACCACACTTAGACATTGAGGACTCAAAACTACATCCCACTTCAAAATTGAATTGCAAGGTGATCTATTCACAAATTGGCAAGAGTGGCAATTGTATTTGAGACTGTTATTCCTATAATTCTACTTATGAATAATAATTTTGCAGAAATTAATAGAGGAAGTGGAAGAGATGCTGAACAATCTCCCGGGCGTGACATCAGTGCATGGGCGGTTTTACGATCTGTCGAGCAAATATTACCGCATCATTGGGAACCACGCTTTGTACTACAAGGATGCCCTGCGGTATTTGGGATGTGTGGAAGCTAAAGACTTGCCTGGTAAGGATTCTGACTTCTGCATGATGTTTACATTTGACGAGATGCTTAAAGCAGCGCCCTCTAGTGTTGGTTCAGCACATCTACAGTAATCATTGGAAAGTAGAATTGGATCTGCATAATTTCAGGTGAAAATATGAGAAGATGATAATGCGGTTGGGATTGTGGTTTAATGCTCACACCAGCTTTGTGCTTTTCTCACCACAGAAGCAGAGCAACAAGAAAGAGCTTTCACATTAGGTCTGGCCGGCCTGCTCGGAGAGGGGGTGTACAACTTTGGAGAACTGGTTAGTGCCTGTCATTGTACCAGTGATATTTTAGTGTTATTGTGTCAGTATTTATATACTATTTTAGTTTTTATTCATTTTAATTTTATTTTAAGTTTTAGTAATTTTATGTGTTTTTTTATTTATTTTTATTCTATTTAGCTTTATTTTTATAATAGTTTTATTCATATTTTGAATGATTTTTTTGTAATTTAGTCATTTTGTGATGTTTTTATCTTTATCTTTAGCTTTTGTCATTTTATTATTATAATTTAATTTAGGTTTAATTTATTTTTTATTTCAGATTTAGTTTGTTTTAGTGTTTATTGATTTCCAGTTAATAGGGAGCTTGATTGACAGGTGATCTGACCAATCATACTTCGCCATCCGCCATTTTGTCCGACAAAGCAGTCAGGAGAGTTAGTAGATTAACATGGGAGTATTTGAACTTGAAAAACGGAGTGTACTGACGCCTTTCCGCGGTTAAAACAACATTCCTTCTTATGTTTGTTCATGTTTATTTGAGGCTATAAATTAACTAAAAGGAAGAGATGATCGGTTCACGAGCAGCTTTAACTGATGCTCTACAGCGATCTGTCACAACACATTAAAGAGCCACAAAACGGTATTTATTGTTTAAATTTCTTTTAAAAAATGACCAAATTTGAAAGGTGAGACTTTGTTTAATATGTTTAATATCAAACGTAACCGAAAAGTAACCTGGTCTGTCAGCGTGTTGTCAGTCTCCTCTCTGCTCCGCGATGTATTTTTCACTGCGTGAGAACATGGTGTGGCGTGAGAACGGCGTAGCTTGTCGGACATAGCGACAGTTAACTAAGGGGGGGCGGGTCTTTGCGAATGGTCAAATGCCAAGTTTTTATTTTTGGTTTTATTTTATTTCAGCTTTATTTCATTTAAAAGAAATGTTTTTTTTTTGTTTTTTGTTTTGGTCAATGATAATAACTCTGCTTTAACTTACACATTTTATATCAGTTAGTTGTAAAAGCAACATTTTTAATTTATGCAAAATGAATATTTTGTTTTATCTCAGCTTTTTCAATGAATGCAGTTTTTTTTAATAGTTTAGTTTTAAAAACCCTGCATTGTACTGTTATATGTCTCCTTCATTGGCAGCTGCTTGTCTTGATGGATTTGTTTGCTCTAACAACATGAGTTTGATATTTAAAGCTGATGCACCCTGTCCTGGAGTCACTGAGGAACACAGATAAACAGTGGCTGATAGACACGCTCTACGCATTTAATGCAGGCAACGTGGAGAAATTCCAATCCCTGAAGACCGCATGGGGCCAACAGGTGAGCAGATGACTTATTAAATGCAAATGAAAAGCTGTCAAGTTTTGTTTGGTTTCTTTCTTCACTAAAAATATGTTGAAGAGGATTTCCGGTAGAAATTCATATATTGTTGTTTTCTTTTCCTCCTCAAAGCCTGATCTCGCAGCTCATGAGGGCAAACTCATGAAGAAGATCCAATTACTCTGTGTCATGGAGGTATAAATGCTATTTATTACAAATGTGATGAGCTGGTAAATGATTCTAAGTCCTTATAGTGTCATTTAGTTAAGCAGTACATCATTATTTGCTAATTAATTGTTAAGTGGCACAGGAAGAGTTATTACTGTGAGTAAAACCATGCTAACACAGTCAATGATCGATTGTCTTCATAGATGACTTTCACACGGCCAGCCAATCACAGGCAGCTGACGTTCCAGGAAATTGCACAGAGTGCCAAAATACCAGTGAACGAGGTTTGTCTTTTCTTTTTGAGTGTGTGTATATTTATATATATATATATATTATTATTTGATATTACTATATATAATATTTTATACTATAAATGTGTGTGTGTGTATATATATATATATATATATATATATATATGACACTGCATTAAGTAGTTAACATATATAACTTTTACAGCTAGTGTTAATGAAGTGTTTTCTGTGGCCAGTCACCATGAAGTGTATTTAATCCAGGACTAGAGTTAATCTGTGTCTGGGTTAAGCTTATCATTATCCTTCCCCTCAGGTGGAGCTGTTGGTGATGAAGGCTCTGTCTGTCGGACTGATCAAGGGAAGCATCGATGAGGTGGAAAAGAAAGTTCACATGACCTGGGTTCAGCCCAGAGTGCTGGACTTGCAGCAGGTATGTCCACCTCAACCAAAGACCCCAAAATGTCTATATATATTTTCAGTTTAACGCATGAAATAAAATATTTTTATTTATTTTTTCTTTGGCTAGTGTTACAGTATATGATCACTCTCTTGTTCATTCAGGTGCTTTTAAACCATTCAAGTGCAAAAAGATGCGTATGTACTGGAGTGCTGTCTGAGAAGTGTCTCTCTGTGAACACACACTCGACACACACGTGGCCGTGCACACTGAAAACCACTTCTCAGTAGGGCTGAACGATATATCATTATCGTATCTATATCGAGATATGAACTTTCAAGATATTACTATCGAAAAAAGCAACGATATAGACGATATAGATTTCCCCTCTCCGCGCTCGCCCTGCATACAACTCTGGCAGTCACAACAAACATCAGTTTTACGAGTGCCCTTGAATGCACTGCTAAAGCCAGCGCGCGCACACTACCAGGGACGTGGGAACTATATTGTGAGAGGGGGGACGGTGTTTCCATGGTGACGCGTCATTGCTTGTCACGTGACACACCGCAGCAGCAACAGCGCTGAATGAATGATGATCTTCCTTTATGTCATTTTTCCTTTTTTATTCAGAATATTCACAAATGTGTTAGCTATGGCATGAAATATCTGATATTCCGATTGTCAAATACATGCAAGTGGAAGTATTTTGTTGTTTAAACACCTTTATAACGATCGCGTTAGTTGAGCTGTAACGTTATGCGCGATGGGCGCCGCCGTTTTAGTTTGTGCCGCAGACGCAGGTCAAAGAATCGGATCTGTTGGATTTGCAACCTCTATGTTTACAACACGTGAATTCATCCACTTCTCCCGAAATACTGAAAAGTAAGTGGCTGGTGAACTGGGAATAGAATAGAGTAAACATTGAAGTTACTTACACAATGTGTATGTGATATGAATAAAACGTGTCGAATTATAATGGAAAGGATTATTATTACCTCTTCCATAGACATCAGTGTGTATTTTACAAACTCTAAATGTATTGTTTTTTTAGTACTTACGTAGTCATATCGTATTGTATCGATATCGAGATATCTGGCATGAAAATGGAGATATGAAATTTTGTCCATATCGGTCAGCCCTACTTCTCAGACAGCCCTACTTCTCAGACATTCTGAAATGAATTGCTCACCGTCATGTCGTTCCAAACCCGTTCATCTTCGGAAACACAATGAAGAAAAAGAGAAAATCGCTCATTGCACTTGACTGAATAACGATTGTAGCTTTAAAATGATTAATCTATTTTCAACTTGTAGTTTATGCATATACAATTTTATAATTTGTTGGGAAAAAAATAAGTTCACTAAAATTAAGTGTTACATATTTTTAAAGTTTAAAATTTGAGGTTTCAGTTATACTGCAATGTTGAATGGCTAAATTTAATTCGTTAGAGACATCAGTTGCATTATTGGTATAGCTAGCTTTTATTCATAGTACTTAAGTAGAAAGATGCCATTAAACATTTTTCTACATTGTTAATTTTATGTCTTTGTTGTTTTCCTATGCTCAACACAAAGGATTTTTTCCCCCATCTCCACAGATTAAGGGCATGAAGGATCGTCTGGACCTCTGGTGTGGGGATGTTAAGAACATGGCCATGTTGGTGGAACACCAGGCTCAGGACATCCTGACTTAGAAGTGTTCTTCACCATGTCTGGCCTATCTGAACGTTCCCTTACATTGCATTCTCCACAAGCCTCAGTTCTTTGTTTGATGCATGTCAGTATCTTCATTGTCATTAAAGTAACTTGTTTTCACAATCATTGTTTTGGGGGGTTTTGTATAAAATTTAAAGGGATAGTTCACCCAAAAATGAAAATTCTACAATCTATTTTCAAAATATCATATTTTATGTTCTGCAGGGAAAAAAAAGTCACAAGTTTAGAATGATATTAGGATGAGGAAATGTTGACATATTCATTTTTGCATAAACTATCACTGAGGCTGATTTTTGAAAGGTTTTTTTATTTTCTACTCATCTGAACCACAATCACAATTATCAATACATACATTTTTATCAGTATGATTAATAAGGCATCTGTATTGCCCATTAAGAATAGCACTGTCAAAGTGAAGCCCTGAATTGCTTGAGCTTTTGGAAATGTGACCTTGCAACAACAAAATCTAATTTGAAATGCGGTTACTCCCACATCCTGCTCTGAAACAATGGACCTGTGCTCTAAAAAAAGCAGTCCAAAATCACCCTACACTACTGGGAATAGATGACGGGATGTTTCCCTGCACATTTTTATTTCATTTTGTATCCTAGCAACACACTTCTGCTGTGTCATATGCAAGGTACATTTCTATGCATCTGTTACAAATATCAAATCGGTATCTTCATCTGCACTCTACAATAACTTTAAGGTAGTTTTTATTTATATACATATGTGTATATATTATAAAGTTTTAGAAAAATAGATACTTTAACTTGTGCATGCAATTAGTGCCCTTATTGCAATAGTTTTGTACTTGCAACAGACACATTTAAAATGTCTGTTTTACTTTGAATTGTTCATTTATGATATAATTGTATTGCAAGTTTTTTTTAACCTTCTTCCATTATCTTAGTTTTCAGAATTGATTGTCCTTTTGCTAGTTGACTTGTGATCATCTAACAGCAAACAAACATTAAAGCAACATAGCCATGTACATTTTAATATATTTTAATCGATGCAGACCAGGTGCCACCATTTGAGTTCTACAAGTACAATCATTTATTAAAACATTCAAAGGTTAAATAGGCTTCGTAAGGAGGAATGCTCAAAGACAGATTTATTCTTGGGCTGCACCAGGACGGTTCTTGTAGCTCTCCAAATGTGACAGGATCCATCCAGAGGGGCCCAGGATGGTCACGAAAAAGGTCCCCATAGCAATGAGTTGCTCCTGCATTGAGAACACAGTGACAGTAGTGAGATGCAGAACTATATTAGTAGTTTTATTTTTTAGGTGGGTGGGGTGTATTTAGTAATAGACTAACCAAACTTTTTCCCATGCATTACACTCAAGCACGTTGTATTTTTGGTGCCTTTTTCCTTAGAGACTACAGTTTCATGTGATTTTTCTTTGGGCAAAACTATCCCAGATGGGAAAAAAATCTGAGGTATTTGTGTTTTGGGACTTAGTAGCTATTATAGTTGGTCTAAAATGTTTTTTAGCTGGTCCAGGCTAGAATACCAGCAATAAACCGGTGTTTGAAACAGTCTAGTTGGCTGACTAGCAAATGACCTGCTAAGAAACAGCAGCTCCAAACCACCATCCCAACCTGGATTTCCAAACAGGGGTGAACTTTATTTGTCCGACAGGGACGTAAAATTGGCTGCTTTCCAGAAACGTATAAGGGCACGAAGCTCTTTAAACACATTCATTACATTACAGACTCTAATTTCTTAATTTTATGACTGAAAATGTCGACATGACAGAAAGCTGACCCCGAGCGCCATTTCCACACTGTACGTGAGCGCGCAAAAAGGATCAATGGCGTTATCGGCATATACTCTCGTCTGACTTTTAATTACACTGACTAAGATATTATTCACAGGTTTTCATAACAGAATTAAACATTTTTACCACTTCGCCTATTCACGTATTTAGCTAGTTGCTCGATAGTATCCATAACTTAACGTATTTCACAGGCCGTCACACTCCCGCGCGCGCAGACAGTCTGGTGGTAAAGTGCGCAGTTAAAGTCAGCCCATACTCACCCCAGTGGACAGCACATGTTTGGCTGGTTTGGCTGAAATGTTGGCTTTAGGGATGATTTGATGTCTCATCGTAGCCCTCAGCAGGTTGAAAGAGCAATTAAAGGCTGACATGATGGTCATGTTGTTGGATATATCCAAACGCTAAAATGTATGCGCCACTTGCGCGCGCCTCGAGTGGTAATGCGCCCTACAGGGAAAGCGAGACGAGTTGCAATTTCTTGTCTACCTGCCAACTCCTATTTAAGGTCAGGGCGAGGAAAAAAGAAAAAGAAATGTGTGTGTTTGCCAATCCGCTGCGAGTGTGATAAGCTCGGTCTATTTAATTGGCTGTCCCGCTGCAGTAAAGATGGAGAGTGTTTTCGTGCCTGCAGTCAGATGGATGCAACCTGCAAGATGTCTTAAAAGTAAGGTCTTCTCTACGGTGCTCTAAAACGGAAGAACTGAACCACAGAAGGTTAGAAGGCAAAAATGCAGTCTATTTCGTACGTATTTTTCTGCTTTTTTGCATGCTTCTTGTTATCTATAAATACCAAGATTTACAATATGTTATCTTTTGATTTCCATTTTATCCCAATTGTTACTTTGTTTACTTACATTTCAGTGTTATATTGTATTTATGTAGGCTTTTGCATTGCATCAAAAATAACTAAGCTTACTACAAAACTGATAGTAGGCTATAATAATCCATGTCCTTGCTCTCAGTAAATGGATCTATGTCAAACCTGCATTTCAAAATGTAGGCTATACGCAACTCACAAAACACTTAAGTACTGTTGAAAAACATGTTCAGAACTATTAACCTTGGTTATAACCACTGCCTCGCCAATAATGTACCAGAAGATGGAGCTATATGATTTTTATTCAGCAAGGATTGGCCCATTCAATTGACGAATAATTACAAATAAAAGCTGTTCTTTTTAACGTTCTATTCACCAAAGAATCCAAAAACTACTTTTAATCAGCTATTTATTTATTTATTTTTACATTACGCACGTGTTTCTTGAGCACCAAATCTGCAGATTGAAAATACAGCTCTGCCCTCGCATGAAAGTTACGGTTTAGAATATAGTCCTAATACAGTAAAAAACAGTTGTTTGAAATTGTAATAATATTTCACAATATACTTAAAAAAAAAAAATGTTGTATTAAATAAATGCTGCCATCTTATCGACCCCCAACCTTGATGCGTTCAAGTCTCCTGGGAAGTTCGTTTTTTTTGTTTTTGGGATCTTTTTTTTAAATCTTTACGATACAAGGAATAAGAACACACAAATAGAGTCATTAATACAGAGAAAAAATATATATATATAAACAAGAGCAGAGGGGAAGTTCGTTTTTACGAGATGGTTATGACGTCATATGGCGGTTTACCTTCTCTTAGCAAACTACACAAAAATACAGCGAGGTTTACAGCAAACTTTATACTCCTAAATGAAGAACAAAGAATTTGTGTCAGGTTTGCTTTTTTATGGTTTTAATTAATTTATGAAGCCACTGTAAACTTTTTCGTTAGGATAGCCTATTGTTATGTGGCCTATTACAATGCTATTACATCTTGTGCAGGCAATTAGCTTATTTTGTTGTAAATAAAATAAAAAAGCCTGACCATGTCACTAATACAATTCTGGGTTATTTGTCAACCCAGCACCTGGGTAAAAATATTTTTATTTTTTAAATGACCCAACAGCATTAAAAAAAAGAACCCAGCAATTTTTCAGTGACTCAGCACATGGGTAAAAAATAATAAATAAATAACCCAGCATTTTCTTAGTGTGTAAATATTGTAGTATTCCGCCGCGTTTCTCACTGACACGCCCCCAACTCGTAAAAGAAAATCTCGAGCTTCTCACTTGAATCTGAGTTTGTTCAGCTTGTAGGCCTAAATACGATTTTTCAGACATGACTTGAACGCACCACTGAGTATGGATAGCATTATATTGGCTAAAATATTACACGCACAATTTTAAAGATGAAAATCATAGTTGATAATGAAAATAAAGTGAACGAAGGAGTGAATTTTGATTGCCATAGTCTTTTGTAATACCACTTTAACTGTCAGTTCTTAAATGACATCATCCTTCAGGAAGTGACATCATATTTGGTGGGAAAACAGCACAAACAAGACAAATTCTGATATTTTGATGATGTATTAGACTGCAACTTGAGCTGTTTTTAGCAAGTTTTCCTGCCAGTTTTAATAATCATGCTGTAATTGATAATGTTAAATTGCCTATGCTTTACCAGACTATATATCTAAAAGTCTATACTTGTTGTGCAACTACTTAAATTACAACACAGGCATATTCAGAATGCTTTAATGCAAAGTTATGTGACCTCGAGAAAGTGAAACTGGCTAAAGACTTGAAAATATCCACTTGTTTGCTTAGCAGTGCTTCAGTTTAGATTAGATTATTAGATTAGATTTATAGGCTACATGATTCTACACAGAACACATATTGTGAGAGAATAGCTCCCATATAGTTTTCATTGAAGACTGAAGTGCATGCGAGGGCAGTGAAAGAAGCCATTGCTCTCTGAGCAGGCGTCACGTCTGGCTCACATGATATGATATATCCTTTGGCAACTGCTGGACTTTGGCTGCGATTCTGAGGTATTCAAGGTCATCTGAAGTACCCCAGCTGCCTTGGATTTATGTCTATATACATACAATGACTTCTGTTTATCAAGAAAAGTGCAACTAAAAGTGTAACGAAACTGAAACAAACGCAGAAGCATAAAATAACCACAAATGGGGATATAATTCAACTTCAGTGTGAATGTTATTTATTTCATTTATAAAACATGATTCTCACCACTGTCAGAACATTAAAAAGTGACTTAAAAAGTGTGACATTTCCTAAATATGAAGTTTGTCAAAACAACACAACTATCTTAAAGGGATACTCCACTTTAAAATGAAAATTCTGTCGTCATATACTCACCCTCATGTTGTTTCAAACCTGTATGAATTTCTTTCTTCTGCTGAACAGAAAGGAAGATATTTAGAATATCAGTAACCAGACAGTTTCTGGTCTCATTGACTTCCATAGTGGAAAAAAATATACTATGGAAGTCAATGAGACCAGAAACTGTCTGGTTACTGACATTCTTCTAAATATCTTCCTTTCTGTTCAGCAGAAGAAAGAAATTCATACAGGTTTGAAACAACATGAGGGTGAGTATATGACGACAGAATTTTCATTTTAAAGTGGAGTATCCCTTTAAACAGCAGACATAAAACAATTATTTCCCCCCACATATTTGACATAAATAGATTTATTTTGAATCTTAAACATTACAAAATATGGCACACTGTACACAAACCCTTCACTCCAATTAATGGATAACAAAGTTCTGTGTTGTGAACAATCCTGATTGTTTTCTTGCATTCAACGACTTCAGTTTCTCAAACCCTTGAAGAAAACACAACAGTCAAGTTAACTGAAAATGAAACAAAGCAAGAGCTGTATATCTGCAACAATCAGGAATTATTGATTCACACCTTTGAGAATTGCGTACCAGCTTTTCAACCCTGAATTTGAAATAATGTCATCAATGTCAGGGACAAACCGTCTTCCATCTGGGAAAAAAAAGAAGAAGAAAAAAAATCAATACAGCAAGAAATCAAAATCTGACCACATATATATTCATGCTTAATTTCAAACAGAAGATCATCAGCTGGCAATCAATCAGAGGTCAGACAACACTCACGTTTTCCCTTTAGATACAGCATTGACTGTGGTCCCCAGTTCTTAGATAACGTGGTCTATTAAAATACATTTGAGCAAATAAGTAAAAGAAACAGCATAAATAATTACAATAAAAACTCAAAAACCATACCTTTTTAATGCAATGACACTCTCTCACCAGTAAAAATATCACAACTGTGCATGTCCATAAAATCCACATTCTTGATATCTATAAAGAGAAAACAGATGAAACATTATCTTTTATTCTATGCTAATGTATGCACGTAAAAATACACGTATGCATATTTACCATTTTTGTTGGATCAAGAATTGTTTTTGATGAGAAGAACTAAACAAATGTGAACGGTCCAGTTCCCTACTCCTCTATTTATGTTCTTCTTTAACAACAGGACCCAAGGTTCGATACAACCCCCTGCGAGAGACATCACTTGCTTGCACCTTGTCCTATCATGGGAACGCCTTCTGCATTAACCTGCACAAATGCTTGACGTCAAGAGTGTCTCCTATAATGAAAATCAATACGGTGAGGTTTTCCTTAAAGCTGTGTCTCTAAAATTCTGCACATGAGAAAAACACTCATGTTTTTCTTAACCCTGAATCCGAAATGGCTTGAATGAGTTGCTTGCGTGAAAGGTGACGTAAAAATTGACCTTTTTATTAATCCTGGCAGATTCGGGTAGGTGTTAAGATTAAAAATGATTTTAAAAAAAACATAAGGATGTCATTCAATTTAGTCACTGATGCATAAACAATGTGACAGCTCCAGTACATAAACACAACTGCAAATGACAAAATTAAAATGCCAATACAATTTTTAATGCACGGAAATGACTGCTCATACAACCTGACAGAAATTCCCTGACATGAGAAACCAGATAAAATTTCAGAACAGCAAAAAAACATTCCAGAACAAGCAACAAGTAACGTGGAGAAACATGTAAACATTGCTTCTGGTTAAATGGTTTAAAAGCAAGTGTTTTTTTCTTTAGATGATAGAAGGTATTCTCAACAAACTACAAAAAAAAAAAAAAAAAAATGGAAATAAATACAAATAATAATTTACATATTTCTTTTTTTTTAATAAAAATGTAAATCATGCTTAAATAATATAGTGCAATATAAATAAAATGATCAATTAAAATCACAAGAATATGAAGTGGAAATGGATATAAATAAATAAACTGAAACAATAGTAAAAAATAATAATTAACATGTACATTTAAATAAATAAATATAAATAAAATGTGATATGGTGGGAAATAAAGAAATAAATGGAAAAATATATATAAATAATAGTCATTTTTATAATATTTAAATTACGGCATTTGTATTTAAATAAATAAATATAAATAAATAAATAAATAAATAAAATATGCTATTAAAGTCATGAGGATGTGAGTTTTAAAGCATCTCTTAACATTTAAAGGAAACAGAAACACTTGTTGGTAACCATTTTAAATCACATCTGGGCGCTTGTTCCCGAGCTACACATTGAATTGCACGTTGGTGGATTTGAATATCGATCGGACGATCTGCGTCAGGCACTGGCCGAACTCCTCCAAAATCATTCTCTCAGCGTGAGCTGAAGTGTACCCTTCCTTCTCTGCCTCTTCAGCATGGGCGAGGAGACAGCCGCATGTGGCTTCCACTACATCAGGCGTGATGCACGCCAGAGGACACCTATCAACAGAGACACCCTCGGTGACTGAAGGAATAACAAAACCCTACTGCTCTCATTTACTACCTTTTGAAAAACAACCAACAAAGCACGACTTTAATCTCAATCTCGTTGGACTAGTTTACAGTGATGCCATAAATGTAGATATATATTTATAGGATATATACTCATACACTGACCTGCCACTTTCTTAGCTACACTTGTTCAACTGCTTGTTAATGCAAATATCTAATCGGCCAATCACATGGCAGCAACTCAATGCATTTAGGCAAGACTGAGCAAACTGAGCATCAGAATGGGGAAGAAAGGTGATTAATGTGACTTTAAATGTGGCATGGTTGTTGGTACCGGACTGGCAGACCTGAGTATTTCTAAAACTCAAGCCATTTTCACGCTCAGCCATCACTAGAGAGAAATTATCCAGTGAGTGGCAGTTCTGTTTGGCAAAATGCTTTGTTGATGCCAGAGGTCAGAGGAGAATAGCCAGACTGGTTGAAGCTGATTGAAAGGTAACAGTAACTCGAATAACCACTTGTTACAACCGAGGTCTGCAGAAGAGCATTTCTGAACGCACAGCATGTCGAACCTTGAAGCAGATGAGCTACACACCGGTGCCTCTCCTGTCAGCTAAGAACAGGAAACTAAGGCTACAATTCACACGGGATCACCAAATTGGACAACAGATTGGAAAAACATTGCTTGGTCTGCTGAGTCTCGATTTCTGCTGAGACGTTCAGATGGTAGGGTCAGAATTTGGCGTGAACAGCATGAAAGCATGGATCCATCTGGCCTTGTATCAGCGGTTCAGGCTGCTGGTGGTGTAATGGTGTGGGGGGGATTTTCTTAGCACACTTTGGGTCCCTTAGTACCAATTGAGGATTGTTTAAACATTGTTGCTGACCATGTCCATCACTTTATGACCACAGTGCATCATCTTCTGATGGCTACTTCCAGCAAGATAACACACCATGTCACAAAATGTCCAATTATCGCAAGCTGGTTTCTTGAACCTACTAATGAGTTCACTATACTCAAATATCCTCCATAGTCACCAGATCTCAATCCAATAGAGCACCTTTGGGATGTGATGAAATGAAGGATTCGCATCATGGATGTGCAGCCGACAAACCTGCAGCAACTGTGTGATACTATCATGTCAATATGGACCAAAATCTCTGAGGAATGTTTCCAGCACTTTGTGGAATCTATGCCATGACGAATTAAGACAGTTCTGAAGGCAAAAGGGGTCAAGGTGTACCTATTACAGTAGCCAGTGTATGTGTGTGTGTTAGGGGTGGAATGGTACACAGAAGTCACGGTTCGGTTCATACCTCGGTTCAGACATCACGGTTCGGTACAAGTTCGGTACAATGGAGGGAAAAGCAGAACAAAAATGTAGAAGGCTTGTGCATGTCTCATACTGTACCATTAAAGGAAAATAAATTACTTAAGCCCTGTAATTTTTAAATAAGTTTTATTAATAAAGTAAAGGCATAGAACCAGTTTATTTGTTATTGTAATTAAATTAATAAAAAGACAAAAAGACCTTGATCTATGTTTGGTAATTGTACCTGAATGAATTGAAAATTAATTTGCTACATTTCAGATTAATATATTTGTTTTCCTTAAAATTTTAATTAACAATAACTTAAACACTTTGCATTTTGAATGATGTCCTGTTTAAACAAAATGACGGAGTATGTTTTTATGTTTCCACTGTTCGATCGCGCCCGCGCCTCACTCACACACACGCACACGCACACAAATATAAGTCAACACTTTGCGACTTTTCGATCGCGCCCGCTCCCGCGCCTCTCTCTCTCTCTCTCACACACACACACAACATATTCCAGCATTGCAATCTTAACATCGCGCTTCAGAGCTAAGGCGGGGCTACAGATTAGGTGTCCCTAAAGAACCCACATATCTAACAGTAGTTCCGCATTACATTAATTAATTTGCATGCGAGTTTTATTTATTTTTATTTCGTGTATTCTCCGTGTAAATTTATGCACCGAACCGTGACGCCCGTACCGTTTCGGTTCAATACAAATACATGTACCGTTCCACCCCTAGTGTGTGTACACATCTAGTCTGCTCATTTTTTAAAATACAAGGCCACAATTCCTTTTTTGTTCTTTTTTTCATAAGAAAAGATATTTTAAAAAAACACTGAATAGAAAAATTTGTTACTATTGTACTGTTTTTATGGTTCAGTATTATAATGGACTCATATGTACCTGGTCGGGTTGTAGATCCTGGAGTCAGGCCTGTCCCGGTCTGATCTCTTCTTCGAAGGGCTTTCCTCATAGTTTCGGCAGCCCACACACTTACAGGTGGATGTGCACATGATTTTGGCCTGTGTGGAATTGCAGTGTAGAGTGTCTCCAAAACAATCACACTACTGAATATATACTAAATATAAGATCAGCCAAAACATCCCAACTTACCTCGTAACACTCACAGTAGTTCTTCAGGCAGCCTGAACGCTTGCAGTTGCAGCCTTTTGTGTGACGTCCCTTTACATTCCCCTGCTTCTTACTGCCAATCTTAGGCCGAAAAGCCCCTGGATTCCTCTCCAGACAGGTCTTAGGAGCAATAAAAATGTAAAATATAATGAGGTTATCAGTGGCATCTAATCAAAGAAACACATTAGAGTTGGTATGTTTTAAGAGGTTATTGCTATGTGGTTCACCTTTATAGCCTGGGATCTCTCTACATCATGCTCAGTATTATTGAAGCAGTTTATGCATTTGCAGTTGTTGCAGACCTCTCCGTTCGCAAAACATTCACAATAACTGTCAGAGACATTATTTGGTCATTTGGAGCTGATTTTACATAGTAATTTTACATAGTCATCATGACCAAAGCAAGTATAAAACAGATCATTGTGTTAAATAAAGACACTGTTGGGTAATACAACCAAGAATCAGTTAAAGTCACATTTGACCACACAAGAAGCTAAAAAAAACTACAACATGAAAATACTTACAGTTTCAAACACTGAGATTTTGTACAGTTGCAGGGCCTCTTTGATTTTTCCCACTTCACACTAATAAACAAAGAACAGTTATGCCATAGTTGAGAGTGTTTTATAAAAGTGATAGATCGGTTTTCAGGAATAAACACGAGATGTGAGGTTTTACAGTAATAACACATGTACCGTCCACGTCCTTTAGTGTGACCCTCCTCTTCCTGTTCTACAGTCACAGTAGGGCAAAGCGTCTGATGCAGCTAAAAAAAAAGTAAAAATATATATTTTTTAAATGTAATTCCTTTTAAATTAATTTTAACTATATATATATATATATATATATATATATATATATATATATATATATATATATACACACTTTTATTTATTTATTTTGTATTTAGACAAATACAACCATACAATACGCACATACCATACTTAGGAAACCTAAGAAGAAATGTCCTGGTCATATTTTACCCCAAAATCAAAATCATTTTTTTATAAATAAAATTATGTAAATTTAGGATCACTAAGATTGGAGGCATTATTTTCATGAAAATTCTGCAAGTTCCCATTTCTAAAATAAAAAAAAATTACTTTCTCATTAATTTAATGAGAAACACTAATAATTAATTAAATTGTAAAGTACAGTGGATGTATACATCATATAAGTATGATAGAAAAATTTATTTAAGTTGATTTTAAGTTTATTTTCATTACTGTATTAATAATGTCACAATGAGAAAATATATTAATAGTGTTAAAAATTGTTTTAATTTTAAGCAAAATATAATTTTCTTTTTTAGGTAAAGTGTGACAAACAATTACTCATTATGTATGTATAGGCCTTCAACTTTAATGCATTTGGCAGATGCTTTTATCCAAAGCTACTCTACTGTTTGAGCTGAAGGAAACCTTTACATAATTATGTGTTATATTTACTCCAGGTTTCAAATGAGACTGGCTGAAAATGATATTTGCCTTCAACGCTACCTGTGAAGCATAAGGTCCTGGCGTGAGGTTGAACGTCACACCTGCAGATGTCGTGTGGGTCTGAGGCAGCCCAGTGAACACAGTCTTCTCTGAATGTCTGGCATCTGACGCTGGACAGGACATTCACATACTTCAACAATACATTCAACTACTAAACTTGTAGTCCATTTTAAAATAAAATGCTTAAAGTCAGAAGTATGTCAGCATTAGAAAGGAACGCCGTTTATTTTTAACAACAGTAAATGCTGTTATTAAATTTACATGCAAAGGGATTATTTAAATAGAAGACTGAAAGGCAAAGCAACAAAACAAGCCTGTTCGACTCCAAAGAGCATGGAGAGCGTGGAAAAAGGGCATGAAACTAAATTATGGCTTTATAGTTTTGGCAAACCTTGAATGAGCATTATACATGGACCTCAAGGGAAAACATAAATGATAAAAAATGCATGATATGACCCCTTTAAATCAATTAAAATATCTACACGTGTTATAATCATTGAGGTTTGAAGTTCACCTTTTCCATGAGGTAACTGGTCCTCAGTAGAGCAGCTCTGGACTGACAGCTTAGACAGAGACTCTGTGTTGGGATCCGTCATCATAGAGTGAGGAATCTGATCAGGACTGCAATGGTTCAACATGACGACCTGCCCTCCATCACACACAAACTGCACGGGCTGTAACATCTAAGAGAAGATGGCCTGTTTCAAGACTTTTCAAACGGCTTCATTTTCATTTATCAAAGACCTCCAGTTTATTGGCATAATCTGTCCTTGACACTCAAAATAACATGAATTGAACATGAATCTAAATGCAGCTATGTATCAAAAAACACTTATAAATGACAAATATTTTATTATTGTACATTATTCTTTCTTTTTTTGTGTGTGTAATTTGTAAAATCTACTTTAGAGAATAACAATATGTTTGTAACAAGAGTAATAAATAATTTGGGCACCCCTGCATTAGAATTAACGTTTGGGGTCAGTCTTTTAATTTTTCAATGTTTTTTAAAAGTCTCTTATGCTCACCAAGGCTGAATTTATTTGATACAGTATAAACCCTAATATTTTCTTTTTTAATATATTTTAAAATGTAATTTATTCCCATGATGCAAAACTGAATTTTCAGCATCATTACTCACATAATCACATGATTCAGAAATCATTGTAATACGCTGATTTGGTGCTCAAGAAACATTGAGGTTGAGGACCTTTCTCTTCAGAAAGTCGACTTACAAACGGCTAACTGGGATTTGGAAAATTATTTTTATTTTATTTTTTTATTTTAAATGCACACTTCATGTTCATAAGCCCCATAAAACCTGCCAATTACAAATATTTGTAAGAGAGCATTTGAGAGAGCTAATACCTGACAAATATTGGACGTCTGAACTGGAGGCTTCTCCCCCATCTCGTGCTGGTCATGAGGTGACACAAGAAGACCATGTGGCTGATTTCTCTGAAAAGGTATATATGAACAATCCATTAACTCCCTTTGGACCGAGCGTATGCTTCACATACACACAAACATCTTCAGCCGGCATATTACATTAACATGTCTGAATCCTTGGTGTGTAGAATAACCCTCCATATTGTAATCATCCGCACTTTCAGAGCTGATAGTATTGACAGATCGACAGATCTCTGCCTGTGAGATAAACAAACAAATGAGACAAGTTTTGCTTATTTAATGAGTTAGAGACATAACCTACTTACTGGAAATGCTTAAGGCATTCAGTTCAAATGAGATTTAAGATTTCACATAATAAATACTTCAATTTGTGCACACTCACTGATGGCATGCCATAGTGAAAAGCCTCCTGGGATGGCCATGGGCTTCTAATAGAGCTGTATGGTTGGCCTAGTGCATGCTGATAATGGCTCGACGGAGCCAGTAAGTATTCAGAATAGGACGCAGTGCCAAAGTGGGCTACTGGAGGCAAAGGATCATATGTTAGCGGATGAAGAATCCTGTAGGTGGTGTAGTCGTCCTCCCGCAGGGATTCTTCCATCCTGGCATATCCCGGTCCTGAATGCATCCCATGACTGAAGAGATTTGCCATTCTAGGACTTTCCTGGGTGTGGTGTAAGGGGACCAGAGACCCGTCGGTTAAGTCTCTTCTGTAGCTGTACTCTTGCCCATCCAACTCATTCATTCTCCTGATATTATAGTGCTAATGTAGATGGCGCTGGAGTCACACAGACATAAAAGAGAGAAGCATATTTATCTACAATTTTATAAACAGTTTTCGTTTTAATTTTAGTAAGTTTGTTATGTGCATTTGTCATTTATTCATTTTTTTTATTTTAAACATTTCCTTTTCATTTGTTAAATGTATTCCTTCAACTTTTCAGTAAGTTTTAATAGCTTCATCTAAGATTTTTTTATTTCAATTATACTGATAACAATTTAGTTTTAGTTAACAATAGTAACACTGGTCCTGAATATGTAACGTATATTTGTTTCTAGTTATAATACTCTTTTGTAAACTATTTCATTGACAACATATTTCATAGGAATACAACTGTTCGGCTCTAGTATAAAATATACACAGATAACCAAGTATTGTTAATTAGATGTTTGTTAAATTAGTTTATTTACTTTGAAGTAAACTTGTTAAGCTAGCGATTTAGCAAATCACTTCATCGGCGTTACCTCAAGATATTGATCAATTATAAAATTTACAACAATTTCGAGACACTTACCAGATAAATAAGTACGAATGGATTTTTGACCGTTTAAAAGAACAAAATTGACTTATATAAGACTATACAAGAGTTTTTTATATGTTTTCGACGTTACAGATACTGTAAAATAGCTCGAAGGTGATACGCTCGCATGAGCTCACGCGCATTAACAGTAAAAACCGCGAGAGGTCGCGTGCGTCTGTTTTTCACATAATTATATATTTTTTTATTTTGTAATCGGCTAGGTAAACAGTACATTTAGATGATTTAATGATATTTGTATAATATGGAACTTTTAAGTAAATTAGTAAATTAATCAAAATATAAACATTAGTGAAGCGAGTTATTTGAATTTAGCGGCATCACCTTTTCCAGTCATTTCTAATGCATTAATTCACTAAAATCTGGTTAAAAGTTGGGAGGTAGGTAGGACGCTTATGAAACTAACCCCGCCTCCAGTTTGACATAAGTTGTGAAACCCTTTAAAGAGAGAGTGCGCGAGGAGTGCTCGCGACGTCTTGAAGATGATGATCAATTTCACAAAGTGTCACTCGGTGCTGATCACGGGCGCGAGCAGAGGGCTCGGACTGCAAATGGTCAGACAGCTGCTCGCTACCTCGGAAAGACCCAAAAAGATCATTGCAACCGCCCGGAATCCAGCAGCTGCAGAGGTAAGCTATCACAGTGCTCGACAGACAGCGAATATGCACAATAACAAGCTTGCTTAACGAGCGATTATGTTTGCTATCATCATTGCCAGGAACTACAAGAGCTTGCCCAGTCTAATCCAGGCGTTCATGTTGTGCCTCTAGGTGAGTTACTGTCACGTGTCCAATCGTTTTAACGCTAGATGAGGGACAGTTCGAGCTAGCGTAAACCGAATAGTTCAGGTGGTTTTGTTTTGTTTGAGAACGTCGTGCATGTCAAATGAAGTTTAAATAAGTTGCAAGAAATGTATAATTTTTTATTATTATTATTTTACCAAGTTTTACAAAGCAGAAAGGGAACACAGTCACACACATAAAGCATAGTTTATAACTTAATTATATACAAGTAGGATGCCTACTTCCGGAATTCGCCTAGTGGAGTGCAATTCATATATATGTCCAGTAGGTGGAGACCAATGACAAGGATTCAAACGGTTCTGGGAATCATGGAAAAACAGGTTTTTTTTAGTTTTTTAGTAACAATGGAAAGTTCCACTTAGAATAAAACATTTTCTAGCTTGTGTACTTTTTCATCTGCTATATATTTAATTTGTGTGGCGCATTCTTTTTTAATGAATTGGATCAAACCGGTTGTTATTTCCATCAGATGTCACCAGTGACACCAGTGTGGATGCAGCAGTGCAGGCAGTGGAATCCCTTGTGGGTGCTGATGGCTTGAACTGCTTAATTAATAATGCGGCGATTAACATCACCTCTGAACTAAACACAGTCACACGAGATGCCATGATGAAAACCTTTGAGAGTAACACAGTGGCTCCTCTTTTTGTGTCCAAGGTAATATGACTGGACCAATTACCAACCAAACACTGGCAACTTTAATCTATTGCTAATACTTTTTAGAACTGAAATTATATATTTTTATATATTTTTGTTCCTCTTTATTGAATTCCCTATGGTCTTTTCCAGGCTTTCCTGCCGCTGTTGAGAAGGGCGGCAGCTGAAGGCAGTAACATGGGAATCCACAGAGCCGCAGTGATCAATGTGTCATCTCTCCTGGGCTCCTGCCAGCTCAACTGGGGCGAAGGAGCGAGCTTCAAGAGTTATGCCTACAGGGCATCTAAGGTAAAACACCTGTTATTTGCTTTGTGGGGAAAATGATTCAGTTGCTGTCATATTATGAACTTGTATACTTAACTTTGATTTTTATTTTTATTTTTTATAAATATAGAGTGCCTTGAACATGGTTACAAGGTGTTTGGCTATTGATCTGGAAGCTGATGGGATCTTGTGTGTCGCCCTTCACCCTGGTTGGGTGCGCACTGATATGGGCGGACCAATGGTGAGGATGAATGTGTTCCCTTGAGATATTCCTATGGGTTTTTATAATGTTCTCTCTCTCTCTCTCTCTCTCTCTCTCTCTCTCTCTCTCTCTCTCTCTCTCTCTCTCTCTCTCTCTCTCTCTCTCTCTCTCTCTCTCTCTCTCTCTCTCTCTCTCTCTCTCTCTCTCTCTCTCTCTCTCTCTCTCTCTCTATATATATATATATATATATATATATATATATATATATATATATATATATATATATATATATATATATATATATATATATATATATATATATATATATATAATATATATATATATATATATATATATATATATATATATATATATATATATATATATATATATATATATATATATATATATATATATATAATATTTACTGTGTGTGTAAAATGAGGACTGTGGTTAACATAAGTTGACAATAAATGAATATTTTCTTCTACAACATAATTTACACACACCCATATAAAAAACGCATATTTTGAAGCTGAATAATTTTTTTATTTTATTTTTTTATGTATGTTTCTAATAAATAACTATTATTAATTATTAATCAACAAAGGGCCTGTCCAAATACCCACACCTGCAGTCTTTGCACTTGACCACTTAAATCATGTATTTCCTGTCTTTGGCCCAAGGGTTCAAGTGGACCTTTCAAGACCTTTTAAAAGTGTAGAACTTTTGATTCCCTGATGGGATAGTGTTTTAAACAAAACAAGCGTTTACAGAGCTTTATTTTGATTTTCAATACTCTGCATTTTAAAGGAACATGCCGACTTTTTGGGACTTTAGCTTATTCACAGTATCCCCCAGAGTTAGATAAGTCCATACATACCTTTTTCATCTCCGTGCGTGCCGTAACTCTGTCTGACGCACCCACTCCGCAGAAGTAGCAGTGCTTCGCCTTCTGAGAATATAGTTCCCAGTATGTATATGGTTAGAAGATGGCTGTCTCATGTGACCTTGTTATTCGTACACACTGTGACTATACAAATCACAACATGCAAATAGGAAAATGTTGGCGTTATTTTGTGACTTATTGGGAGCAGTATGCTAGCTGGAGCCATTTACCTCCAGTCTTTGTGCTAAGCTAGGCTAGCGGTGGGTGCGTCAGACAGAGTTACGGAACGCACGGAGATGAAAAGGGTATGTGTGGACTTATCTAACTCTGGGGGATACGGTGAATAAGCTAAAGTCCCAAAAAGTCGCCGTGTTCCTTTAAAAGAAACATCTAAATGTCTGTTTAGTAGTCCCTATGTAAAAGAAGCCACAACTTAAAACTAAAAAGCAGTTGCAAATTTTGTACAAAATACACATTCTCATCTTTGCTCATTGTTTTACTACCTTATTATTTGTAACATCTAATTTTACTTGCCGTGGAATGTTTTCCTCTGCATCTCGAGTTCCTGAACATGATGCATCTTTACTACTTGCTATAACACGAAATAAACATGAATGAACATCAGAAGGCATGTTGAACGAATCGGTACAAGTTACTGAAATGTTTCAAGTCTCATGCTATCGTTCAAAGACAAGCTTGTAAACAATGTCACGTAACATTACATTTACCTCAGAAAAGCCATTCAATGACCAAAGTTCCGTAGTTAAATAAATGAACTAGAAATCAGCATTTTGCGAAATGTATGCACTATATTACATATTCATTACTGCCCACTGGTTGAATGTTTGTATTTCAGAACAACATTATTATAAAAACTGGCTTATGTGCAATTTAAATGAATGTATACAAATCAGTTTTTCATTTGAACAAGTTTAGACTTTTTCCGATTTTTCTGATAACCTGATATATGCGTCACACGGGTATATTTGTGGCTATAGCCAACAAAACATTGTATGGGTCAAAATTATCGATTTTTTCTTTATGCCAAAAATCATTAGGATATTAAGTAAAGATCATGATCCATGAAGATATTTTGTAAATATATAAAAAATATATATTTTTGTGAGTGAATGCAGCAAAATCACCAACAGAAATGGACAAGTTTAAAGGCGATTTTTCTCAATGTTTTGATTTTTTTTTTTTTTTTTTTTTTTTTTTTTTTTTTTTTTTTGGCACCCTCAGATTCCAGATTTTCAAATATGTTGTATTTCGGCCAAATATTGTCCTATCCTAACAAACCATACATCAATGGAAAGCTTATTTATTCAGCTTTCAGATAATAATCTGAATTGTTTTAAAATTACCCATAAGACTGGTTTTGTGGTCCAGGGTCACATATATCCAATCAAATTGAATCGGAATTGTGAATCGGAATCAAATCGCAAGCTTGTTGTTAAATTATGAAAAGTGCGTCAATCCCTAGGACTACTTATTTGAACTCGTTTTTTCATTTACTTGCTATTTACAGGCACCTTTGAGTCCAGAGGAGAGCATATTATCCGTGTTGTCTGTCATTTCTGGATTCACTGAGAAACATCACGGTGGATTTGTGGACTACACTGGAGAAAGCTTACCCTGGTGATCTCCATATTGTGTCACAATGTGCCAGATGACCACTGAGGAGCTTAAAACCTGCGGGATTAATTATTCATGCTTCCACCTGTGTGTCCCAACCAAGAAGTACAAATCTTTCTTAAATAAAAAAAAGGTTTTTGCTACCTGTCTCTCGTGGTTTTTGCCTTTTCTATGAATATAAAAATAAAATATAAGACAGAAAATAAGTTGAGTCAAATGCCATTTATGAGTTTTATTTTTTGAATCCAGACAGATTAAAGGTACGTGGTAAAACTGACATGTTAGCGTGTGGAGAAGACGTCGAACATTAATAGAGCCTCTGAGAGAGGCGAGTGCGGTGGAGGTCAGGGTGTGTAAATGCTGAATTCCGTCAAAATTAGGGTTGGCTTATCTCCTCTGATGTGAAAGAGGAAGGCAGACTGTCAAGAGCCCCAATTTCTGCAGGATGGAATAAGAAAAAAAATGGGAAAATTAGAACAATTCACTTCCTTGCAGTCAAGATATATTAGGTGAACAGTGTTTTTCAGAGACGTTATTCAGAACTGCACAGAAAGTTCAAGAGAACAGCATTTATTTGAAAGAGAAATCTTTTATAGCATTAGAAATGTCTTTTCTGACACAATTTAATGCATCCTTGCTAAACAAAATGATTGATTTCTTTAAAAAAACGTACTGACCCTAAACTTCTGAACTGTAGTATATAGTATATATACAGTATGTTTATGTATATATTAGTGCTGTCAGATCGATTAATTGCATCTAATATAAAAGCTTTTGTTTATATGTGTATTACATTTATTTTATATATACATATATATACACACATATTATTAAGATATAATTTATATATATATATATATATATATATATATATATATATATATATGAAGAGTTCAGATGCAAAAGCCTCTAAGTGCCATCTGAAATTTTCCTCTAGAATGATCATTTTTATCAAGCTCGTATATTTAAGTTCAATAATTTCACTTAAATGGCAATGCAAATTACCTATTAATTGTCATTTATGTGAAATTACTGAACTTAAATATACAAGCTTTATAAAAATGATCATTCTAGAAGAAAATTTCAGATGGCACTTAGAAGCTTTTGCATCTGAACTCTTCATATATATATATATATATATATATATATATATATATATATATATATATATATATATCTTATTTAAAACTATAGTTCCTGCAATTATTTATGTATACTATCAGTGCTGTTTATTTGCAAAACCCTTTTCCCCAAAATCAGCACATAAAATGTAAATCTAGCGAAATTGCACTTACCTTTTAATCTGAGATAAGAAAGAAAGTCTATGATGGTATGGACAACGTCCTCATCTGATATCCTCAGAGCTCCTAAAGACCAGAAACAGTTATTACAAGATTTTATAAGGGTCATTATCATTTATTCTTTTAATTACAACAACATCTGTGAAAGCACATAATTAAAAAGTTAATGATCATCTAAATGGATCGTTAAATACACTTCCCAGCCTTTAGAGACTCTAATAAACCATCCAGAAACTGATCTCAACTAACACAGGGCTTTCACACTGGCGGTGCGTGTTTCTTACCAGTCTTGAAATCTTCTTCTATGGGGATTTCTCTTTTCCCCGCCAGCCCGTGCTTGTCACTTAGACTCCTGTGGCTGTCTATGGCATCTGATCACAAAGCACAACCACACATAATCACACTGATCATTTGAACAACCCGCTGAGAACCCGAGCCGCCAGACCCTGACGCCACGGCTGATATGTGGCACACATATGTTCCTAATGCGACAAGTCATTATCCGAGGAATATCTTTTTTGTTGGTGGTGGTGTTGTTGTTTTTGTTGTTTTTTGGGACAGATTGAGTAGAGCAACCTGCAGGACTTGAGTCATGGAATTGCTTTTTGTTGCAATGCGAAGCACACACTCACACCCTTGTGAAAAAGAAGTGCACTTAAATGTCTTGAAAATACACTACTTCATAATCTTAGAAGTATACTTTACTGTACTTGCATGTAATATAATATTACCTAAATAAAAAGCCACTTAAGTGTACTTAAATAGAGTCCGCTATCACGACTGTTTAAGTACACGTTTAAAAAGTGCACTTTGTAATAATAATATCAAATTAAAAGTTGTACATTTATCATATTTCAATCATTTCTGTTGTACACCGTCAAGTATGAATGTATTTCTTCTGTTGAAACACACACAGTTTCTGGTTTCCATTGACTTCCATAGTATTTTCTTTTTCTATGGAAGTCAATGGGGACCAGCAACTGTTTGGTTACCAAAATTCTTCAAAATATCTTCTTTTGTGTTCAGCAGAAGAAAAAAGGTTAGTTTAGAACAACTTGATAGTAAGTAAATAATGACAAATTTAATTCTGGGGTGAATATCCCTTAAATTCAGATAATTGCATTTAATATAAATTTAAACAATTATACTTTTGAATTTAATTGCAAATAAAATGCAACTGAAAACATACAATTCAGTTCACACTTAAGTATATACTTAAGTATATACTATGCTAAAGTGTACTTCTTTTTCACAACGCCAGCAAATGCAAAAAGAGCAAAAATGACAGCAGAAGCTCACAGTAAGAGTGGAAAAGCGAAGGCGGAGAGTAAAGCAAAAGAAAGAGTGAAATCTCCCTTAATAGTCACCATTAACGCAAGAGAAAAGAATTGCTTATTCAAAAAGCATCCTGCTGCTAAATGGGTTAGGACTAATTCATTTAAGGCTAGCAGTTTGACAGTATTTACCAAGTTCATGAAGAACTATACACATACCTCACATAAAATATGCATCTAAATTATGTATACCAAACAGCATCCCAGCAATTGTTTCAAATCATGATGAATTCATCTTTCCAGTTTAGATGAAAAGATTTTTGTGATTCATGAATCGAACCATCGCCAGCAATGCAAAACCGCAAATGGCACAAAGAGCAAAACATCACAGAGCAATTCCTCATCTGACTTCAACAACCTGCAGGAGCAATCTTACATTGACCGAGCAGATCTTCGCTCCCCCTTGTACTGGGAGAATCCTTAATCTGTATAAGATGATCAATACGACCTGAAACACAGGGAGCTTCTGTAACTGACCTACACAACATCAGCTCAACATCAGTGCACCCCAACACATTTCATCAAAGACAGCGAACAGGAAACTAAACGGGTGTATACATGTATACACATATATAATGTATACATCAAAAGGTTTGAGGGACAAGATTACAGTTTATGTCAAGTTTAGGCTTACAATCATGCAGGGTTAGTATCATTTCCCTCTGATTTTAAGGATAAGTTATGGGTTGGGATAGGGTTAAGACTACATTTTCAGACAGTAATGTTGTTCCAGAATGTCTTACTTACTTGGCAGAATCACGGGTGACCACATAAATCATACGCAACTGTATTTCATAAACAGCTGGGGAAAGGTAAAGAGAGAAGACAGACAAAAAAAGATGTGTTGGAGAACTCACGAGGACCGAGGAGATACCCAGCACTGTTGAGGGTCCATCCTCTCTTCTCTTTTGCCTGTTTTATAGAATATAGAAATATATTTATTGAAATACATTTAAATATAAAACCCCAATTACACAAATAATTGTTTTCTTTAGCAAAAAGTCCTTAATAATCTTAATATATTTTTGTTTAAATCTGTCATCCAAACTAAAATCATAGTAATATCACACATTGTAAAAATAAATAAATACATTTGCTATACCTTACGTTTTCAGGTACAATCAACTAGGATGTTTAAGTCATTTCCACTTAAATTACATTAAACTGGTTGAAAATTGCTTATATTATTTTGATGAGTTAACACAATGTAAAAATATATGTTGTCATAACTTATTGATCATATACTTTTTTGTGTATTTTTAGCTTAAACAATGTAAAAAAAAAAAAATTAGCCATTTAACGTTACATTTACGTTTATGGTGTTATTTTTCTGACAAAGTCAATGCCATGTCCAATTATTAGGCTACAATTTGTCCATGTATTGGAGCATGTTGTCACAAAGGTCAACGTACAATATTTTTTTTTTCACGCAACAACAGTGAAAATGTTTCTTTTTAATAGCTAATACTTTTTAAGGCATGTGTTTAAACAGAACTGACTTCAAGCAAAAGCCACCCTGAGAATAATTCACTCGAGTAAAAAAACAAAAATTGTGACAACTTGCCCCGGTCTGCCCTATAATAGTATTTCCCCGATGATCTTTTTCGAAATCACAGCAGTTTTCAACTTTTCTGCGAATTCTAATTTAATTTCCATTAAAACATACAGTATTAACTAATGAAAGAAATAATTTTGAATCAAAATAACTCTTACCGCAATCACCATTCCGAGTGTTTCCGAAAGAAAAGCACATACAATAAGAGACGCACAAACTCCAGCGACACACCTGTTCATCTGAAACAGCATTATTGAAGCGTTATAAAACATACAGAACCGTGCATAACCAAACAAGCAAAAAGAAAACAGGGAGAACGAGAACTTACCCTGAGTTTCAGTTGGGTCTTTGGAGAGTAAAAACAGTACTAGTAAAATAATTCCTGCTTCTTCCTTGCTCGTGGTGCTCTGATCCTCCTGGAATCCGAGGCTTTTATTGAAAGGGAATGTCTCACCTCTGACGTATTTACGTCGAAAGGTGAAAGACAGTCTCTTCATCACTGACGACAGAGCAAGTTACCAATCGAGTCCATGTCCATGAGATCATTTGATTAACGTCTTTTTGATTATTGTATCTATAAGTCACGGTTTTAGATGCCACTCAATGACCACTAGCGATATTATGGATTTTAGACATGTATCTAGTTTGACATTCCCAGCTCAGCATAGCTTCACACATTTTACAATAACAGAAATATTATTTTGCTTCACAGTTAATGTTTTTGTGGACCAATAAATTAGGACATTTTATGTAGCCTATGGGTCAATGACTAATAATGATCTCCGAGATGATAAAATGGAGAAATGGTTTTCGAAATGCAACATTTCTAGTCATGCATTTGTTCCATGCATTTTTAACCTCAAGAAATGAATTGATACACTTATTTTAAGTCATACAAAATTCAACTCAGTCAGTTTAATGTAATTTAAGTCGAAATGACTTAAACATCCAAGTTGATTGTCCTTGAATTTTGTTTTAAGGTGTACCATTTTACTTTATGCAATACGTGGGCCATAAATGTAGTCCCATTCAATACAATGTATCTATGCGCTGTATCTAATTTGCACATTAATGTGTTCTTGGGGCAACATGTAATGACAAATAAATGTAATAATGGCAGAATTCATAGTCAACATTTTCATAATAATATATTTCATAGGAATATTGATATATAATTTCCTCCCATATTCCTGATAAACATGATTTAAGTGTCCTCTACAGTTTTGTAACAGAAAGTCCTATTTTGATTAGAAACCCCATAACATTTTCCTGAGATTTTGAAAAGTGCTAAATTTGATCACTAAATGAATGTCAGCCATTTTTAATAACCAATAAGTGTTTGTCCTCTAAACATTTGGTATCTCTGAAAAGCCCTGAATGTGCTCTTTATAGGACATTCAGGACAGACTTAAGGTGTCAGAGAAATTCACTAAAATATAATGTCCACTACATCTGCTCACATCACTCTCCATGTTCACTATTCAAACCACAGGAGGCCATTTTGAAATGCTTTATTGAGTGCGGAAGTCAATATGGGTTCATTTGTTCATGTGGGTGGATTGTACATTCCAACAAAGCGCAGTTTCACAAAGCCATTATTTGCATTTGACCTTGAGATATGTCCTGCTTCCAAGTAAACATATTGGCTGGCAATCACGAAAATAACAATTACTCCAAAAATAATGAGCAAGATGAATAGAAGTCTGATTGCTTTTCTCAAAAGGCTTTGTTCCTTCTGTTGGAAAGGACTCTCAGATTCCTTATTGCCTATTTCCGTGTGTTTGGTTTGAGTCTGTATGGCGGTCTCCTCAATCTGCTTCTCAGCTTCTTGAGAGCCACGTTCTTGAGTGTCTGCAGGGCATTTCTTCTGATGATCTCCCTGACCAATTGGATGGATGACGGAGGAAGCTGTTGGTGATGGGGTCCTTGATGAAATGGAACAGAGTGCACACTATTAATCTTCTTTTTTCTAAAGAAATCAGTTGATGCAACTGTGTAGGCCTATTGTTAGATTATTGTAATTTAGAAAAACACCTGAAAAAATTGCAGACACTTTAGATGAAATGAATACAATCATTAAATCCCATACAATATTAGGTTACACTTTATTTTAAGGTGCCATTTGTTACAGTGTAATTATATAGGCCTATTTAAGTACTGAGTAATATTATTTAACTACATGTACTTGCTATGGGGATAGGGTAGGATTGTGATTTGGTTGAGGGTTAATTGCATGAAATTGTGCATAATTTACTATTGTTGGTAAGTACATGTAACAACTAAGGACACTAAAATAAAGTGTTACCCAGTATCAGTGTAGCACATATTCAGCAGTACATCAATGAAAAATTCTCATATAAAAAGGAAAAGGAAGTTTACCTTGCAAGCTGTTCCTGGTGTAAATTTAGGTTCGTCGTGCTGTTGTTCATACTAACGTTAACGAGTAATCTGAAAACTGCTCGAGAACGGCAGTGACCGCCGCACTTGTCTTTGTTCATGGCCGAAGATGTCTCAATCATCTATGAGACAAAAACAATATTATTCCACTTGTCATTCAGTATATAACTTAGTTTCGGCTATTGCGTGAATTATCAACCGACTTTCAGGGGGGTCAAGGCTATTTTAAAGGTAACGTTATTTCATACGCTAAAAAACGCGTATTCTGATCTGTAGAGATTCGTCTCGCGAAATGCATTCCGTTTGGGTCAACTGACGCAGCTAAACGTCAATAGATAATAATAAATAAAAAAGACATTGAAAATTTTGTTATATTTGAGATGCGTAAATATGAGAGACTGTTAGCCTACATATTACAGCTGCCTAACTTAACTAATGATTAATCGACGTATTCAGAACCTTTGAAATCTATAACGTTAGCTTCTGTCTTTACTGAAACTTTTGAACGCTGCTTGACACAGGCTATTAAAAGGCCTAATGTTAACGTTGCGTGTAAATTTCCTTCGCTTCCTGATTTCAGCTAACGTTAACTTACTTCTTACGTTACCTTCTTAACTTAACTTACTTCTCACCTCAAATTCAAACGAAGACATCAGAAGAGAAACAAACCTAATAGCCCTAGTTATTGTGTTTAGAATAAATCAAACTCAGTCACTAGCCTCTTGCTTTTTCAAGTCCGTCTTCTGTTGCATGAATGTTCCGTGTTACTGCTATTTTGAACATAATTCAAAATCATAGGACTAGTGTTGCCGTGGTTACCTAACCACCACAGTCGAACCGAGTCGAACGCGACATTCACACAAGTCAACCGAACCTATTCGACTAAACAGTAAACAAATTTGTCATCCATCTTTTTGGGAAGATTGAAACGTTTGATAACACTTCCTAAAACTCCAACCTAAAACATAAAGACATCTATTTTAATCATATTGAAATTTACAGGAATTCGAATAGCATCATCGCATCATGCCTTTATTAGAAGTCCTTTCTTATTAAAAATAAACTAAAATCAATATTTATTTATGTATTTATTTATTTACAAAGATTTTTAATTAGCTTTTAAGATGGCATACATTTTTATTTAGATGAACTTTTTAAACTAGGCCTACAAATCAACTATTTTAAATGAACTAGCCTGAGTGATTAGCTGCTCAGATTAGCGATTAGCTCAGATCAGTGATTAGCCTCTAGTAGTGTGAGCAGCAAATCAATTTCAGACTAATTTTCTCATTTATTCGACTAGAACTGAGTGTTGACTTTTTGTTTCCTAATAAGTAGGTCTATGTTAGCATTTCACAGCCATAATTACACTCTCTTTGTCCTTATTATAAGATCACATCAAAGAAAACCATGATTTGACTCATTATGACGCATGATGTCCTGATGACCACAACTGACTCCTACTTATTACACTTCTCCGATTTGTGGTGGACTTTCTTTTCTTATCTGAAGAAGACTTCCTGTATAGTGATTCAGATCCAGTATAGGCCTAGATATATTTTCAAATCAGCAGTTTAGTCATGGTTAGCAAATGAGCAAAAACAAACAAATTCTCTATTCTTGTCACACTTTTGTTCTTTTTGTGTGTTCAGATTTGTCTCTAGGGAAACCAACCTAGTAGGTACCATAAACCTTTTTATTTTAGTAAAATAAGTTTATTTTAGAGTCTATTAACCAGCAGAGCATTTCCTCTTTTTGCGCCATTTAACATTATTGTCACTTAGGCCTATATTGTGGTTCCACACAGCTGTCAGTTTCTCACCTCTGCTGAGCATAAATGTTTGTTGTGTTTCTGATGGAACTAAAGATACGCTCTGCTTGGATGCCACGTTGTGTTTAGCTATAGGGACTGGATGAAATTGAAGTGCAAGACAAGGTGATGTGGTTCAAATGAGAGTCTTTTTGTCAAAATGTCATGAGGAAAATTCGGGCTTTACACTCTTAAAAATAAAGTTTCCAAAAGAGTTTTTTTTTTGTACCGATGCCATTGAAAAACTATTTTTGGTTCCCCAAAGAACCACTTTTATATTATTTTTAAGAATTATTTTATATTATCTTTAAATATTGTATAAAAACATTCCCCCCCACACATTTACATGGAAGGTCCTTTAAGGAACCACATGCTAATAAAGAACCTTTATTTTTTGAGAGTGGTATAGTTAACGCATCAAATGAGGTGCAATAGGATGATGAACATTAAAGTTAGCGTTCAGTTTATCTGTCACATACACACAGTGTTTCTCTTCACTGCCATATGCAGCCCTAGAAGTATGTAACCGGTATGTTGATATCATGAAGTGGCCATGTGTAAATGCCCCCTAATAAACATCTTTTTTTTTTTTGTCTTTGTTTAGGACTCCAGCTGCAAGCCACGTCCAGTCTTTCACAGCAGTATTTTCAATGAAAAACTACAATTGACTGCATTAAAAATAACTTTTGCTTAGAAAAAATATGCACTTTTAGATGGCTATCGTGCTGCTCTTGCCCTTTGGCATACAGACAAATAACTTAGACTTTAATTTGCACCAAACTGGTCTGACTCCAAGTTGATTAGGTTGGTGTGATTAGGTTATACTGTATACAGGGTCAAGAAAAGACGCTTGTATGAAATTTAACATAATCAACGGTATAATTTGGTTAGTAGTGAGATATGGCATGTTTAAGTAAAGGATCTCTGATAGTCACTCCATTGTTTGTTTTCCAAGACAATATGTTCAGGTTTGTTCAGTAGAACTGCATCAGAAAGACTCGTATTTGGGATAAATAACAATACTCAGTTTCAGAAGTGTAAAGAGTAGCCTACCTGAAAACCATACTTCAGTAAAAGTACAGATACTACAGGGAAAATGACTCCATTATAAGTTACAAGTTACCAATTGCACAGGAGTAAAAGTCCCGGATAGGTCTCTATGTATTTAAGTAACAGTAGGCCTACTTAAGTAGGATATTTTACTCATAATCAGAGACAAAGTACACAACTTCCTTCCTTGAGTGAAAGTACAGATACTACTGGTCAAATATTACTCCGTTACAAGTAAAAGTTGTAAAGACTGATTTATACTTAAGTAAAAGTACAGAAGTACTTGTTTTTAAAAGTACTTAAGTATCAAAAGTAAATGTCAATGGATTGTTTTATTATTGTTGCATTGTTGTATGTAATATGCTGTCAGCAGAGAAAAATCATGAATTATGCATGTTAATCATAAAGAAAACCCTTGCATTTTTAAAACAAAATGTGTATTTAACATTTATTCAATTGATTGTTCAGTTATCAAATGTAACTTCTGTAGCTTGTAATCGCATTATTGATGAAACTTTTTGATGAAGATAATAGGGCATTTTCTGCACATACATTTCTTGTGTTCTTCTGTTAGGATACATCACGATGAGCAGAAAATCTCCACCATGTCAGGTCACACTAGAACACAGTGTCAGATATCCTCTCACACACTCCTGCAATAACAAGCTAAAGCCTGCTGACTTTTAGTGCTTTTAGAGCAATCTCCTCTGACGCTACCATCAAAGGAAATGGGACACATCACAAAATATAAATGATTAGGTCTGTTATAAGGCAGGATGAGGCTTAAGATCAGGAGGGCCGGGTGAATGTACCAACCCATTGTCAGAGGAGAAAAACAGCACAGGGACACGGGTGACGTCTTGAAGAACACAGTGGGAGACATTAGCTCGACGCTCCATTTCACTCTTCTTCCCAGAAGTGTGCATCTTTCTGAAAGCTACATAACACCGTATTAGCATTACAATGGTAGATTGGTGACAATCCTTGTGTGGAAGCTATTTAAATAATGGAGTGGGATTAGGGGTTTGAAATGTGTATTAAAAAGCTGGATTTCACCTCAGTGGATGGTGACTCTAAGGAGACCTAAGGAGAAATCCATGCAAAATATTTATTGCACATTACAAGTTTCCCTCAACATAAGCACAAAGAGACGACATGGAAAGACAGTACACGTGCTGGAGCTTTGCAAGGCAAGCTGAAAATTGATCTTTGTGGTTTTTATATACTGTATATACAGTATATATATATATATATATATATATATATATATGAAGAGTTCAGATGCAAAAGCCTCTAAGTGCCATCTGAAAGCTTCTTCTAGAATGATCATTTTTATCAAGCTCGTATATATAAGTTCAATAATTTCACTTAAATGGCAATGCAAATTACTTATTAATTGTCATTTAAATGAAATTACTTAACTTAAATATACGAGCTTGATAAAAAATGATCATTCTAGAAGAACATTTCAGATGGCACAGAAGCTTTTGCATCTGAACTCTTCATATATATATATATATATATATATATATATATATATAATGCTGATTATGTGTCTGGACTTTAAAGGGATGGTTCGGAGTAAAATCAACCTAGGGTCCTTTGCACCATGACCTCGAGCCAAACACCCCCCAGAAGCCTTTTTTTCCCTTGGTCGAACATTATTAAAGTTAGAGCCTATTTAGAGAAATCAGCCGGATGGCTTAGTGCAGGCGTTAATGGATCCAAGGATGTACCAAACTTCTATACTCATAATAGGCATTGGAAAGTTTGTAAGTACATCAGGAGTTTATTTAAATAACACTTGCCTGACGGCTCATGCTACTGCTAACCCGGACGTCTACGTCACTTCTGTGATTTGGGAAAAGCATGTAAAAGTCCTGGCAGAGAGCGATGCATAAGAATGTAGTGTAACGACGCCCATTTCCAGGAATGCACTAATATTTTGTTGGTAAGTACCAGTTTGCAACAATTAGTTAACACTAAGTTGTCAACACTTCGGAAAAAATAATAATTCGTCGTTACACTACATCCTTATGCATCGCTTTCTACCAGGACTTTTACGTGCTTTTCCCAAATAAAGGAAGTGACCTCGACGTCTGGGTTAGCGGTAGCATAAGCCATCAGGCAAGTGTTATTTAAATAAACTCCTGATGTACTTACAAGCTTTCCAATGCCTTGTTTTATGAGTACAGAGCCTATTTGTACTACTGTAGAAGTTTGGTACCATTCTGGGCATTATTAGTGGGGTCATTTACAGGATACATCCTTGGATCCATTAGCGCCTGCACTAAGCCATACGGCTGATATAAGCTCTAACGAAAGAAAAAAAGCTTCTGGGGGGTGTTTGGCTCGAGGTCATGGTGCAAAGGACCCATAGGTTGATTTTACTCCGAACCATCCCTTTAATGGACAGATACGGCTGAGCTTCTGTTTACGTTTGCTGATCAATGTTTATATGTGAATAAAAGACTAAGTTCAATCTGTTCATCATATAAAGCGATCAAGTCACTAAACCACTCAATTCATATGGATTAGTTTTATGATCTCTTTATGAACTATTTGAAGCGTCAAAGTTGTAGTTGCGTAGCTGTCAATGGAGGGACAGAACTCTCTCAGATTTCAACAAAAATATCTTCATTTGTGTTCTGAAGATGAACGAAAGTGGTTATCAATACAGTTATTGTTTTTTTATGTGAACTGGGCTTAAATTGGTCATAGGCTATTAGTCAGAAATAAAGCATATGGCCAAGGGAAGTAGCTCGTATGAACATTCAACCTTGCCATCGAATCAGCACAATGTCCTGCATGACACATGGCCTCTGTCCTAAACCTCTTGTTCTAGACTTTAATGAAAGCTTTATTGTGTTGTGTCAGACAGTAATTCTGAGCGAATACACAAAGTGTGTCTGCCTCCTGTCAGTATCGACAAAACAGTCTTTACAAATGTTGTTTAAACTTCTGTGCTGCTTTAAATTGAGTTAAAGGTCAAAGTTTCAGTTCTAACGGATAAAAATGAGCCACATAACTCAGTGAGTCACAGAAATGAACAAATGCTAAAAACAAAGTCTGTCAAATAATTCTTAAATATTTTTTTCTTCAACCATTGATTAATATATATATATATATATATACATATATATATTATGAAGCTACCTTAAGATACTCTATTCTGTCCTTTTCTTACATAATAATGTCTAATTGTGTCTAATTTTGTCCAAAGAACTCTTTGTCAAAAGAAACCTGATAGAAGGCATGAAGTATATTAGCAAAAACCATTGACATGTGCAAATTACACTCAATTCATCAGTTCTTTACTACCTTAGTAATAAAAGAGCACAACATTAGCAATTTCAAAACATTATAGTGTCACACTGCAATTATGGGTTATTTGGAAAGATAGGGCATAATAGCTCACACACTCCGCGAACACGTTTATCTTACTGTGATGCGCTAGTTCAACACGCTGGGAAAATGTTGCACAAGCTCATAAACTTCTGTGTGGCAGCAATGCCATGGCCATTTATGTCATAACATCGTTCCTACGATGCTTTCAAGATGTCCCATTTATTTTACAGCTTTGTTTTTTAATGTCACTCACTGATAAAAATCATGTTTGTTCCTTTCACAGACAGTCGTTTCTTTTGACTCCGTGGACTTAAACTTAAACTAGGCCTACCCTAAATTAAACACACTCTTCACACTCTCGCTATTTTTAGTTTTTCTGATGGCAACATTCAACACTTAATCAAAAAGTAAGGTTCCAAAAGGGGGTTCTCACAGTGATGCCACTGAAGAACTATTTTGGGTTCTCCAAAGAAACAGACAGTTGAAGGTTCTTAAAAGAATCATTGTTCATATAGTCTAAAGAACATTTGAATCATCTGAAGAACCTTTTGTGGAATGGAAAGGTTCTATAGATGTTAAAGGTTCTTTGTGGAACCATTGATGCCAAGAAAGAACCTTCATTTTTAATAGTGCATAAATGCATTACAGGAGGTAATTTTTGTTGTTGTCCCAATGAAAAACATAATTTCCATTACATCTCAAATGACTAATTATTTTCTAAATGACGGGTGAGGAAAAATACTTTTTTTTTTTTTCGGAATAAAGATTGATGACTTCTTTGCTCTTCACTGACACTGTTTGGTAAACAACTGCACTTATATTAGGAACAAATAAAACTTAATTAATGGCTAAATTAATTGCAAAAATCATACAAATATTTTCCCATAATAATTATGAAAATAAGCTAAAGTTTTTAGCTTATCATCATAGTTTATAAATGTATATGTAAATAATAAGCTATTATAAATATTTTTAATTACAACATTGCTTTGTACATTTAATAATTGGTATTTTAATTGCAGTTTTTCATTAGGATTGAAAATATGGGTCTGGGAGAAGGGTAAAAAAATAATTTTCCTACAAATCTATACATAAAGTACATTTGAAACTTTGCCAATAAAAAGGATGATAATAACAACTTTACAATATAGCCATATAACAATAACAAACAATAAGTAGCTTATGAATAGATAGATAGATAGATAGATAGATAGATAGATAGATAGATAGATAGATAGATAGATAGATAGATAGATAGATAGATAGATAGATAGATAGATAGATAGATAGATAGATAGATAGATAGATAGATAGATAGATAGATAGATAGCCATTTATGAATCAAGTCCATCAAACTTTAGTTTTACCCACCACATATGGCCTGATGTCCTCAGATTACACCGTATTACAGTGTAATTGAAGAATGTGAAAGTGTGTGTGAGGTGAGTTTGTCTCACTTCTCTCTCCTCACACACACACACATCAAAGAGCTACAGTCATCCTCCTTCTGATGACAGACAGAAACTCACAGCTGAAAGGAAACAAATGATATCAGCGCTGCCATAACACTCGTCTGTTCTGTGTGTGAACCCTTTCCTTTCATATGTGTGCTCTACATGAACAGGAGAGTCTGTGTATCTGTCTATTAAATCTTTTTATCTTATGGTATTTGATCCTTGTTGCTTAAAGGGGTGGTATAATGCCCTTTACATAAGATGTAAAATAAGTCTCTGATGTCCCCAGAGTGTGTATGTGAAGTTTTAGCTCAAAATACCCCACAGATATTCTTATATAGCATGTTAAAATTGTCACTTTTTAAGGGTGAGCAAAAACACACCGTTTTTGTGTGTGTCCCTTTAAATGCAAATGAGCTGCTGCTCCCG
Organism: Scardinius erythrophthalmus; assembly: GCF_964197995.2. Classification (NCBI taxonomy): domain Eukaryota; kingdom Metazoa; phylum Chordata; class Actinopteri; order Cypriniformes; family Leuciscidae; genus Scardinius; species Scardinius erythrophthalmus. Next base: position 9,865,217 of record NC_138244.1, read on the forward strand.
GCACAGAGGGCGGAGTTCGCGCGCGCGCGCGTGTGTGTGTGTGTTCAAAAACTTTTAGCCTTTTATGTTCAAACCGGAGTAAGATGGAGACACATGACATTTCTGAATGGTTAGTTGATGAATTTATGTAGCTGATGTGGAGCTGATTATGTACATGATTATGTAGTGATGTCACTAACCCATGAAGAAGCTCATTGTAGTCCTTAAAAAGGGATTTCTGTGAAATAAAATATCTCCCTTTGCTTTGAACTTTGAGCATTGTAACTTTGCAGATGTTGTTTATGCTGAAACAGCAACATTACACATTAACTAAAGTTAGAAAAGTTAAATCATAATCAACCCCTTTAACATTTCAGTTGCAACACTTCAATGATGACAGCGAAAAGTCAGACATATTTCTGTATAATAAGTCTCTTTGATGAAAAAGCATTGCTTAGAGCATAAATGCCAATATTTTGCAAGGCTTGTTAAATTTTATGATCAAATAAGCCTTGCAAAAGTGAATCCTATGATCATCTTATTTTTAGCAGTGTTTCCAAACAACGCAGTCCATTGATTTGAATTTCATCATATTCCCTCCTATTTTTCAAAAACAACAGGAGGAAATATAATGTTATGAAATTGATTGGATCATTGAATCCTTAGTTTTGAATGTAACGGATTTTTATTTTCCATGCAAAGTAATGTAGGATAATTAATAAGCCATCGTTTGTTATCAACTTATAATAATTATTTGTAGAGCATTCAACGCTATCAATATAAACTGTCTTTATTCATTAGAACGTTGATCTATCTCTAGGGATTTCATTGGCATAAAAAATGTAATTGTTTTCATTGTAGGCTATTAATATTATCACGTGACATTGTCCCCAAGATTTGGATGTTTTAACAGATCGGATACCAGACACAAGATTGTTTTTCTTCTTGTCATCTTCATTTATGAAATCTCTTATGGTATAAAAAAGATGTCCCACATATTTTAGCATAACTCTTATAATCTGTCATGTTAGGCTATAGCACAGCGAGTGAGAGAGAAAAATAATATATTTGATTCATTCATATGAATGAATAAATGCTACATTACAGACATATGAAACACATAACACAGAAGACTTTATAAGACAGACTATGAATGGAAATAGTTACAGATATTTTCAGTCTATTTGTATTCATAAATAACCTAATTAAACAAATAGCGTAGTAATAGGTTATAGGCAGTGCTCGAATTGAGGGGGGGCTGGGGGGATCCGGGACCCCCCATAAGGTATTAGGGACCATAGACATGATGTCTATGTTAGGGACCCCCCATAAGAAGTAGAAAATAGAATTAGGGGGGTCCCTCGGAAATTTTTATTTTAGTAAAAATAATAATGACAAATCAAAATAAATGCATGCAAAGGATACGGTAAATATCGTGATTCGTGAACTGATTATTTACAATAATTTATTTTAAGTGAGTTTATAGGCTAGTTGTAGTGTCTCTTTAAAATGTAAACGCCCCGCCTAAAGAGCGCTGTGCGCGCGCATGACATCGTCGACTGACAGGACTGTTTGTTTGGCGCCGCTCCGGTGAAGGAAGCTAATTTTAGATTTTAAAATATGGAGAAAAATAAACCTCCACTCGCAGTCGGGAAGAGAAAGCTTCTTACTGACTTTTTTGAGGGGTAATTGTCTCTCGCTATATATCTTTCTACTTTATATCTATCCACTCCATGTCGGGGCTTTTATATAGCATAAATTGGAAACATTTAGGCTCAAGTTACTATTTTTTTTCATAATTAATAGTCCTGGTTCTATAGGAGTGCTAGAGATCTCGATGAAGATAACAGCTTTTTAGTAATTATAAAGGGAGCGCTCGTTGTGCGCTTTCTATGCTTTCTTATCCATTCTTTGTATTTATTTGTAACTGTTAGCGCTAACTGTTATATGACTTGTTTTTCATGCTGCTAGGACCAAAGGCTGTATAAACACGGCAAAATTTTGGGAATTACATACGCATTTATGCGGGATTCACTCTTGAAATAGCAATGATTTATTTTGATTGCAATAGTATTGTTTGTTTATGAATAAAGCAGCCTTTTTCACTGAAATGGTTGAATAGTCTGCTGACTCACTCACTCATGACAGTGCTTTGCCGCCACCCCAACTAGCTGCTAACGTTACTGGACGTAACTATTTAAAAATCATATGTGCTGAAATAGTTGAAAAATCCCAACCAACACACAGGCTGACAGCCTGTTTTGTCACAATTTATAATAAACAAGTTTCATGCATTTAATCAAGTCTTTTGGAACAAACATTATCACAGTGTCACATCAATCATCCAGTTGTTTTTAGGGTAAATACTACATTGGTAAATAAAGCTAGAATCATTCTGTTGGATGTACAAAATTCAAAAGTCTCTTCTGTTCACCAAGCCTGCATTGATTTGATCCAAAATACAGTAAAAACTAATATATTGAAATATTATTACAATGTAAAATAATAATACAATAAAATATAATTTATTTCTGTGATCAAAGCTGAATTTTCACCATCCTTACTCCAGTGTTCATCACATGATCCTTCAGAAATCCTTCTAATATGATGACTTGATGCTCAACAAACATTTATGATTAATATCAATGTTGAAAACAGTTATTTACAGTATTTTTTTTTTTTATTTATTAGTTTGATGAATAGAAAGTTTATCTGAAATATAAACTTTTGTAACATTTTACACACTACCATTCAAAAGCTTGCGGTTATAATTTATAAAAAAATGTTGGGAAAGAAATTAATACTTTTATTCAGTACGGTTGCATTAAATTGATCAAAAGTGACAGTAAAGACTGAAGATTATGTTTCAAATAAATGCTGTTCTTTTGAACTTTCTATTCATCAAAAAATCCTGAAAAATAAAATGTATGATGGTTTCCACACAAATATGAACTGTTTCCAACATTAATAATCATAACTGTTCATCAAACCATCATATTAGAGTGATTTCTGAAGGATCATGTGACACTGAAGACTGGAGTAATGATGCTGAAAATTCAGCTTTGATCACAAGATATAAATTACACTTTTCTATATAAGTAATTTAAAAGAATTATATATATATATATATACAGTATATATATGAATTCAAGCGTTTTTAATACATAGTATATATTTATGCATATTCAAATATATTGTATATTTTGTATAAAGTGTATATTGCGAGACTAACCAACCCCCCGCCCAAAAAAACTTGGGGACCCCCCATAAGACTTGACTCAATTCGAGCACTGGTTATAGGCTATTCAAAACACCCTCGTTGCTTAAATCAAATTTAAATACTCTATAGCTAGTAGTCGTGTCTAATGAAACAACCATTTGTATCTAGTTATTCTATCTTTAACTCGGCATTAGTTTAAATTACATTACGAGATTAATACATACGTTAAAAACTGGATTCAAGATGGAGATGTGGAACTAAATCGCTCCAATTATAATCAACACTACTCACGACGGATTGTAATGACAGATTTAAATCATTATTATTCCGTATGCTGATTAATGATAATTCACGACCTAAAACCTTATTTATTAAGTAGCGGCAGCTACTGGCAGTGTTTACTCTTTTGTAGAGGATTCTTAAAGGGACAGTTCGCCCCAAATAATATGTACAAGTTTGAAACACGAGTTAAAAAAAAAAAAAAATCAGTAAATGAATTGCCTAGTGATTACACAACCTATGCGTTACAACATACAGAAATACGCCTTTCGAGTGTGACCGTGCGTATTCCCATGGTATTTTGCAATATTTTACTGCCACCTATTGGACTCAAAGCAAAAGTGCACTGTGTACTGACCTGCAAACTTAAGCCATGCAATGTGTTCCCTTCACAAAGCAAACCATGTAACGGATTTTTAACCTGAAGATTCCCTGATAAATGAGGCCTACATGTAAACAGTAGCCCAGTTGCCAGAGAAGAATTAATTCCGCCATATTGATCAGGATGATGGTGGCACATACCAGACCTGGAGTGAAGTAGGACAGGCCTTGCCCTGATCACTGGCACAATCAACTCTCATTCACAAATGTTGGATTCACAGACAGAACCTTTTCTTTCTTGCTGGCACAGATAGCGTTTTATTACAAAAAGAAAAAAAAAAGTTGATGCATGATCATTGTAGCATTACCAGGAATATGTTGCATTCCCATCACTCTTCAGGTAGAAAGGTTGACTTGTTTGGGGAGGATAATGGTTATAAAAGTTGGGCTGTTTTTAATGCAGGCCCGTAGGTAAGAATCAGTCTTACTAGCTACATGCAAATGGGGACCCATCTGTTCATTCACTCCAGATTCAAATTTCATCAAAGGGTGGGAGGGCATGTATGTAACATCATCTTTTTTAAGAATAAATTAAGTTAAAAACTATACCAAAATGTGTTTCTTTTGTCCAAATCTTGCTCATATTGAAAGGATACAAGAAACATTTACAATTAACACCGGTGGCAAAATAAATCAATTTCAGAATATCTTAAATAAGTTTAAGAATAAAACAGACCGACATAGGTTGCCAATTTAAGATTTCTGTGGTAGCTGTTGCTTTTACTTGGAAATTAAATAGCAGATTTTTGTGCAAGAGGAAAATCCTATCAAAAAGACAGCTTATGTTTTGGTCACACTTTACGTTCCAATCGGTATATTTCGGTTTTTAACAATCCTCTGTTTCTGTATACATTTGTCTTTTATAAAATATTTTTTTTTATTCATACAATCATTTTTAACTAGCAACATTACTATTCACTTTTAAGTGGCAAGATGTCAGACAGATCACCTAATAAGAACAATAGTATATAAACGACTGAAAAAAATCATTAGAGTATGTTTCTCTTCATAACAGTTCAAATTTTCTGTACAACGGTCTAATATGAATATTGCTGGTCCTGATCTGGTGGCGTCAGTGCAGTGCTGGAGTAAGAGACGACAGCAGCAGCGGTGGTGATGGTGGTGGTGGTGGTGGTTTCTTGGGGGCTCCAGTCTGACACTGGCCTCTCCGGGTGACCCTGGAGGAGGGGTGTGCGGGGGCAGGAGCGGACTGACAGCGCTACTCTCTCATGCTGGACCGTTCACTGCTGCCTCGGGGTTGGCCGTGCACTGCTCTGATCTGGTTGGGAAAAGGGGATGGGCTTGATGTGATTGGAGGAAGCAACACAAAACGAGAGGAAATGGAAAAAAGGTGGAGGGCACAGAACTTACTTGGCTTCATCCATAGCGGCCGCATCCTCGAGAGGACCATTTAGAGCTTCGCAATGGGCTTTTGCTTTCTCTTCTAAGTGCTTTAGACTGAAGGAGAAAAAGAAATGACGATTAAAAATAAAAGCATAAAAATTGGGGGGAAAGATATTTCTGTAATACTTAATATTAATGTCCTTGTTACACATGTACAAACTATAGTAATAGCAGTAAATTACGCATAACTTAGTAAGTACTAAGGCTGTAAACTCGATATATAGATACACTTCTGTGTATACTGTATACTCTGTCTGTGTGCATATACACTATGTAAACACAGGCTTGAGTGAGATAGGATTAAATCGATTTTACAGCCCTAGTAAGTACGTTAATATTATGGTTGACACCTTAAAATAAAGTGTAACCGAAATGTCCATATACATGGCAAATTAGGAAAACATTTTATAGTTCTAGTGATGAACTTTTCAGCATCTAGACAATTTCTGAAATTAATATATGACCCTGGATCACAAAACCAGTCATATGTCGCACGGGTATATTTGTGGCAATAGCCAACAATACATTGTATGGGTCAAAATTATTGATTTTTTTTTAATACCAATAATCATGAGGATATTAAGTAAAGATCATGTTCCATGAAGATCTTTTGTAAATTTCCTACCATAAATATATAAAACATTTATTTTTGTGAGTGAATGCAGCACAACGCGAACATAATGTTTCGATTTTTTCACCCTCAGATTCCAGCTTTTCAAATAGTTGTATCTCGGTCAAATATTTTCCTATCCTAACAAACCGTACATCAATGGAAAGCTTATTTATTCAGCTTTCAGATGATATATACCCATATACAAAGAATTTGCCCCATGTGACTGGTTTTGTGGTCCATGGTCACATAATTATACATATTTTGTGTTATAAATACATTACTGAAATATTAGAACAGTATGGAAGCTTGTTTCCGCCACTAAATAAATAAAAGTGACTTTCTCTCACAATTCTGACTTTTTTTCTCACAATTGTGATATATCAAGTCAGAATTGTGACTTTTAAATAAAGTCGCAATTGCGGGATATAAAGTCGCAATTCTGAGAAATAAAGTCGCAATTGCGAGATATAAAATCAGAATTGCACGATATAAAGTCGCAATTGCGTGTTATAAAGTCAGAATTGTGAGATATAAACTATTCTGAGGTAAAAAAAAAAGTCTGTCTTTTTTTTCCTTAGAATTGGACTTTATATCTCACAATTCTGAGAAAAGATGTCAGAATTGCGAGATATAAACTCGCAATTGCGTGTTATAAAGTCAGAATTGTGTGATAGAAAGTCGCAATTGCGAGAAAAAAAGTCAGAATTCTGACTTTATAACACGCAATTGCGACTTTATTTCATGCAATTCTGACTTTATATCTCGCAATTCTGAGAAATAAAGTCAGAATTGCGAGATGTAAACTCACAATTGTGAGATAAGTCGCAATTATCTCTTAAAATGTTTTATTCTGTGGCGGAAACAAGCTTCCATATAACAGTGAATATATTTATGGGTCAGTATTTATCCATCAACAAGATTGTCAGTAGATTCAGGAAATTACACAAAGGGGGAGCCAGTACTTTTGGTAATGACAACCTAAAAATACCAAACGTCTGCAGAGATGAGTCTAATGTGTATATAATGTAATTTTGAAGAACTGCACATTTTTGCTTTATAACAAAATTTGTATTTTAAAATATACAATGTTTTTGGGTTAATATTTTATAATATAAAAAAATTATAATAAATAACCATAGTAGTGATAGTGATAAGCCAGGCAGATATTCGTCCATTCTGAAATGATCAGCATCAGCTGCTTAGAGACACCTTTGGCCAATAAACAGAAGAGGCAGTATTAAAATCTACTTGAAAGTCTTGTCGATGAATAACAAATATTGTAAATAAGCATCATGCATGTAAATTCAATTGCATTGTGTTTATGTTGGCATTATAGTAACACATCACTGAAAGCCCCATATGGGCCAGTTTCTAGACTCTACTAAAAGAAAATTAATTATTTTATTAATACTCTGACTTCATAAATAAATACAATAAAGACTCTTACCCTGGTTTCTGACAGTTGCCAGGAGGACAATTGCTTTTCTCAGGTTCCCCACTCTCTGCAACAAACAACTTTGCAGATGCGTCTTCAGAGGTAGATCGTTTCTCTTCCTCGCTACAGGACAATCAGAGAGGACAGCATTTTAAGGAGCTTTCATTGCAGCTCTTAAATACGAAAACCCCCATTTTAAATCCCTGGACAAACATGCAGAACGTAACGGACCACATTCAAAGCAACGGGGCAAAACGAAAAATGTTCTGAAATGGGATTCGATGGACAAATGAGATGTGAGCATACTGACTTAGAGACGGGGATGTGACTATGAACCACATAAGAACTGGTTTTTAGACGATGAGCTCGTTTAGTACGTTTAGTAGGTGCAATGGTGTAATAAAGCTAGCCATTTTTGCAATGTGATCGCATGCCAGCCATCTTTACCTTTAGGGTGGCATCAGTAAAAAGGTGTTTAATTAGGGTTCAGTAACAACTATATCCTCCACTTAAGACTGATGCAAAGAAGATTATGGCATATTTCTGGTCTAGGGAAGGTCTACAGAGAAGCATCCTCCTTTATCAAGACGGATTTACACAAATTAAAGTTAACGCAGTGCCTGGATTTTAAAGGGTCTGCTCATACTCATCAATTTAGCCATGTGAAGAACCATGGGACCAAACCTCAGCAGAGGACAAGGAGGGAAACCATAAATCACCACCTGCTGATTTGGAAAGACTGGGAAACATGGGCTTAAATCTTTTGGAATCATAATGAGCTACATCTAAAAGGATGTATAGGGCATTTCATGCCGTTAACAACCTGTACATCTGACATTAACATGCAAATGGTGATGGATACATTACGGCTTAAAAGAAAAACAAACAAACATACGAACGAACGAACAAACAAACAAAACATGGTTACAAACCAAAACGCAGTGGCTGACATGGGAAAAACCAAATAAAACAAGACACGCCCCCTGATTGGCTGTACATACCGATACGATTTCAACACTCTGAAGCCACACGCACGCCAAAGAGAGAGAGGAAGCTCATGTTGTAAGAGTTGCAGTTCAAGAAGGACAGATAGTTTTTTTTGCATTCTCAAACAGACAAAACAGATGTTACAAAGCTCTGCATCTTAACAGCCCCCGTTAAAAAGAGACAGTGGGCGGTCCAGGGCCTGTCTGACTCTAGGTACAGGAGGACGACGATACGTGACAAGGAAAAATCAGGTCTACATGCAGAGTGAAGTGAAGCTTGTGTCTCAAAGGGGAGAAGAGGAAGTGATGCGAGGCACTGTGTGTGTATGAAACCTGCAGGACTCACCTTTTGAAAACAGCAGTTTCAGTTTTGGCGTCTACAGTAAGACTGACCGTCTCCTTCATAGAGCCATTGGTGACTGTTTCTGTGATGCGGTCACTGACAGGCTCTTCCTCAGGGTCCGAGCCATCCCCTACCTTCCCTCTAGGGGAAGTCGGGGTGGTTTCATTGGAAAGCCACTGATCCGTGTCTAAACAACAGAAAGGTTTTATTCGAACCACTGCGAGAGTTGACATATAGACAGGAGGAATAGTAAGAGGGCCTATTCTTACTTTCTTGCTGCATGGGCGCATTGACTCCCAGAGGGTCCACCGCTTCTATGCTGGTATCCATGGCTACAGGGGAATTGCTCCTCAAAGGATCCTTGGGGCTAAATAAAGGAGAAAAAAAAAATTGAACATCTAATGATTTTTCCACATTTACTTGCTTTGAGCTGCAGTATGTACATCTTCACTAGTGTGGGTCGAATGCATTTCTACAATTCATAAAAATGAATTAATATAATTTATAATATTTATTTATTATGATATTGTGTATTTAAATGTTAACACATAATATTTAATATACATATTAAAAAGGAGAAAAGGGAGCCTTGTACAATC
>NC_138244.1:9879455-9904455 GCF_964197995.2 Scardinius erythrophthalmus
AAAATTTTTTTTTATTGTTTTATTCAGCAAAGATGTATTATATTTGATAAAAAATAACAGTAAAGACATTAACAAAAAATACTATTTTAAATAAATGTAGTTCTTTTGAACTTTCCATTCATAGCCATTCAAGATTTTCTCATAGCAAAAAGATGTCACAGATCTCTTAACTGTGTCTCAAACACTCACTAGTATGACTCCCAAAGTATTGAGGGCAATGAGCTCCTGGTTGATGATATGCGTATTGGTCTGTAGAAGGCTGGTCACTAGTCGCACCACATTAAGACGAGTATTTCCCACCGGTGGATCCAACACTCCCCATGTGGTGTTCAGGACAGTTTTCTAATGTTAGAAAACAAAAAAAAGACAAGTCTGAAAGACCGAAATTTTATATTTATTTCCCTTACTCACATTTACTGAAATGTGAGGCTAAACGGTTTCATTGAATTTGATACCATCGCAGCATATGTATGTATAACAAGCTATTCTTTGAAAGGGTAAGATTCTGCCAGGTTATATTTGTACAGGAACAAAGTCTTGTTGTCTAAAGCTTAATGTAATTAGGAATTTGGAGATTACAGTCTAAATGAGGTCAGCTGATATAATGTGCCAAAGTTGCAACACACATTCACAGTGTTTTCACACTCACCTTTGGGGGCTCGAGCAAAAGCTGGTGAAAATCTTTCAGTCTTGGTCTGACGGCATCTAGAATACTCTGATTGACAGAGAATGACGGGTGGTTCATTCCAGGGGGACAAATCTCCAGATGGCCTTCAAACCTGAAAGAGAAAACCAAGAATGATTGTCAGACATAAACTGAAAATGCAAGAAAAAAAACGCACTTGTGCTAAAATGTACTTACGCTGGTCTTCGTGTCTCAAAGAGAGTTAGGAGAATCTGGATTACACTGACTATGGCAGACTCGTTCTTCTCTTTGTCGAAGATGTTTGAAAGCAACTGCTCTACTGTCTCTTGTCTAAATAGAAAAACAAACAGTCAATTCAGTACTAGAGTTTTAGCGTGCCTGAAACTGGAGCTCAACCGTAATCCCTCCAAAAATGCCACTTTATGAAGTCAATAGAAATACATTTATTGACATGGACAAACTCACTTCTCCAAAGTGGCCAGCAGGGGGTCAGGCTCCGAGCAGCCCTGTACTTGGAACATTTGATCTCTGCTCAGCCGAATAATCTCACAGAGCGACTGGGATGCGTTTGAGTGTCTCTATGTGAAGGGAACAAACAATTACTGTTACTCAGCTATCGAGTAGGGATGGGTCATCAGGACTCAACAATAAGAGACGGTCAGGCACGCATTTCAGTTTAACTTTCCACTGGCTTCACCAAAAAAAAAAAAAAGTTATACATTTTAAATAGAATTTTTTGTTTTGTTAATATCTTTATTGGACTTTACTTACATCCTCATCTTGTGATGGTTGTACCATGTCAACCAGCCGCTGTATAACTTTCTCTTCATTTAGCCACTGCAGGAGAACAGATGAAGAGGAAACTGTGAGGTGGTATTATGATGACAGTGAGTGGATTAAATGAGTAATCCATGATGAATTCCCTGCTGTATTCAAATGAAAAATATCCAGATCTACAAAACAAAATACTGTGCATGCACAAAACCAAACCGCTTTACCTCAATAAAACAGAGACGTAGCATCATAGAAACCTTAATATACAATCATATAGGTATGATAACTCACATTTAATACATCTTGTCTAAGCTGCTGTGGCTCAATGCAGGTGAGCATCCTGAGCAGGAGGTCCATAATGGCAGAGGTCCCTATGTGTTTGATCATCAGATCCACAAAGTCTTCCCTCTTCCTGAGGAACTCCACGATCTAGAGGTAGAAAGGAGATTTAGTTCACCTTCATGCCTCCATATCTCCTGAACACAAACCAGTACGTCTGATCACGTACCTGCTCTGGTTTTCTCCCAATAAGGATGCTCAGGACCTTGCTGAAAAAACTGGCCAGCAGTGGATTGAGGGGAGGCTCATTCTGTAGGAAGCTGTAGAGTTTCATCAGTAAACTTTCATCTTCACCCAGCCTGTCATTGATCTGGCCAACGTCTGAGGTCAGGAGTTCACAGGATATGTTGGGATACCTTTCCATGAAAGAGACATGCAATTAAACATCTAAATAATGAGTCAAATACCCCTTAATTTAATGTACCCTAAAACTAGACATCCAACATAGGTCAAACAGTCTTTTTTAGCACGAATGTATGAGCAAGCATCAAACATATTCGTACTTATATTTGATCTTCTCCTCCACATCATCGTTGGGCTCCTGGGTGATGTAGCCCACGAGATCCTCCATGCACGGTGGCCTCACCAGGAAGTCCACAAGCTTGTGGTTCTGAGCCTTGCACTCCTGTAGGACATCCTCCTCATCCATTACCTCTGTCAGCGTAACGTCATCTTTCTCCAGGAGCGTGTCGATGTGGGACGTCGTATGCAGATCAAACTTCCAAAACATGGTGCTGCTGAGGAATAAATAAATAGGAGGGGGTGGTTTTCAGATGCAAGAACTGAAAACATAGTTTTTTATTTGCATTGTGACTGTGAAGATGCTACATTTAAAAGGTGACTAATTATGAAAAGGCTTACCTGAGTGTAGCAGAGACCAGAGAGTAAAAACTCTGATTAAAAATAAAATAATGCTTGTGCTCTTTGGGACTTCTGGCCCATTACAGGCACCACAGGCGGTAGAAACTGGACAGACCCTCAAGTAAAGGATACATGCAGCAGAAACGTCCTCTGCCACAGCAAAAGCACTCAACACACACCTGCAACAGAGAACAGACAGGATTGAGAGTGTTACATCTAACATACCTTAGCCATCAGTAAAAAAAACAGTGAAATTCATCTCTCCTCTAACCCAAACAAATCAAAGATTAGTCATTTCTATAAAGAGACTTGCCTGATTTTGATCACCCTCGCTTGTCATTATTAGTCACAGCATTAAAAACAAATATATCTCAAAAAACACATGCTGTTAACAACAAGAAACACTTTTCCAGTTTGTCAGGTTCTCAAAAAGAATTTAAGTCTAGTTCTATCAATATGATTCAATACAGAAACAATGCACCAGTTTACACTGACAAAACAAAAGGTAGTTTTGTTTGAGGGGAAAAATAAGCAAAAATTAAAAGAAAACCAAACTAGTTCCTTGTTATGACATTGACAACCTAGCAACACAACAAAAACAGTTGCACTAATACCAGACTAACTACTCTGATCAGTCTTTATCACTACCTCAATGAGCACATGACTTTGTGGTTTCATTTTCCTTTCAGTTAGTTTTTATTTCAAATAAGGCACAGATGATGGAATATCTCAAATAAGAGATTCAATTATATCGGGTTAAATCCAAATATGACCATTTGACAGCTCTGGCATCAAATTATTATAAATGAAGAGACCAACAAGCAGCTATGCATTATTAAGGGTACCCAACTGTTTTTCCAGTCTACAAGGTGGATGGACACACACCACTGAGGTGAAAGGTTACAATACTGGCAAGCAGCCATCTGGACTTTCATGAATGGTTAAGAGGAAGGAAAGCTTATTAATAGACTAAGGGAGTTGAGCTAGGCTCACTCGAAAGAGCTTTGACATTGGCCTCCATCCATTCTCAAGCAAACATGCTTTCCGTCAATTTACAGACTTTCAAAAACATCCCAAACAACCCAAAATTCTTCCTAAAACTCCTTCAAAAAGAGCTATTGCTATAAAAGTTCATGTGATATCAATTTCACAAATAAAATAACAAGCGTTAAAACATTTCACTGGACTGTGACATTAACTTGAAGTTTGCTATAGAATTCAAAAGTCTGTGACCGGATTAATAAAGAGAACTTAATTTCCTATAACAACCCTGATTTACTTTTAAATCTGTATTTAAATGTATTGTTGTTCAAGCCTAAGCAGTTATAGACAAACTCAAATGATATAGGCATAAATTATCGCTGCTATTGCACAAACAACATCCATGGGTGAAGCAGTTTGGGGGGTTGTGCTCACATATTCTCATTAATTAAAAAATGACAATTAATAGCCTATTGATACTTAGTTACTGGGTATATCAACAAATACTATTCACACAAAATGAAATGGCAAACACTACTGTTCAAAAGTTTCAGGTCAGTACACCTGTTTTAAGAAACTTTTGTTCAGCAAGCCAAGGAAGCAATAAATTGATCAAAGTGACAGACTTTTACATTATATAAAGTTCTTTCAAATAAATTTAATATTTCCCATTCATCAAAGAATCCTGCACAGCTATTAAACACAAATATTTAATATAAAAATATATTTTTTATATTTCTTGAGCACTAAATGATTTCTGAAGGATCCTGTGACACTGAAGACAGAAATTCAGCTTTACCATTACAGGAATAAATTACATTTTAAAATTGATTAATAATATATTGTAAATTTTGTGCAAATAAATGCAGCCTTGGTGAGCATAAGAGGCTTGTTTCAAAAAATGTAAATGTTAATAAAAATTAAAAAAAGGAATACTAACAATACCATCAATCAAAGTGACAGATCATGATTATCAGCAGCACTTCCTCTAATTCTTAACTCAGTCAACAGTGACGGGCGAGCTTTAAATTGTGTAGCGACGAGCCAAATAGACCATCTATAATTATATGCGTGCATTAAAAAACACAGACACCACAGGTTTTTCTCTGTAGCCTAGACTGCCTGAAGCATGTATATTAATAAAACTATGCATAAAGCTGACATCCGAAACATAAAATACTTTTGGTCAATAAACTTCTATGACTGGATATAAGTAGAATTACCTTTTCTACATAACTAGAATTAGGCACATTTCTTTTTCATCTTTAAAGTCTGAAAATTTCACATGCACTGGCGTAAAAGTCTCAATTTAACGCAAACATATCTTGGTCGTCAAGAACATCTATTCTAGACACTTGCTTTGATATGAATGTCATCTATTTATATCACCTTATGCCAAAAGACCATTTCTACTAAACTGTGATTTACTAGTCTCTACCTTCATTACAAAGCTAGATGTGATCTTTTAAGACATTGACACTCGGTACAAATCTTTCCAGGTTCACTTTATCTAGTGCAAAAGGTTGAAGAACAACATACTACACTAGATGTTATATACCTGTACAATTCAGCTTGAGCAACTCTGAGCTGAAGAAAGTCCTCGTGACTCCCTCTCAGGGGCTATAAAAAGTGTTGCCAAACCTCTCCAGCATCCCAGAGGCCACAACAACACCACAAGTCCTCCGGTTGCACTCAGAATCGAGCCTGCAAAGATGATCTGCCTGAGTGAACTATAAAAATGGCCTGCCTTGTCAAACCAACTAGATTGTCTTTTACAAGAGTGAGCGATCTGCTCATGCTAACAGTCTTGTATGTGCTTTCATATAAAATCACATCACACAAGATAAGAAATAAACAGCTGGAAGATTTTAGCAGTGTTTATAAGGATGTGGGAAAATAAATGCAAACACAAAGATCTGAGATTAGTACTACATATAGTAACTTAACCAACTCCAAAGAGCTTGAAGACAGTTTAAAATCTACAGTGAAATAAGATTATTATAGAAAAGAATTACATTTTAAACCCAATGTCTTACCCTTTAATTAATATAACTAAAGTCCTTGAATGATCCTTATGGAACACATTTATAACTTTTTTTTAAATATGAAAACAAAAACAGTACCTACAACACTCGATTTGTTGTGTCTCCAAAATATAATCTTAAAAAGAGCATGTGCAGACGGGATTTCTGTTGGTGTTTTGGTGATGTCTCAAAACCCAGTGAACTGCCTACCTAGACAGCATTTTTGGGCACCACAAGCCCGTTCGAACATTACAATAGAATCTTCACAAGCACTCATATTGCCCCAAAATGTTGTCTATGCGGACAATTCACAAATATGTTGATACACAGGCTTTGTGTCTCACTTTCTGAAGTTTTTCGGTATGTCGGGCCCCGGCATTAGCCGACACTGAGCTTCCGCCAGCGAAATGTTAAGATTTGACACTTTTATAGAGCCTGGGTTAGTTTAAATACGCCGTTAGCCATATTATATGTAAAACATAATTTAGTTAAATTAGAGAAATACTGGAAATATAAAGCATTTTGACTCGACAAAACAGAGAAGTGGCAGCTGGCTAATGCTAAGCTACCAGAGACACACACAACACAAATACGTACCGATTAAGAAAGCGGAATATTGCCAAAGCCCGGCATGAAGACGGGCGAACCTTTGGATAAAACGGTCACCGGAATAAAAAAAGAAAAAACAAGTCGAGGTATGAGAAAATGAGGTGTTTATAACAGATTGTGACAGGCGCGAAAAGAGAGACCATCAGAGTTCACTTTTCAAGATGGCGGCGTTATCAACTTCAACAGCCCCAACCCCCACCTAAGGTAGAGGAGCTGTCAATCAAAATCCACTGCTGCGCGCTGATTGGCTACAGTGGACGCCAATTAAAGCTGGTCGTATTTGTAATCTCGGACCGTGTGAGGTAAATCTTCAATTTAGAAACGTCATGTAAACAAGGATAATCTTTAAAACACCATCCACTTTGTTGGAAATATAAAAAGTGTTATAACCATATCTTTTAGAAGCATTATTTAAGTGAAACTAAATAATTAAACACACCCACATTACCTAGGGCCAATAGTATTTTAGGTCGATTTAAAATCGCTCGTCTGATTGGATCACGAGAATGCCAATCAAGTGCCGATTTCAAAACTAAAGTACGGCGATATCAGAACGCACATATTGCTTTATCTTACCTTCTTTGTGAGAGCTTGTCCCTTGAACTGAGTTCTTAAATTTCATCATATCCAAAATATAAAGCCGACGGGTTTGTAGTTTCTTCACAATGTTACACAGAACACCTCGTTCACAGTGTCGCTTTCTGCCTTAACCTGGCCTTAACCGGCTCGTTACTTGCAACGCCCTAGCAACAATAAGACGTCACGGTGATTGACATGCAGATGGTCCAATCAGCTACGAGTGCGTGAAACACATATTACTGAATGGAGCAGCCAGATTGGACTTATTTGCATTATTTCAAAGGGCTGATCACATAAAACAGGAGTTTAATTCACACCAACCCATATAGTATAAAATAAGCGTGTTTTTAAGATATAGTTCACTCAAAAACAAACAAACAAACGCATGAATAGTGAATGATTATTTCCAGGTGAACTTAACTTTCCCTTTAAGAGAACCTGATCTATCTTTCTTTTGTTTTTATGTATTTTTTATGTGTCTATTTCTTGCGCCCTTTGATAAAATATGGGTCAAAAGGTCAGGGCCCCATTTTTATGCTCTATAGCCTGTCCATAGTGCAGACAGGCAATTACGGGTTTAGTGTAGCATGGCAAATAGGATCTGACGTATTGACCCTTATGTTAAATGTGAGGCATAAATCTACAGCATCAGGCTGTGGAACTGATCTGTTACTTACAGCTGATGACGGCTGTATTTCAAACATGCAAGATCTATTTTCTGTTGCATGTTCCATAATCATAACAAAATCTGCAATGGATTCATTGTGTAGAGTAAAAGCAGCCATATTTAATGTGTTTCACATGTGTCAAATTAACCCTATGATTCCACCGTGTTTCTGATTACGGACTGCCATGGGCTGACGTGGGTTTCTGTGATAAAAACCATGAATTTACTGAAGTGGTTTACTCTGTAAAAAATCAAACATGTGCATATGATTGTCTAACAAAATCCTGCCTCTACTAATCAAAGATCATGTCATGAACGTTGTGTAAAATGAATGTTAAGGGCTTTTGGGGCTGTGAGAAAGATGTTTCTCATGCCATCTTTCATCAGACAGAGGCAGTTATCACGATTGCACAGTTTGGTCTGGTATTTTGTTCTCTTCATATATCTTCTGAATGAACTGTCTGCTCTCAGATGAACAACACTCAAAGGAATGAAACTTGAAGCTCTGCACAAGAATTGCCTGTTCATGAGAGAATGATAATCTTGGGGACAATTCTATAAATGGGGTTATTAATCATAGATTAGTTTGCATGGTGCTTATACATATTGGGCTCCAATCGGTGTTATTTTATTTCAGTTTGTTGCCAAGGCACAAAAATTCCACATTCATTTTCTACATTTTTTTTTTTTTTCATTATTATTATTTTTTTTACTTAATGGAATTTAACACATTTTAATAGTTTTAGTTGCCAAAAATTGAACCAGACCTAAAGAAAGTAGTTTGCTGTACCTGATTGCTGACTAATAATAATAAAAAAAATGAAATAAATAAAACTAATATATATATATATATAGGCAAAACGTGGCCTGCTACACAATTTTGTCTTTAAATGTATAATCAGGAGATCCAGGATGCCGTGGGTTCTTTCCCTCCTGACATGTATAAACGTGTTCTCATGTGCCTTTTTTTCCAAGGCGTGTTTTTGACTCCTTTTGACTACATGGATCATAAACAAAGACAGACAGATGGGTACATGGAGGGGTGTCGACATCTCCCCACCCCCTTCAGCCCAGTCAGGAGCCTGACAACATGTGTTCACTTCAGTCAAGTGCTGAAGACAATCCTTTAAGATGAAAAATGAGAAAGGGGAATGGACGTGTAGTTCCCTACTGCTGTAAAGTAGCATTGGGCCTCATTTTTATAGCCCTTGTGAAGCGACATTTGTAATACATTCATAAACTGATGGAAACATTTATTAAAAAATAATAATGATGTAAGGGCAAATGTCTTTCAAGAGAGTGGTACTATTACAGGTAATATCCCCCCACCCCCCAATATATATATATATATATATGTGTACAAATTTCTGTATAACGGGGTAAATAGGCTTCATATATATATATAAATATATATATGAATAAGACTATTGTCTAAAGACTAAAAACTAAAGAAAATATATTTAAGACTTTCCAATAAGATATTAATATAAATATGAGAGGGGAGGAGGGCCATCCCAACCTCATTTGTATTTGTTGTTGTTTTTACCCACATGAGGGCAGCAGAAGACAAAATGGCTGAAATCCTGAACCACTGGCAATGATCAAACACAGATTTATTTTATTACCGTAACACGCAATTCCACTACAGCAATGTCACATTCAACAATAACATTTCATAAAGCTCTGTTTGGAATGATTTAAGTGTTTCTGCATACTTGGTCATGTTTGTTGGTTTACCACTGGACTGAGACACACCGTGCTCAATTCAATTAACATTTGCCTTATTGAAGCCTTGGGCTCTTTGTTCACTGTAAATCTAAGGGATTTTTTTGCCTTTCGGATCACTTAGAGAAATAAAAGCACATCTGCCTTTAACAAGCCGCATGATTTGAGGCATTTTTTACGCACAGCTGAATAAGCAGGTTATATGTTACTTTACATATATGTAAATATGAGTTCATGCACTGTAAAAAGTTATATGATCAATAAGTTATGACAACATATGTTGTTACACTGCTTGCTCATCAAAATAAGTTAAGCAATAATTTTTAACTTTTTTTGTTATACAAGATTCTACTTTTTTTTTCTTTTTTTTTAAAGTCAAATGACTCAAACATCCAAGTTGATTGTACTTAAAAATTTAAGGTAGCAACTTTTTTTTTATTACAGCTTATGAGACATAATACTGCATTAACAATCACCATGTTAAATAAGACAATATTGCATTTCTTAAAATAGAACCTTTATTATATATAAAAATGCTTTTGATACAAAAATTGTCACAAGTGTGCATTATATGAGGCATTTTTGTACACAAAACAAAGACATTGGTGGTGCACCGATGAGCAAAAAGCTCTTCGAGAGTGGATGGTACGATATAGACAGATTCAGTCAAAGCGCTGACCTGCCAAAGTGGTATAAAAATCCTAATAATCTCCATTCAGTCACATTCACGATGAATAGTGTTACCTTGAGGGCAATTTAATGAGATCCATAACTCTGGAAAATAATTTGCATCACCTGTTAAACTGGTCTTTGCTGAGTTTTCTAGATTGACTATTTCCTTTCATCTAATATTTGCCTTAAAAGACATTGCTATATGTCTTTTTGTATGGCTATCTGTAAAAGCAACTATGTAATCAGTCTGTGAAACTCAATCTTGTAGTTTTTTCTAGATCTAGAATCCTAGTTATGCACATGTCATTTCATGTAAGTGCTCAATTTGGCAAAGAGAAAAAAGTACATTTTAAACACACATACATGGCATTTCAATGTGTGCTACAAGATGTTTTAACCTAAAAAAACATGATCTCCATCGAATTAGCATTATAAAGAGGGAAATACAGTTTGATTCTTCAACTTTACCATAAAAAGGGGGGAACAAAATCGGAAAATTGCATGTCATGAATTAAAAAAAGCAGTTTGTTACCATAATATTACAGTAAAATTAACCACATATCCTTGTTCAAATCATAGCTTAGTTTTACTGTTGTATTATTATTATTATTATTACTACTATAATTATTATTTTTTAGTTTTTTACTAAACACCTACAATGAGTTCAGTCCATGAGATCTGATAAATCCATGTAGCTCACTACAAAGCAGGTGACTTTCCGCTTCTTTAAAGGAATAGTTCACTAAAATATGAACATTTTGTCATCATTTACTCACACTCATGCTGTCCCAAACCCTTACGACTTTCCTTCTTTTGTAGAAAACAAAATGAGATGTTTATCAGAATGTCCAAGCTGCTCTTTTTCATATAATGAAAATGAATGGTGACCACGGCTGCCAAGAAAGATAGTTAATAATTACTTATCTTAATTACTATCGTTTGGTATGATGCTTTTACGGTACTTTTTGGTCCCCATCCACTTTCAAGAGCAGCTTGGACATTCTGCTAAACATCGTCTTTAATGTTTCACGGGGGAAAATATGTCACACAGGTTTGGAATGACAAGATTTTTAGTTGAACTATCCCTTTAAGACAAGACTTTTAAACAAGACTCCTTCAAAGCAATGGCATTTCACATGTATGTTTTTCTATAAGAGATTAATAACAATTTTACAATGGTCTATGGTCAGTTCTCATTATATAAACAAAACATTTTAGCTGGCTGTTTTCATTTGTCATTATTTACAGTAAAAGATTTATGTACAATAGCAGCAAACACACTTTTGGTAAACAGGACAAACCAAACATATGCTTGGAATAGTATCATATTCACATAGAACATAATTAAAACAACACCTCATTGCCATTACGAAAAACATTAATTATTTACTTAATTACACATATGTACAACTCCTCTGCAGCGGATGATTTTGGTGTTATATCGACGATTTGGTTCGCAATTAAACTTCTTTATAATTGGTATTATGAAAAAAAGATGGTTAAATCATAACCATCCTGAAACAGTGACACGGTTGCATTTCAGTTCATATTCTTACATATTGAAGAACTTGTAGTGAATGGGGGGGGGGGATAAAAACAATGTCATGATATAATTAACTCGTGCAAGCCTCGTCCTGTCACGACCGCTGTTCACGTAACTCTGGGTGAAAATATCCGGAAAACGTTTCCTGTTCCTTCCAAAAAGCTGAAATGTTTCTTGAACAAAGCGTGTGGAAAATTAAATAAAATCTTTGTTTCTTCTTTAACTATTTAAAACTATGTACAGAGCGTGGCGGTTTGCCGGGTGTCATGAGGAGTCTGTGCAGGGCGAGGGGGGCGGGGGGCACAGGTGGAAGTAGCTGCGCTCGGTGGAGGGCGAGGGAGGACAGCTCTCCTCCGCTGACATGTACTGGCTGCGGGGCGTGGGGGGCGGGGGGTAGGGGTCAGAGTCTGAATTGAGGTCCATGTAGTACTTATTGCTTTTCCAGCGGCTGGTGGTGTAGTCACTGTCACACACGTCTGTGCTGCAGGGGGTGGTGGGGGGCGCGACCCCTCGCATCAAATATGGCCTGTCAAGGGGAAAGATTCACAGATCAGTCACTGGAGGAGACGTTTGAGCTATGTGTCCATCAGCAGAGTCATCTATTCAGCCATCCATTTATCTATCCATTTATCTATCCATCTATCTATCCATCCATCCATCCATCCATTCACTCATCTATCCATCCATCTACACATCTAATCATCCATGTACTCATCTAATCATCCATGTACTCATCTAATCATCCATGTACTCATCTAATCATCCATCCACTCATCCATCCATCCACTCATCCATCCATCCACTCATCCATCCATCCACTCATCCATCCATCCATCTAGGATCTCTGTACTAAATCCCACCTGTAAGACCTGGTTGTGGAAGGGCTGTTGGACGAATAGAAGACTTCTGCGTTGTAAAGTGAGCGATCTGTTGCTGGTGATGGAGGAGGGTTGAGCATCTACACACAGATCAGAAGAAAAAAAATCAATTATATGGCATTAACAACAATAAACCAGACAATATAAAATATATGAATGAGCATTTCATTTAAAATACAAAACCCTTTTTTCCTAGATGGAATTAAATAAATAAACACTGGTCCTTTCTTATAAACAATAAACTGATGAATATTACAGTACCTGCGGATAGAAAGCTCCTTTTGTGCTGGAAGAGCTACTGGATGAAGCTCCTGTCACATGGTTTCTGTCGTAGAGAGGCGCCCCACTGCTGCTGCTGCCCATGAGACTCACTGAGCTCATCATGGACTTCCCACAGGAAATACCTGTGCCACAGCGAGACAGACTCATCACCCACAAGACTCATCACAGGCAGAGAAACCATTCACCTTAAGAGACCGCAGCATCTACCAAACAGCAGACCTTTACCTGTAAAAGTGCCGTGCTGTGAATTTGTGGGTGCGATGAAGTTGAGGGGCACGTGAGGGGTCCCGCTGATGTACTCGTGGGGGAAGCCTCCGTTGGGGCCCTTGTAATGGCGACACACGACTCTCTGACACACAAAACACATGCCTCCCATCACAAAGACAGAGAGGATGATGCCGATGACGGGGCCGATGGTGCTGGTGTGACGCGGGAGGTCGTTGGGGGGCGGAGGGAAATCTGCGAATAAGCCAAACGGATGTTTTCGTCTTGCAGGCATCGTTTCAATCACCAAGTTATGCATGCATGTCAAACACCATATGCTTTTTTTGGTATGATATGGTCAACATACCACAGAAAAGCTCATCAGATTTGTCTGTGCAGTCTGCGAAGGAGTCACACTGCTGTTTCTTTAGGATACACTGGTTGTTACCACAACGGAACTGATTAGGCATACAAATGGCTGATGGGGGAAAGAAGGGAGAGGACAGATCAGAGACTGGCAATTAAAACAGCTTCAGTGTATAAATAAAAAAAGAGGCAGCATAAATGTATGAATGGAACAAATCAGTGTTTCCTATAGGAATTTGCAACAAAAGTCAAACTCTTTCTTTAACTATACATTGTCATATGACCAAGACAGTTATTTGAGTTTTTTTAAACACTATCCCCCGGTTTCACAGACAAGGCTTAAGCCTAGTTCCTGACTAAAATGCATGTTTGAGCTGTTTTAACTGAAAGCAGCTTGCAGCGACATACCTTAAAATATGTCAGTGCCATTGTTTTGTCTCTAAATGCATAATGTTTTTCTAAGGCACATTTATAAAAGCAACTTAAATGTCCTAATTGAACAAAGGCCTAATCCTGGCTTAATCTATGAAACCAGGCCTATAACGTTTTTCAACCCAAAATCGAGTTGGACATTAAAAAAATGCTGTTCATTAAATGACTCAAGTGACTCATTTGAGCCTCTCCAGTGATGATTCAGTGATTTGTCTGATTGACTGGTGAGTTGTTTCAGAATAATTGTACTGATTCACACAGCAAACTATTGATTCATATGAGCTGATTTCATTTAAAAGTATGAAAGTAATTCAAAAGGCAAGTTAAATTGTATTTGCACATCCTTTTGAAAAGGAGAGCTGCTTGTCTTGCTCTTTTGCTGCGGAAAAGTTGAACGTACTTTCGCAATCCAGTTCATCAGAGCCATCTGCGCAGTCTGGCTCTCCGTTGCAGCGCAGCTGAGAGTCCACGCACTGGCCTTTGTCGCACTGGAACTGGAGTTCGGAGCAGATGGGGCAGTTCATCTCGTCGCTGTGGTCTGCGCACTCGGCGATGCCGTCGCAGCGCCACGCCATGGGGATGCAGTCGATCTCGCCAGTAGCACAGGTGAACTGCTCGCTAGAGCATGTGGGAGGCTCTGATGGAGGTTGTGAGTAATAATGTGATTAGCACAGATACATAAAAACCAGTTAGTGCATTTTTGGTTTCATGCCACAGATATGTGTGTGTGTGTGTGTATATATATATATATATATATATATATATATATATATATATATATATATATATATATGTATGTATGTATGTATGTATGTATGTATGTATGTATGTATGTATGTATGTATGTATGTATGTATGTATGTATGTATGTATGTATGTATGTATGTATGTATGTATGTATGTATGTATGTATGTATGTATGTATGTATGTATGTATGTATGTATGTATGTATGTATGTATGTATGTATGTATGTATGTATGTATGTATGTATGTATATATATATATATATATATATATATATATATATATATATATATATATATATATATATATATATATATATATATATATATGTGTGTCTAATGTACCTCCGCAGTTGAGTAGATTTTGAAGCAGCACCAGGTGCATGGGACAAGAGCAACGTGGCGTCCCGTCGCCCTTAGCGATGCAGATGTGGGAGCAGCCTCCGTTATCACGGGAACAAGGGTGGGATGCTGTTAAGGAGATTAAAGGACAAATTATACTCTTTAATAATAGGAACTCTGAAGCCATGTGGACATTAACTACATAATTATACAGATTTTTGCCAACATATGATTTTTGCAGCTCAAACAAGGTGAAATGCAAGTTAAAACAATTACTTACACACACGTCTTTTGCTGGAATATGTGCGCATATATATATATATATATATGATAAACACTTTAATATTAATATTAATACAGCATTCTTAAATAATTCATATTTTAATTATATAAATATTAAATATATATATATATATATATATATATATATATATATATATATATATATATATATATATATATATATATATATATATATATATATATATATACATATACACACATACATATACACACACATACACAAGTAATTATAATATAATAATATGCTAGGTACATTCCTTTTAATTAGTCCTTCTTAAATGTAATTCATATTTTCAAAATATCTTAATTGTTATATATATATGTTAGTAAGTAAATAATATGCAAAATTTTATTCTTTAAATGTATAATATCTTTATATTTGTATACAATAGCAGATCATTAAATTAAATTGGTAAATAACTTGACATCTTATATTCTGTATTTATACACCATAAATCATTATATTATACTATTTTATGCACACAGCTCACAAGGTTTTGGAACAGAACTAATGATTTAGCCTTAAAGAAATGTAAGAAACTGTGAATTTACCAAACTCCTCTGGTTCCATGTACTCCACCGCATGGATGCTGGTCAGGTACTGGAGTCGCCCCTGAATGCGGGTCCTCTTCTCTCCGGTCAGCTTGTCCACGCGCTCGATCATCTGCTGCTGTTTGTCGATCCAGTACAGGTGATCGCCCAGCACTGTCAGACCGACAGGCTGAAGGATGTTGGAGTCCTGAAGAACGATCCGATTGGCCCCTGGAAAGCAAACAAAGAGATCCGCGGAGTCATAATTCAGGTTTTTCCCTGTCGCGCTATAAATCATATCTATTCGGCCTTTGTGTTGGTCATTTGGCTGCAGAGGGATTCTGTTGCGCAAGGAGATTAGCCATGGCTTAAGGTGTGATCATTTGTCTCATGCTAACATCAAACATCAGATCTCAGCATCTGGAGAGACTTTGCTTACTGGCAGCTCATTGGAAATAAGTAAGAGAAATCAGACAAGTCAGTGATTTTCGGTGACGAACGCACTTAAATAACCTCAGAAGAATGAACTATGTTACAGTCCATCAAATTCTTCATTAGAGTTTTGTCAATGTATAGACCATGTTTAGACAACACAGACTATACTGTTTTGATTAGTTTAGACTAGGTGGTATTGAACATATACAGCATAAATCTAGATTGAACCTGGCCTGTGCTCTCTGTCTGTATTTGTTTGGTTTCCATAGCTGTCATTTGACATGTTTAGAGGATCAAATCTGATTGGAGAGGTCAGAAAGTTGTCCTTATTTCACATGGTGTTCCAGAATACTTCAGAACTGATCGCAATCAATTTGCCCGCGGGCAATGCAATGCAAGACAGGAAACAAAAACATTCTGAGCCTGAGATTCAGTGACATGGTTACGTAGTAAGGGAAAAGACATACTCTTTCTGGCAAAGCTCTGACATCAAAATAAATGACTAACGTTGAGTTGTATGGGAACATTTCGTTTTTTCAAGTCTTAAATCATGACATTTGGTACAATATTACAACCAAGACCATCATTTTTTTTTTTATAATTGTACAAAACTCAACTTTCACTCAAATGCTGATAATTAGGCACAATAAATTGTTATTTTAGTATTATTATCTATTAATTTTTATTTATTTTGAATTGGCTTTTATTTTATTTTTATATCCATGTTTATTTTTTCCCTTTTTTATTGTTCAAAAATATTTAGCCATTTATATATTACCTATATTTAGTTCAGTTTTAGTTTAATTAAATTTAAGTACTTAACCTTAAACTTTTTTTATGCGATTTGATTTCAGCTTTATTTTTATATTTTAATAGTTCTAGTTTTAGTTACCAATAACAACACTGATTGTTACAACAGTTTATTGGCTGATTTTATTTGACATTTACGACATTTACAGTAATTAGCTTATAAAAAAAAAATATTCTGATAAAGTAGTGTAGATATTTTAATATTGGGCATAACATAAAATAATTAATGGCTTATCACTATTGGCCAGATTTGTTAAATCAGTGCTTCCCTACTTACATATATAAAAATTAATATAATTGTTTTAAATAAATATAAATATATATATATATATACATACATACATACATACATACATACATACATACATACATACATACATACATACATACATACATACATACATACATACATACATACATACATACATACATACATACATACATAATATGTATGTATGTATGTATGTATGTATGTATGTATGTATGTATGTATATATATATATATATATATATATATACATATATATACATATATATATATATATATATATATATATATATATATATATATATATATATATATATATATATATATTTTTTTTTTTTTTTTTTTTTTAGAATTGTATTAGATAACTGTTCAAAATTCAGTTTGACATAAAAATTAGTATTTGAAATGCAAGCCAAAATGTAAATGTATTTACCAGACAGGTCACTGCTCTCAATCCGTTTCAGGTCTGCATCCACCCAGAACAGCTTGCCCAGCTTGTTGTCCAAAGCCAGTGCCACGGGGCGGATCAAACCAGTCGTGAACAGGGATTCACGCTCCGTCCCATCCAAAGACGCACCTTCGATTTTAGCCGAACGATCTTGGACAGTAGTGAAATACATGTAGCTGTGGAAAAAAAAAAGTTTGGAAGTTACATACCATTTTCCAAATAAAGTTAAATGTAGTAAAGGCAAAGTGATTTTAATTGGATTCTATAAACAACATCTTTCAAGATGTTTCAATCTAATAAAAGTGTGTAGTAATTTATGTTATTGCATTAAATAACCAACATATGATCTGTAGGCTTGGATAAACGCTCATTTGTTGAACAGAAAGAACAACTTTGATAGGGCCATGTTGTTTTAACTGTGTGGGAGAATTATATATCTTCTAGGGATGTCCCGATCCGATCACGTGATTGGAAATCGGGCCCGATCACATGGTTTCAGACTCGATCGGAATCGGACGTTACCTCCCGATCAGGACTCGGATATATATACATATTCTCATTCTTTTTTAACACATCTATAGTTATGCGGTGGCACAGAGTTACGCCGGTTTCACACTGCACGTGTTAGCAGAGCGTAAGCAGCGCAGGAGCGGTGCGTATGGTGAGCAGGAGCAGGACACGCACGTTTTGCTTTCACACTAGCGCGTTTGTCACGCGCGACTGAACCGCGGGTTGTGTACAGATCTCTATAATGGATAAGTTGGCATTGCTTTATTTCGTTTTCAAATACATTTAAGAGAAAAGACTTGTCAAGAATCTTATTTTATTAAGAATTTCATTTATATAACTTTTGGTTCATCTTTGTTTTTATTGTTCTGGCAACAAGTTTGTTTTTGGACATTTGTTTTCTTTTTAAATTGCTGTTGGTCATTTGATCGACTGTTTAAAACACAATAGATATCATCAATGCACTTTTTGGATAAAACTGCGGTGTATTTTGGCCATGATCAATGCATTGTCACTTTAATTCAGCGTAAGCGGCGCAGCAAAAATAGACTCGGCCCCGATAGACCCGAAATAATTTATGTTATTTATTACTTGATTGTTCAAGCTACCTCACAGAAGTGCTCTGTTTGTTTACAGAGTTGTTGAATGTTAAAATAAGGTGAATTAAATAAAAAATAAGGAACATCCTGGATCTGTTTTTCGCTCTTCTTTATTCTTTTTGTATGTATTATAGAAGTATCGGATCGGGACTCGGTATCGGTAGATACTCAAAATAAAATGACTCGGACTCGAGGGCAAAAAAACCTGATCGGGACATCCCTAATATCTTCACACATCACAAAAGCCCTTTAGCCCTAATGTTATGTCTAGACTAATTTGTGATAACTCTCAAAGGTGCGTTTGCTCCTTTGTTTTCAGTTGCTGTCTGAGAAACACAATTTGCATCTGTTAGCAATTTGGTTCAGCTTAAAAAAAAACTGAACAGCAATATCGATATCGACGCCAATTCTGTGTCTGAGTGTCATTAAAAATGAGAAAATAGCACAGCTTAAAAAAACACTTACTTCTGGGAAAAGTTTGGGGGCGATATACATTTTATTTGATACTTTTCCAATGCTAAGAAGGGGACAGAAGAAATGAATAAACCCCAACATTGGTTTGGCTGATGGATCTGAAGATGCCTTCTCTGAGTCAGAGTACTGTGGAGTGTAATGCTCTCACTAAACATCTGCCAAAGCCTGACTTCAGTGTGGGGAATGTAGCATATCACATATTACATTTCCCACCTGCATGTTAAACAAAACCTTATGCTAACATCTTTGAAGATGTTTTGATCCTGAACGATCTGAAAAACTAGGTAAACCAATGCTTCATTCATTTTACGACATTGAGTCGTCATCTGATCTGGTTTTGACAGCATTTTGGATCCAGATCCACCGATTAGCGAAACATTTCTTTAATCTGTGCTTTTAACACCAAGTTCATTATCAATTATATGAAACACAAAACAAACCATAACAGGCCAGTGTTAGCGTTAGCTGAAATAAAAATATAAATTAGATTAAAAATTTGTTTAATTATATATTATTTAACTATATATTAACTTATAACTTACCAAACTTTAATGTGCTTTGGCTGTTCGTTTACATGACAACTGCATTTTGGGGGCCTGAAAACGGGTTTCAAAGTGCAAGTTTTTCCGTTTTTAGTATATCGTTGTCATGTAAACGTACACTTAAAAATAAATGAAAACTAAATAGAAAAATATATTTTTTTAAAAACGTTAAAAAAAATGACAAAAGCACATAAAATGACTAAACCGTGAACTAAAATGTAAACACTAACAGGCATGACAAAACTCTTATTCTATTCAGACATCTACAATTTAGGGGATAAAATGTGCAACTAAATATAAGTGCAACAGTGAAAACACAAGCTTGATCTCAGACACACAAACAAACATTACATGCTCGTTTTTGTGCCATAATGTTTCTATCCTGCCACTATTATGGGAGAAGTCCCCTACACCCCACCAAGATGAGGTTGAGACATAAATAGAAAACCCACTGATGACGGTCACACTAACAATGGGACACACACAATTACAGTGCATGCAGCCAACGCCTGTGCTTGGTCGAGCCGCTAGCGCACGCCGCAGCACGAGGACCACAGAGGGCCATCTGTTCCACATATTTGGCTATTGGAGAGGCCTGGATGGAATCAAGAGTTTTCCGACAATACGAGCGCAATGGCGAAGTGCGCCGTCATTAGGGTATCCAGTTCTATGCTGTAATTTCAAGTCCGCCGGCCATATATCAATAAACAATTGATAAGGTGTTGTTATGTTAATGAAAAGGAGCCAAACCAAAGCTGAAAAACAAAATCTGGCCCTGAGGTTTTGGACTGGATGAGCAATTAAATTGAATGCAGGTTGTAATAATCCTGCCCTATACTTTATTCTGCTAATTAATAATCGTACCCTTTCTCAGCGTTCACCACAATAGCACGAGGCTTGTCCACATCATCCTTCAGGACCTCTCCGATAACGTCGCCGTCCATGCGATGGATGTTGATGGTGTTGGTGCTCTCGCAGGTCCAGTAGACGGTGCGACTGTAGGAGTCCAGACTCAGGTCATGAGGCTGCTTCGGGTGAAGACTGGCTGGGGTCATCACCGTGGACGTCTGATAAATCAGATGACATCATTTTAAAATTAGGGCCGTCAACATACGGTATGCCGATTAATTTAATTGATCACAAATCAGTATGCTAAAAAAGAGTCGAAAAATTAAGATAATACAAAAGTGGATCAGATATTAAGAAATGGTTTTAAATTATAATAATAATAATAATACTAATGAATATATTATAACTAATATTATTAATAATTAAATCGTATTTAAAAATGATACATTTTTTAATTATCTTCATTTTGGGACAGTGATGATGATGATGATAATAATGATAATAATAATAATATAATAAATAATTTTTTTATTTTATTTTTAGAATAATTTTTAAACTAAATGTTTTAATGGAAAAACATTTAAATAATATATTAAATAATAAATATTTGTTGCAATCAGAGCAGTTCAGGTGAGTATTATAATCAAGTTACATCAACGTTCTTTGATTGAACTGTCACCTGAGTGCCATCATCCCGGGCCCTGCGGATGTTTTGTCGGCCATCCACCCAGTAGACCAGGCGTTCCAAAGGGTCAAAACTGATGGCACGCAAATTCTTCATAACGTGGATTGGTAGAATCATGTCTGGACTCTGTTCTCCCAGTACCATTCGACTGATGGAGCTCTTCTGGCTGAAGAGCAGGAAGCTAGAGGGCGCTGTTGAGCAAAACAACAGGGAGGCGAGAATAAGGAATGAAACCTAAGTTATAAGAGCACAGGTCAACAAATGGACAATTCAAAGCCAGCTCCATTCCACTGATCAGAAGGTGAAGGTCAGCTAAACGCAATCATACTAACTAAACGCAATCAGCCTTTCCCTCCAGGCAATGAAAGGATGAAGAAACAAGAGGGACTTAAAAAAGTAGAAACACATTAGCATTGCCAAGACCTCTGCACTCTTGGCCAAATGCTCTCACCGGGCTCCCTGGCGTGCTTGTTTAATCCAAGTTCAGTCATTTTTAAGCTTATAAGGAATTAAATGCATATGACTGAGTTTTGCATGGCTGGGAGCCATTGTTTTCTAATGCCATTTCAATCTGCCAACTGCATCTTAAAACCCATGACTCACTTTAATGTCAAGTAAAACCTAGTGAACTTTATGGCTGAGAGACCAGATTACTTAAGCCCTGATGGCTGCTAAAATATCAAAACATATCAAAACAGTGCATTTTAATCAGGGTTCAACAATAAGGACAATATTATTAAATAATAATCAGTAGTACTAGTAGTATACATAAACATTTTATGAATAACAATGATATAAAGTAACAATTTGTAGTTGTATACATAAAACATTCTATAAATAATAAATTATTATTATTTAATATCCTTATTGTTGAACCCTGATTAAAATGCACTGATTGGATTTTATGCAATAATATTTATATTAGTTATAAAATATTGAATAATAAATAATTATTACTATTAAAGGACAATTATATACTAGCGTTATAAGCTAATCTATTTTTAGAGATAAAACTCTTTACATTCGATTTTCATGAAAACGCATCCCAGGGAACGATCGACTCGGTAACCATGTGTTAATTACCCCTGGGTTCATTTTTCACCGGAATTGTCCTTTAATAATAATACATTTAGCAAAAATATTGGCAAGGCAAAAAAAAAAAAAACTTAATTACCTGGCCAAATTGTTGAGTGCAAAAATAATTAGAAGCCAAAGGAGGAACAATGATACAAATCAAGCGACAATGAACACTTGATATGTCTCCTTTAAAAAACTCACAGCTGCAGTTGCGTCCGTTTGCCTCCAGGGTGTAGTGGGAAGCGCAGCGGCACTGGGCTCCAGAGGGGGATGCTAGGCAGAGGTGGGCGCACTGGCCGTTGTTCTGCGAGCACTCGTTGGCACCATCTTGTCTAGAGGAGTGGAAAACCAGGATGTCCATGACATACTCCAGGTGCCCCTGCACCACGGTTCGGTTCAAGCCACTGCGCTTGTCCGCTCGCTCAATACTGCGCAGGTTCCAGTCGGTCCAGTAGATGTAGTCGCGATACTGGGTCAAGCCAAAAGGATGAGGAAGATCGTCGGCCACTATCTCCCTCTGCAAACCTGAGGACAATGCTTTTATAGTTTAATAAAGGAGGTAGGATGGTGTAATACGGTCTATGATTCAAGAGGCATTTATGGTTTTCAAAAGCTATGATTTGTCACCTTTCATGTTTGTAGACTCAATCATGCAGGTGTCCAGGTCTGTCCAGTAGAGCCGCTGGTCGATGTAGTCAATCGTAAGCCCGTTGGCTCGGCCCACTTTGTCTACTAAAGTCACGATGTTACTACCGTCCATGTGAGCACGGGCTATCCTGGGTCGACCTCCCCATTCAGTCCAGTACATGTACCTGCAAACCCCAAATCATTTACTTGACTGCATATCTGACAAAACTAGAATAAACTTTATCAGCCATCACACTGACGAATTTGATTTATTTTGATCTACTGTCCCTGGGCAGGTTGATATTAACAAGAAAACACATTCTATAAATCAAAAATATTACATATACTAAATATTACATATTACTAAATATAAAATAATAAATATATAAATAAAGCTATTCATTTATTAGTCATAAATATAATTATAAAATAAATAACTAACAAATAATTATAAAATAAAAATGTTACTAAATTACTCATATTTATTTATATGTAATAATAATAATAATATCAATATTTATTAATTCATTTATATATATTAATTCATTTATGAAAATACAATGAATGAATGAATGATGAATGAATGTTTAATAAGGCTACAGCAAATAAAACTAAATATAAAATACAAAAATAATATGAGCACTATTAATTTATTAGTAATTTTTATTTGCTATATAATTAATATAGTTAAATATATTTATTTAACATTTAAACATTAATACAAATGATTAAATATTAATTAATTTGATTAAATATCATTATTAGATAATGAAGTTATTAATGTTTATTTATACATAATATTATTTTTTTTTACTTATTTAATATATAAATGTTTAATCTAGCAACAGACACTAAACATACTAAACATAAATATAACATTTAAAAATAAATAGGCTACATAATAAATAAATAATATATACTATTAATTTGTTAGTAATTTTATTAGCTATATAATCATGAACTATATTTATTAACCATACCTTAATTAATAAACATTAACTTTAATAAACATACATTTATTATTTTAATAATTTATTTTAAAACTTTAAATTAAATTAACTTTAAAATTATAAATTAATAAACAATAAAATGAATTTTATTTATTAAACAACTAAATAGATAAATATTGAATCTAACAAAAGCAAATAAACAGAAAAGGAATAGCAGGGCTAATCTGCCTACGTCAAACAACACAAATGTTACTTTCCCCCCAATGGGTAAGTAAGCAGTGAAACGCACACGAGACCAATCCCTCAACCCACTCATTACACCACTGGGCTAAGAGTCAACTGAGTCAACACCTCTCTGTGTTAAGGTAAGAAGAGACAATGCTGAAGAATGTGTCGGCTAATAGAGGCAGTCGTGCCTCAGAAGCCACAGGAATGCCTGCTGGGCACTGGAAGACATGACTTCATTCCTCTGAGCCACACGCAGGGGCTGCGGCATGTTGGCACTTGTCTTCTGCCACACATACAACTTGATGCCCTGAGGAAGCACTGTAATACCAATAAGCGTGTCTGTGTTTGAGTATGAGAGTTAAATCAGATATTTAAGTAGTGGTAATTATCGATTAGCATACTTCCAGAGGGCTAAAAAAATGTAGGAAGCCTATGGTTAACCATCACAGACGGATGGGTGAACATTGTGTATGCAGCGCAGTGAATGTGCAGGATGGCAGACACTAGGTTGAAAGAAGTACTAGGCAATGAATTTAAAGGGCACAATTGTAGCCACAATAGTCCGAGTCAGAGCAGGACAGACTTTAAAGCCAGTGATCTTACCCATTGGCAGGGTCCAGAGCAAGAGAACGAGGGTTATCCAGGTCTTTGCAGACCAGCACTTGTCGGTACTGGCCGTCCAGACGGGCCACTTCAATTCGGTTGGTGCCGGTATCCGCCCAGTAGAGGTTTCGACCCATCCAGTCCACAGCCATTCCCTCAGGATAGTCCAGGCCAAACTCAATGACTGGTTCAACCAAACTGCCATTCATGAAGGCTCTGCTGATAGTCTGAAGAAGAAAAGTGACTAAAAGTGACTAAATACTAATGCTAAAAGCATTAATAACAGCCAATTCCTTATAAAACACAATGTTTTCAATTTCCACTCTATTGATTAGTGAGGTTTATGCTAGATTAGATGCATCTTCTATCAACAACCATATTCTATCATAACCATT
>NC_138244.1:9909455-10051955 GCF_964197995.2 Scardinius erythrophthalmus
AAATTCTGCGATAATTTTCATTTTTGGGTGAACTAACCCTTTAAACATTCTTAAGACATTTTTAAACAATACCGGATTTTAAATGTAAAATAATCATATTTATTTCTGAGATATGTAATGAGGTCAAGCAGAATCAAAAGAAAAAACATGAAACGTAATATTGTTATGTGAAACCTTTATTGTTCCACAATGCATACTACTTAAAAAAATAAAAAATAAATGGTAGACAGTATATTCTGAACAGTATGCAGCATGCACTCTGAACACTGCCTCTGTCTCGGTCAGAGAAGGTGGTCTTGTGGATGGATTGAGGTGTATTAATACTTGGAAAAGTCAAACTTATTGTGAAAACCTCCTCTTTCCTCACAGTTTGAGACAGCGGAGGCACTGACACTCTGGAGGAATGCTAACAGACACAGACAGTGGGCTGAAACCACAATGGTGCATTTTTCTTACACTCCTCCTTACACATAGACGTCTCGAGGGTTTAAACCGGGCGCCTTCCTGTGGGATGCAGACTTTTCTCAACCCTGGAGAAAGGTTAGAGGCCTACAGCAGTTCATGAAGGAAAGAAGCACGAGGTGATGGGCCAGGCACAGGACTTTTGACGCATCTTAGAGTTGCATCTGATACTAGAACTATAACACAGTACCACCACAATACTTTTTCCCCCAAAGGAGGTGATATGAACATGCATTTCAAGCTGCCTCCTGTCTTCTGAAAAAGCCACGACAGGGTTTTCAACGGAGGAGGGGCCCCAGACTACAAAAGTGTTTGGTTTTTCCCACCTCCTTCACAAAGCCGTCGACACATGACGTGACAAAATGGTGTTTCTATGGCACCAATGCAGAGCGGGGACACAAAACACACCCATGGACCTTCATGGAGGCCCATCAGGCATCTTGTGTGGTTCACAAAATTACTGTTTTTACTGTATTTTAGATCAAATAAATGCAGCCTTGGTGAGACTTCTTTCAAAAAGAAATTGTAACAAATCAAAACGGAAACACAATCTTATACAGTTTATATGGTCTTAAACACGTAACATGTTCTTTTCTTAAGCTTGGGAACAACAAAAAAAGAGGCTTGGTCCAGTTTTCCCATGGCTGCCTTAGAGTGAGGTAGGAATTCTTTCCACTTGTGTAATCAGGAGTTTTATTGGATGGCATACCTTGCCGACATCTGTTTCCCCTTTGCTGCGCAGCATTGGACATTGTTCCTCTTGCACTGACCCCTCCTGTCCACTCCACCACTGCATCCCAGCAGCATTCCTCAAATCCCGTTCTATGAAATCAAACTTGCTCGCTTGTTTCAGCGGGAGTTGAGTGAAAGGGAAAGGGTGGAGTGCTACAAAACTAATTCGCTGATCTCTGGCAAAACCATATATGTTCGCTCAAGAGATCAAGTTTGCAGCTGATCGATCTGGAACCCCAGAAAAGTTCCTGGAGTATATAAGGGGGATGGTAGAGTGAAATGAGGGGAAACTGTCGGGGGGAAGGTGAGGCCTATAGAAACGCATGGCTGCCAGTGCACACAGAGGCTGTGTGTGTTTAAGGAGCGGCCAGCTGCCGAACCCCCTTTAGACCCCAGCAAACCCAGGAAGGTCTCTGAGGTCACACAAACACACAAAAGCAAATGCTGAGGGGACTGAAGGCTTTAGATACAATGATAAAAACTAGTAGTACACAGAACACTTACAGAGAAGCTAAATGTGCTTGCGGTGTAGGATTTAAGCTAAAGCAAAAATAATGAACATATTGGCAATAATACTGTTTTTACTGTATTTTTGATAAAATAAATGCAGCACTGGTGAGATTGTTAAAATCCCCCCCAAAATGACACATTTCTAACTTTTGAAAGGTAGTGTATACATATATGCTAAAATTAATTATATTATAATCAAATTAAAAAACTAAAATAAATGAGGTAGTTAAAAT
Organism: Scardinius erythrophthalmus; assembly: GCF_964197995.2. Classification (NCBI taxonomy): domain Eukaryota; kingdom Metazoa; phylum Chordata; class Actinopteri; order Cypriniformes; family Leuciscidae; genus Scardinius; species Scardinius erythrophthalmus. Next base: position 9,911,393 of record NC_138244.1, read on the forward strand.
TTTTCAGTTTTACACACTACTCATTTCATGGCCTGGCTAATAAATTGTACCACAAAAACTTGCACTTTGATGGTCCTCCCATCAGCGGGAGTCTTTCTTTTTGCTTACAAAAATGCTATTCAATTTTCAGAGACAATTAGACATGGCCATCGAAACTGAAAGAAGGGTGTGTCTTTTTTTTCTCTTTGACGGCTTTTTTTCCACTTCACTGAGAATTATGCACCAAGAATAGAGAGTGCGAACCCTAATTTTGATGAAGGAAAACATAAAACGTACACAACAAAGCCCCCCAAAAATCTCATCAATAACGACAAAAAGTCAAGATGCTGGGGTTTGTTTCTTCAAAGCCAGATTGTAAAAAGTGTCCTGGCACCAGGGTGCCAAGCAAATTCAATATGAAGGCGAGTGAGGTGACAGCATGGCCTCCGAAAACACAGAGCTATTGAGAGAGAGAGAGAGAGAGAGAGAGAGAGAGAGAGAGAGAGAGAGAGAGAGAGAGAGAGAGAGAGAGAGAGAGAGAGAGAGAGAGAGAGAGAGAGAGAGAGAGAGAGAGAGAGAGAGAGAGAGAGAGAGAGAGAGAGAGAGAGAGAGAGAGAGAGAGAGAGAGAGAGAGAGAGAGAGAGAAAGAGAGAGAGAGACAGATATATATATAGAGAGAGAGACAGATATAGAGAAACACAGACAGTAAGACAGATATAGAGAAACACAGACAGTAAGACAGATATAGAGAAACACAGACAGTAAGATAGATATAGAGAAACAGACAGTAAGATAGATAGATAGATAGATAGATAGATAGATAGATAGATAGATAGATAGATAGATAGATAGATAGATAGATAGATAGATAGATAGATAGATAGATAGATAGATAGGGGGGGGGGATGATTTCTTGATAAACTCAATTTTGACAAGAGAGACACATCTGTTTTCTTTGTTGTCTAAAGGACTAAAGTGCATGTTCACGCATCAAAACGATTGGACGCTGAATGTGAAACCTTGTAACAGAACATACACATCTGCACTTGGATGCCAAACCCTGAGGAGTCACCTGCCAGATTTTTTCAATTACCCAGTCAAGAATAAAATCCTGCAAAATAACCTCCCCTTTCTGCGTGAGCTTTGAAACATCATACGATTTCACCTGAGGTTTGGCCGGCTCTTCTGACAGGCCGACTCAGCTGTGGATGATATTATCTTTTTATCTGTTGTTTGCTTGTCTGGGCCAAGAACAGCACTGCCTTAATTCAAACAGAATGATCGACCACTCTGCTTCTCTCCCTTTAAAAAACAAGAAAAAAAAGGCAAGAAAAAAAAAAAACCCTCGCCATTCTGCTCGGCGCTGCGTCTGCACTTCCTCCGACTTTGAATGAGCTCGGGGAGACAAGCGCTGAGAAAGTTCCCGATGAGAAATGCTGGCGGATCAAAAAGTGAATGAAAGATGCGACTTGACGGTTATGAAATTGCAAAAATATTGTCTCATGTTCCTGCAGGTCATCCGCTTACTGGCGACTCCCACGGGCTACTGGAGTCCTGAGAGGGACGTTATCATTCCCATGGCCTTAACTGACAGCATACAACAGAAACCAGCATGTTAAACAGTTGGTCTCAGATATTTATTATAAGAGCCACATTTGAGACATCATCTTTATACATCTTGGGAGATAAAAGTGATATTAAAATGATATTCTAAATACTTTTTCTTGCCATATAAGATGTTCTAACAGTCTGGAGACAAAAACAAAAAGACAAATGTAAATAAATTGTAAATAATAAATATATGCACATACTCTATATATACACAGAGTATATACTGTTACATATATAAATATATACACACACGCACATATATATATATAATACAGAAGTTTATATAAAATAACATGTTAATTAACAGTTAAATCCTAGTTTTATTGAGTATGTGACACTTTCCATTTAGGCTTCATGCTTTTAAATCTTGCTGGCACCATCTCCGAATTTAAGGAAACACGTAGACCAACCTCACAAAAATGTTTGTGTTTACACTATTCATAAACAGGCCAACATAAGTAAATGCTATTATTTTCAGATGCCTAACGCTTCTTTGAGAGAAAAAAAAACCCCTCACACACCCAGACTCGGGGAGTGGAGCTCTTATGTTTTGACAAAGAGCAGTAAGATGAGAAGGTCAGACAGTCGAGAGGAAAGTATTCGTCTTACCAAAACTGTCACAAATGCGACATTTAAGTTCATAGACAGCAATAAGGCAGTTGAAACAATAAAAGTGACTCATTCTCTTTGGCAAAAATACATTGGTAACACTTTAGTTTAGGGTCAGATTCTCAATATTAACTAGTTGCTTAGTTATTAGCATGCATATTACTAAGATATTGACTGTTTATTAGTACTTCTAAAGCACATATTAATGCCTTATTCTGCATGACCTTATTCTACATCCCTAATCCTACCAATAGCTAAACTTAACTACTTCTTTTCTAATTAATAAGCAGTAATTAGGATTTTATTGAGGCAAAAGTCATAGTTAGTTACTAGTGAGAATTGGACCCTAATCTTAAGTGACCAATAAATGATATGAATATCAAATTTACGTGTTACAGTGAACATGGTGTAAAGCATTGATTCATCTCAATATGAAAATTATCAAAAAAATACATATTTATTAATATAGTATTAATATTAATTTGAATTGCATATGATTTTATATTAAAATATATTATATATTATTAGTTAGTTACTTACATAAATAACATATTAATTTATAATATATTTATAATATCATTATTAGATTATATGCAATACAAATGAATTTGTTATCCAACATACAATTTCTGTCTGTAAACTTAAAGCCTGATGTAGCAGTGTGTGTTTCGGTGATGGTTTGGTCACGTGACTCAGCATCATTTCCACAAACTCCCACTGAAATCAATGGATTCGTAATGTTCTTTGACTCGTGTAAACATTAAATGTTCCCATGCTGATTTTTCTACAGTAGTATGCTGTTCTGCCTGGGACAGCCAACGGTTTGTCTAACCCGAGCAGAAAGCTACAAGTCTCAATTGGCTGTAAATTCAGAAACAATGTGTTTTCTCTGGGGTACATATGGGATGCATTGTGAGCAGACAGCAGAGTCGACAGCTGCCGGTGACTGCTTACCACAACACTGCTGCTGCTGTGTTTTTGGGACTGCTGCTGTATTATGTTAATAATCCGTGAACATCTCCAGAACAGGAGCGAAGAGCTGGGCGACTTCCCCCTTCACCACCCTCCCGCTGACAGATGTTGGACAGTGGCGAACATCCCTCAGGAAATGAGATGGATTGCGGTGACAATAACCAAGCTACAGGACAGGAATGACTAGGACAGCTGAGTGAAACCAGGCCAAGGGTGGCAGACGTTACACTTTCACAAGTCTCACTTGTAATGTGAGAGACAGGGAAAGAGTAACCGGTTGCAAAAGCATGGAGCACCCATATAGCATTTCTAGGCAAATAATGATAACTGACAATATACAGCATTTTATGGTCAGTAAGACAACTGATTCATGTCATACTTTTTGCATTTTAACCCTTTCAGTGTTGCATGAAAGCTCAGAAATTGAACTTTACAATGCTTACAAGCAAAGCAATCTGACCAAATCTAAAATACTGCTTTTTAATTTGGTGATAAATTGTGAATTTCCTATCACAAAATATGATAATCATAACATCAAAGAATTGTAGTTTCATATATTGTTAGAAAGGGCCTATCTAGTATACAATATTGAAAAGTCTTTGAAAAACGCAGGTTTTTCAAGAAGTGCATGTTTACAGGTGGATTTATGCAACACACTAATGCAATAGGTATAATATGCTTGTCCATATGTTAATATGATAATCCCACCCCACGATCCATCTGATTGGTCCAGTGTTTTAAAACTGACAATTGTTTGCTCTAATTGTATCAAAAATAATTTCTTAAGCTGCAAAAAAATGTTTTAACAAGATACGCCGTACAGACGGTACACAAAAAAATCATCCTGCTCCAAATATTTTGTGTTTTTCCTTATTACTACATGAAACAAACAGAATATTGGAAATTGCATATTGTAGGACAGATGATTTAGATTAAAAAAAGCCAAAACACAATGCAATGTGCATAGATATGGGAATAAATATCAAATGTTATTTTTTTTAAAACTGTTAGCCTACTATTTAAGCACACATATGCAGACAACAATTTATTAATTTAATGAATAATGAATAAGAGCCATCTCAAGCTTTTCTGCAGGCTGTCAAAGCCCTGCTCGCCTGTAAAAAATATTACATTTGAGCGTTTTTGTTTTCTCAAACCATTTCTAAAAAAACTGCATTAGTGAAAGAATTGCTGGATTGTGTGTGCAGAGCTGGCCACAGGAGATGGAAAATATTACGAAAGTCAGGTGTCTTTTATACCCCTATAATTCAAGTGAAACCGTGTATCCTTGGAGCCTGGAACATCAAAGTTTAAGACCTCATGGTGAAACAGCCAGCAACAGCAACAAACTGTTACCAGGCAATTAACTATAGTGCTGTTTGGCTTGGACTACCATTGGCTGGATTTGCAATTCTGTTGCATTTGAGCAGATTCTAGTGAAAAAACGAAAGCAGAGACCACTCATCGTACCTACATGCTGGGCAACGATTCCATGTTATGGTTTTCTGTGCAATATTCAATTACAGACTAAGTTAAAGACATACACACAAGGTCAACATACTGCCAAGTTACAATCCTAGTTAAATCCTTTTTACAATCCTAGTTAAATCATCATTTATACTTATGTATAATCATATATACATCATATATATCATATATATATATATATATTTTCTCAAAAAAAAAAATCTAATACAAATGATTGCGCCGAAATTAATCGAATGCAAATAATTACGCCATTAACGCATATACAAGCAGTTACAAAGGTGCAAGCACCTGTAACCCTAGTAGGTAGAGATTTCTATTCTAACCCTTTAACCCGATTTTGCTTCTCTGTTTGCGATCAGATAATTTTAAACCACTAAACTCCGGGAAGGTTTTCAATCCATTGATCCAGTAAGTGAATTATTTTAAAAAATCAGTCAAAAACAGTGCAAATGTAAAGAAAATTGTTATAGTGTGTGAGTACTTCTGAAGCCTCAGGCGTTTCATCACTGTGTGAAATACAGACTAAACAGAACATCAAAACACAGCTGTATAGCCAGATGATACGTAAACTACGTTGCTCGGCTGGATAAAGCAAATCAGCGTCTCACTAGTAAAGTATTGATGGATGAGGATTGCAATCAAAGCAAAGATGACTGCAGTGACGTACATACATCCACATACGTAAACATGTCGTCATTAACTAAAACTATTACAAATATGTTTTTGGTAACTGTCTGAAAAACAGCTTAAATGTTGCCTGGGCAAGTTTAAGTTGAAATCCTAAAATTACTAAAACTGAAAAAATTTACTAAAAGCACACAACAATATTACTAAAACAATGTGAATTTAAATAAAATACTAAAATAAAAGCTAATTCAAAGTTTAAAAAGTACTATAACAGTATTCAATGTACTACTAACAACAACTATATGATAACTTAGGTTTCTTACATCTGAAATGAGCTGTATAGCGCTCATTTCGGATGTAGTATAATAATATAGTATACAAATATAACATGTCAACTTCCTGCCTGGGAAGGAAGTTCTCTGGCAGTCTGCCAGACCTGTGTGGGACATCCATCACCTGTACGAAGTCCATGTAAACGGAGACACATTTGAAGCTCACAGCCTCTTCAAAACAGCTTATTCTACCACTACCGTCCAAATCAAAACAGCCCTCACTCTGATGGGCCTTGGATGTGCCGCTAACTCAGACAAAAGAACTATCATTAGCATGGCCAATGTTTTAGCGAGAGGCCCCTCACTGGAAAAACCCTGTGCAAATCAAGTTTCACGGCTCCCGCCGGCCACAATGTGCCAGGGCCATTGGAGCAAACGCTTTGGGGGACTTTAGAGAAAAGCATTATTGATCCTCTTCACACTTATGTTTTTTTGCCAGCATCCATCAGTAGACGAGCCCTCGGCAACCTCAGATCGTTCTGCTGCAAATAAAAGCCCTCTTTCAAGCTGTTGCTTTTCATTGTCACGGTGTTGCCATACTGAAGGGCCATCAAAATGCCCTTCAAGATCCATTGTAGTCAAATAGCTTTATTGAGAGGAAAATTAAGACTTTTAGGGAAGAGAAAAGGGGGAAAACGTAGCTATTAAGACTTAACAGGCTATTTAAGTGAGGCAAATAGACGATACAGAACTGAATAAAAATGTTTTGCAAAGAGATTGGTATACAATAATTTCATTTATCATTATAGACTGCACAAGAAATGGACAACACATTTTAGGTTTAGGTATATGCAAAACTACGTAGTTTCCTTAAAGGCCCTTTCACACCGGATGCGTAACGAAAAAGCGAAACGAAAAAGCGAATAGTTCGTGTGCGAATAGTTCGCATCAAAACCATTCACATCAGCCGCGACGCGAATTTGCGACGTCTGTGACGTTCAGAGAGCTTCAACATTCCAAAACTTTCGCGCGAATCGCGCCGACAGCTGAGAAAACATGGACACTTCATCATCATCATCATCATCATCATCCAGTCATAGTCATAGCATCCAGTGAAGATGAGCTTTTCATTTTATTTAAAAGACAGAAAAGAAGGTTTTGGGTGCACCCAATCTTACAGAACAGAAAGTCTGAAGGGGAGTATGCTTATGTGCAGTTTTTTTTTTTTTTTGCGTCTTCAACAGTGCGTTTTGTAATGTAACTACACATTACATGTAACACACGAAGTAAGTTAAAAATCATTCGACTAGAAATATCACACAAAGAATGTATAGTATAGCCTACTAAAAGCAGCCCTAAATAGTCTCACTGCATTTTGTTAAGTGTTCAAAGTAAACACGGTCTCTGTCTCTATCTTTGACGATAATAGTGTTAGCTTTCTATCCCAAATGTAGTTTGGCCTGCTAGCCTACACAGCACAGGACTATCACACAACACACTCACAGTCGTGATAACCGGTTGGTTGGCAATGCTACGCCACACATTGTCTTTCAAATCGTTGTCCTTGTAGTATGTGAATTGGCTGAAGCCTATTCTGTCCCTGCAAAAGTAAAAAAAAAATCGAAATCGAAGCGAAAAAAATAAAAGTCGTTTTTTCGCCTCAGCACATTCGCGTTCGGTGTGGAAGCGCTCATTACACAAACAGCTGATCAAAAAATAAACCCATCGCGCGAATTATTCGTGCGTCAAAATCGCGTCCAGTGTGAAAGGGCCTTAAGACTGATCAGTCCACTAGCCTTTTTAGGCAACTCACTGACTAGTTGACAAATATAAGGGTTTTAGGCTCACCTGATACCATTAAAAATATACATTTAAATAAATAAACTAATCGAACCTACTGCAAACTACTCTCTGATATCCTCTTCAAACAGTTCATCAACAATACTCGCATCTCTGCTTGAGACGACCCTAAAAAAAGCCCTCCTGTTTTGCGCAAGTTCTGCTTCACTCTGTTCTACATATTTGCCTTTATGGGAACCCAGAAGGCACCCATGGCACTGCACAATCAGGGTCACAAAAGACTCTGTGAAAGCAGAATCTACATAACTGCCCCACAAAGCAAGGGACTTACTAAACCGAGGACGGCACATCAGTCAAATGAGTTATCTTAAACATCTCTACACCGAGGGGGTGAATTGAGGGGGTCTGCGGCGACATCTAAAGGGTTCAAAGGGGTGGGGTGAAGAAGGGGGAGAGTTTGACTGCACAGTAAATAGGCGAAAACACACGGAGAGAGCGACAGAAATGAAAGCCCCACAATTCCCATACGGTTTAAGAAAAAACCCTTCCAGTGCAAAGTGCCAATAATCAAGCCTCCTTTTCAGGAGGACCTGAGATGAAAGAGGATGCCCTTGGCACACAAAATGATCCTTCGGTCGTTAAAGAGAACATGCCATGAACCTGAAACACCAGAATCGTGAAGGTGAGGACATTCCAGGTGGTCGACTGCAAACGCAAAGGTCCCGGGATGTGCTTCAGTGTAGTCAAACGTAAGGATAATACCTTTTTATCAAAAGCATCATACCTTCAAAAGCATCATACCTTCAAAAGCATCATCAAAGTGGTTCATAATAGTAATGCACTAAGTCTTCTGAAGTCAATAGCTTTGTGCAAGGATATTTAAGTCAATATTATTTACTGACTATCTTCAGAGAGCTGTTAACTGCTGGGCGATCGGGTCACTGAGTGAAGTGAAGATAGATTTGAAGATAGCTGCATTCATGAACACACAAGGAGAAGCTCGGATGTCCGTTTGAAAGTGCATGATTGTAGCAGTGAAGCTTTAAAAGGGGATGAATCACCAAAAATAAAATAAATAATAAATAATTGATTCAATCCTAATTTATTCAATTTATTCAATTAATTGTAATGCAAATATAAGTCTGTTTCCCACACACAGCTATCAAATGGTTTAAGAAGACGAGTGCAGTCATATGGACTACTTTTAAGGTGCTTTTGCATCTTTTTTGATGCTCTATAGATTGAATTGCAATTGCATGGAAAAGAGTGACCGTCAAGTGTTTGAAATGTATTCTGTTATGTTTTTTTGTAATAAATACATACATTTTTTGTATTCTCACCATTATTTTAGAAAAAGGAAGAAAACGGGAAGAAAAAATTAAAGAAGAGACTAAAAAGAATGACATGAGGGTAAATGGCGAAAGGGTAAAAAAACACATTTTTGGGCGAATGATCCCTATAAGGCCAATTATGGAAGCCATATATTACAGAAAAACATAACACTATTTTAACAGAAACATTACTTTGTCAAACCTAAAAACCATGTCTCAAAAACAGGTTGAAGAAACTGCTACATTGTCCTTTCACAAACATGAAAAATTAACTAAGGAAATGTCCCTAGCCCCAAATGCAATTCAACTTTTCATGGAGGAAGGTAAAAAAAAAAGGCCTTTTCAGACATGGCCTATCACCAGCCATGTAAAGGGGGGGGGGAAAAAGCAAGAAGGCAAGAGGGAGGGAGGAGGGCCCGAAAGCCTCCATTCCTCTATTTATAACCATTCAGGCAGTGAACAGCCACATTCCAAATGCCAGAAGGCACTTTTCAAAACTCCTCATTTAAAACTTAATGTTGTTTTCAGCTCCTAAAAAAGAACCGCCCTCCCTCATACCCACCATCAACCAAAAGGAGCCAAGCGGGTAAAAAAAAAAAAAAAAAAAAAAAAAAAAAAAAAAAGGCAAACAGTAACATGTAAATGTGACTCTGTTCGGAGGCAGTCCAGAATCGGCCCTTTCAAAACAAAAAGGGCAGCTGAAATGAGGTAAGCGAGCATCAGTATGCAAAAAAGAAAATCTTTAATGAGAAATTACTGATGGCCGGGCTGTCCTGCAACTCCGGCGATTAGCACTTCAAGGGCTTTTCTTCCTTTCAGAGGGTAAGTGGGCCAGCTAAAGAATGGCCTCCGCCTCCATTAAGGTGAATCTGAAGAACCCTTGTGAGAAAAGAGAACAGAACACACTTGTCAGCTGCTAGGAGCCTGGGGAATGTGGCGCAGCCACCCAAAAAGTGCATCTGGTGCAGGGGTGGGGTGGCGTGCGTGGATTGAGGAGGACCTCCGCGAGGTTTCGCATCTATTCTGTGCGGCTTTTGTTCTGGAGTAGGCAGGGGGTCAGTTCTGAACACATGACCACAGGGCTTCCCTCCTCAGCCAGACAGGAGAAAGAGTGTGTCCCGAATCTCCCTTCAAAACTCTTTCAAAGGAACTTAAAAATCCTGAATGAGGACTCTTTAATATCTCAATTGTTTCTCCTACACGTTAGTGACATTAAATGGGGAGCAAATGAATGAAGTCTTCTGCTAAACAGATTTTTCTCCTCAGAAAACAACCCTGTTCCCTCTAGAGTATCACCAGAAAAGTCTTTCAAACTGTGCTCAGACCTGCCAAGATATTGAAGTCTGCAAACAAAAGTCAGAAATATCAGTATGACCTCATTTCTCATCAAATTCATCTAGATTAAATTAACTGAGAAGAAACATTTGAGGCAAAGTTGATCCTCAAATGATAAATAACTGGGCAATAAAGAGCAACAAACGAGCAATAATAATGCTCCTCTGGGGTGACGATCCCAATAGGAAAGAACAATCACAAATCTTACAAGTCTCCCCTAGAGTTTCAGAGAAGATCTCAACAATGTCTCACACTGCAATCAGATCTACCAAGATACCTGCATTTAAGTAAATAAATATCTTATTTGTGTTTATTTTTGTTTCTCCCAAAAAAGTAAGGAAGAAACATCTGAGATAAGATTGTAACTTCAATGAAATATAACTCAACTCTTCATTAAATCTGAGCAACACAATGTTCCCGGGGTGATGGTGAGTGACCAATCCATCTGAATTTCAAATTCATCCAAAATGTCGATTCTCAAAAAAAAAGGGCTTTCTGTTGCTCAATGGCGGAACTGATTATAAAACCTAGGCTGCAAATTAACAAAAAACACCTACAACTCGCTTTCCTGTGGAGAATACGGTGAAACTGTCAGTCAAGTATACAAGCTTCAGCTAAAACAGCGTTTTTTTTTAAATAAGATTTATTTTTGCCTTTGAGATGGGAGTGTGTAGAAGTCTGACATGGAAGTGAATTGGGAGAGAGAGAGGGGGACGGGATCAGGAAAGGACCAAGACTCAAACCAAGGCCGCCCGAAGCGCAACCGTGCTATATGTTGCCTATGAGGCTATGGGCTCCGAAAAAATAAATAAACCACTGGATAGGGAAAAATATATATTTTTTTTAAATAGGAAACACAGCTTTAAAGAGTGCCAGTGCTCAGTAGTCCTTCATTGGGATGATTTGGAGAGGATTATTCTAGAAGGTGTTGCACGTGGACTTCAATGAGCATCTGGCCTTTTACCGAACTCAATCTGTCAGCAGGAGTGCCCTAATCCTCAACTCATTCAGCTTAGCTTTAACACAGGAAAACACCACCTAGCTCCTCCCTTAGACGGCCACAGAAAACACCTCCGCATCTCAAAGAGAGTAAAGCAGAGTTGCACGCAAACAGGGACACCACGAAATGTCGTGGTGGTTTTTAGCCCACCCTTGCCCTGCTGTTCACCCTCGGCCCGCTGTCCTACTGCCCCTTCTCTTTAAACGCCACAGCAGGGAACCTGGCAGACTGAAAAAAGCCCTGGGTTATGAACAGGTTAGTTGTGATGGCATTTTGCTAGCTGTGACTGTCAGCAAAACGTCCAAAGCAGGCTGCTCGCTGGGAGTTCAGTGTATCAATAAATAATACCTACCCTTTAAAGGCACAGTTTGAGTGCGCTTACATAAACTTGCCACACACCTAGGTTAACAGGTTTATGGCCTTACATAACAGGACAAATTCCAGATGGATCTATAATGCACATCCATTTGTTAAATTTGTTAATGTGAGTTAATACATTAGGTTTCCTCAACTAACAAACAACAATTTTATTAATCTAGGTTAATATTAACTTCACATTCAAACACATTTTTAACATTTCAAATTGTAAAAAATAACATTAGATATATTATGAATATTATGAATAGATATTTTATGAAAAAATATGAATTGACAGTGAACAATAGATTATTTATAAATTAGCACTAAATAAATGCTGTAAAATTGTTAATTGTAAGTTTATGATACCTAATGCATTAACTATTGTTAATAAATTAAATATTAATGGAATCCATAAGAGAATATTAGTCCAAGTATAGAAATATATTGAGAGGTAGGTTTGAAAAGATCGTTGAGAGTCAGCGTGAGAAGAAAAAGCAAAAGAGCACGAGAAAATAAGAGGGGGATGTTTCCTTAGCTTCTTTTGTGTTTACAAGACAGGCTTTCAGGCATATTGACTGCATGAAAAAAACTCTGTATTATGACACCCAGGGACCTGTGCCTACAGGTAGCTGACTAATTACACAATGCCAAAACCATGAAAACGCCCAAACCAAGAAGCCTGTGCCACAAAAGAACAGACACTGAGGAAACAAAAACAGACAGAGAGAAATTATGACAGAATAAATCAAGATGTTTGGTCTGAGGCCTGAGTTAGAATGCTAAAACAGAAAAAAATCCATCTAAATATGAAACCTTACACAGGAAATCCTTTCAAATATACTTGAGGTTTTACAATGGTTGGGTTTTCGAACAAAAACAAAAGTTCGGGGACTGACCGGATGTCTGGTGTCCCTCTTTTGAGATATTACACAACTAGTCTGAGATTCCAAAACCACTCCACATTGAAACAGCTTAATAAACTGACAGTGTCAATGGAGAATGTGCACTTAATGCACTCTCAAGTCTCACATATGTCTCAAGACTCTCTCTTTAGAATCTTTCTGCAATTTCACTTACAGCAGGATAGGGGTGGAATTCAAATGGTAGTTTCGAATAAACAACTGGATGTTTTTGAGAAAGAGCCTTCGACAAGGCCATTACGATGATCACTACTTGAAGGACTAGCTGCTCACTTTCGACAAGGAATTTGCCCTTGGATTCTCTGCCAGTTCTCAGGTCCCCTCTCATTACTCCACATATTCAGACTATTCAATCAGCACCAAAGCAAGAGGCTCAATTCACCTTGTTGAGCATGGAACACCATCAAATTTAATTGCTACTCATATATGCTTTTAGTAAAGGGAAATATAATGAGTAAACCACGCAACAATGTGACACCACAGCACAGCAATTCTCCTTTAAAGAAAAACTTTAGCTGACTTACCTCAATTTTGTCCGTTTTGGCGTCGCCCCAGTAAAGCTTTCCTGCGATATAGTCTACTGCCAAACCATTGGGCCAACCAAGAGAGGTGTTTAGCAGTACGACACGGTCAGTGCCATCCAGGTTTGCTCGTTCGATCTTGGCCATCTCCCCCCAGTCAGTCCAATACATGTATCTGCATAACAGAATCAAGAGGTATTTCAAAGGGAATCTCCTTAGAGAACTCAGAAATTACCTGAAATTAAGTGCATGACATTAATACCCATTTATTGGATCCAACACGATGGCTCGTGGCTCGTCCAGGTTCTCAGATATGAGGACGCGTCGAGAAGTGCCATTGAGTCTGGTCACCTCAATGCGATCGGTGCCCGTGTCCGTCCAGTAGAGGTTGCGTGCCACCCAATCCACCGCAATTCCATCTGGATGATTAATCTCGTTGGTGACCAGAGTCTGGGCGTCGCTTCCATCAATCCGGGAGCGGCGGATGGCCCTAACTTCATCGTCCGTCCAGTAGACATATCCTTCAACCGGGTCATAGTCAATGGCGATTGCGTGCCGGATGTCACTGACTTGTAAGACTATGTCCGTGAAGTCAGGTAAGTCCAGGGATATCCGCCGAAGGTCCGTACGGCGAGCCAGTAGAAGCACCTGTTCTGCCCCTGGGAATAAGATAGAGATTTGCTCATACGGTTGAGCATGAGAACAATGAAGTCTTCTGTTCTTTTGTCCATCCTGCAAAAGATTCAAGTACCAGAGATGCTGTGGCCTTTGACCTACACTGTCTACATTAATTAGGATGACAGGAACTAGTAAAACATCATGCAAAAAGGTCTACAAAGATGTATATTAAGACTACTACCATGCCTAGGGCATAAACTCAACTCATCAAAGAAAACTAAGGCTGACAATAGCAATTAGTAGCATGAATTGCAGAGTTGTCCCTGCAGACGTTGCACTGCGAGATCGCATTGCTCCATTACAAAAACCACATGCCAGGTTTAAATACCAATAGTAGAATCTGTCTAGACCCAATCTGTGGAAGCAATTAGGTCCAACCTTGTCCTTATTTAATCTCTCTTTGTAACCGAGTATGCTTCAGTACCCACAACACCAGCTGCGGTCCACGGCACCCAATAAGTAGTGACATCCATCAGCGCTGACACCAATAAGAAGAGGGAAAACAGCTCCTCTAGGGTTTCTTGTGCTTTTTTTGCTGCTTTTGGTTTTAATTTGTCCTTCGTTCTGCCTTGCATGTTATCAAAGTGAGTTGACGGCTGACAAAACCAAAACAAATGCCTTCAATTTAGCCAACCAAGCTAAACAAGTACAAGGTTTGGACGTTTGCTCATGCTAATCCTTTGTCCTACTGGACCCGCTTGTGCCCTTGCCTTGCCGCTAATCAAGGTCCAGTACAATGAGGTATTGTTTGAGTTCTGATTAGTTGTCTAACTTTTCAGGAGGGTTGCTTAATCCTGAGGTCAGTGGGAATATGTTTCATTTGGCCAGACAACCTCCCCTGTCCTCCACTAACGCAATTCTGGACAGCTACATGTTTCACTTGCACCACTGGAATGAGGACTTAAAGAATACATCTTATTGTTTCCTGGCCTGGGAATACACTACCTCAAATTTGAAGGAGTTATAAATTCAAGTAGAAAGGCAGAGCAACTTGGGAAGGGGCAAATGTAACTTTTTCTAATAAAAGAGCAGTCTGTTGTTAACAGGCTGGGTGCACAGATACAATGGATGAGTCTGTTCTGTAGAGGCTGGGAAAAAAACCCTTAAGCAAGCCAGGGGTGACGCCTGATTTTAGAGTAGCCCTTAATGCTTAAATGTACATCCTCATCAAGAACAAAATAACAATTGCATTAATTTTAAATTGCAAACAGTCAAATGCATTTCACTTTTGTGGAAAAAGTCTTTTTGAGCATACAAATACAACTCGATCTTTCTGCTGTCCCCAGTTTACTTTGTTATAATTACTATATTTCACTAATGAAATAAGATTTTTTTAATAAAAGTTAGTTTAAAAAATATATATATATAAATAATAATTTTAAAAGAACAATTTTAACAGATAAATCCCATGATTTTATCTATTTCAACGATATTTGCAGAGCAGGAAAATGTCATTTTAAATTTCCCTTTACTTTCAAGCACCCCATGACTTTATCAACAATTAACAGGGTGTTTCAAAAAGATCTCACCATCTTACAAACAACTGAGGCTAGAGGCTGTTGATGCACTGGGAGAGGTATCTAGCGGCGGCCATTTAAACTCTATGCCCCGCCCTTTCAAGTGGTGAGAGTTTCATTCATGGGCGGTTCGTGGTTGCAGAGATGTAGCGATTTCAAATCGGGTCCATCTTTTTGAAACGTGCTGTACAATGAGCAAAGGGGCACTCCTTAAGAAGTGTGGAGACATGGGAATGTATACAAACCCCTGAGTAATTCAAACAAACAGATTTCCTGAACTGGACCTAAACGCACAAAACCTTGGTCTAACCTGGTCAGACCCTAAATGGTTACCTTGACACAGGACCACCAAAGCCCCAAACTACGTTTACTAGCTCTTCCTCTAGGCTAAAACTCTTGTGAGAATGAGAAAACAGAGGGAAATTGTTCAGATGTTATGGAACAAGGTTATGATTCATTATTGCTGAATCAGAGGATAGAGTGATTTTGAGTTGTGAACTCAAAGGGGCCGCCATCTGTCAAACATTAGTCTCTGTCATGGTTTTCTGCGCGGGACAGGATGCAAATGTTTTATAGATGCAAAGTATGCCAATCCTCATCCCAAAACCAGCTCATGAAAGGCCACAGTTCATAAAAATCTAATTTTACGCTCGAGAGCGGGGACATCATAATAAAATTATAAATGCAACACAACCCTTCCATTCTCCTCAAAGAAAAGGAGATCTATCTATCTATCCATCTATCTATCTGTCTGTCTTTTTTACCTGGTCGACAAGTCTTTCCATCCTCTTGGAGTTTAACCCCTGTTGGACAAGCACAGCTGTAGAAGGGTGGCACGGGAGAGAGGAGACACAGGTGGGAACAGCCTCCGTTTCTTTCACTGCATGGAGTTTGAACTGTGGAGCAAAGACAGGGAAAGAGGAAAGCTATAAAACTGTTGTTTATTAGACATTACTGCAAAGAGCAATGACCTCTAGGTTAAAAAATGACCAGAAAACAAAGCGAACTAAAGAGTGTGTGAATGTTTCACCACATCAACACCTTCATTTGAGAAAGTTTATCAGATAGGGCGATTAATGTTTTAGAGCAGTGAATTATGTTGTAAATACAGGTCTGGTATTTAAATAACCATGGCTTGAACAGATTAACCCTACTCAAAGGTTGCTCAGGAGACTTAGTAATGTTTTGCTTAATTTAGATATCAACTGGTTGCTATCACGGCAAATCTGAAAAATATGGTGAAGATGATTTAAGGAACAGTCTAAGTTTAATTACATTTATGTCTAGGATAAACCATTAAGATAATAAAGAGATCTTCTTTGTGATTTTCCTTTCCTACAGTAGTACTTGTTTGAAAAATTGTGTTATTTTTGGGGAACTCTTGAGATTTTCCTCGTATGATGGAGTATTTGTTATCAAACGGCCATGAACTTCCTTTTCACCTGTGATTTGAAAAAGCAGCATTGCTCAGTTCCTAAACAAAACTGCAACCCTTGAACAATAGCAGGTGGCAGCAAAAACATTTTATTTCCTGTAACAGGTTTTTCCATTTCCACCAGGTCACGCTCTGCTCGCCATACCCTCTCAGAAAATGCATCTGCTCCCATCAGGAAAACACATGCGGCCCTGACCCAACACTTGTCATCCCCCCTCTTCTCAGTGCTGCTTGCAGATGTGGTGTCTGCCCAGCATATTGACTGATGACTGGTCCACAGTTCAGGGACACATGAGGAAATGCACAAAATATTGATACTGGCTCATTTTTAAGGACAAAGAATAACGATTGACTATGCATCTGTGTATTTAGTAACACAAATAATTAGTAAGAAAAGTAAAACAAAAAACTTTAAATTATATATATTAGGGCTGTCAAAGTTAGCGCGTTAATAACGCGTTAACGCAAAATCATATTAACGGCACTAATTTTTTTAACGCACGATTAACGCAGCGCGTATTTTCTGTTTGACCCGTGACCCAACCCCTAGTTGGAGAAATGGAGATACACAGTGTTGGCAACTTAGCGACATTGCAGACCCCTTTAGCGATTTTTTTCCCTTCAACAAAGCGCCCAAACCTTATTTAGTTTCTGAGAATATACCGGTACCGCCGGTAGGCTACTGCTCTCTCAGCACGTGCGCGCGCCTCTCTCTCTCTCTCTCTCTCTCTGCGTCTCACGCGGAGGAGCAGCGCTTTAATTCAGTTAAACACAGATATAATTAGGGCTGTGTATTGGCAAGAATCTGGCGATACGATATGCATCACGATACATGGGTCACGATTCAATATATTGCAATATATTTCGATACTGTGCATAAGGCGATATATTGGGATTTTTTTAAAGTAAAATATATTAAAAATATTTTAAAAAAGACATGATGTGCATAAAAGTCAAAGAAGTTTACTTTAGGTAAACAATTCAGTACACAGAAAATCAAACTGCCAGTTTGGGATTGTGGTTCACAGGTTCTTAGTGAGCAAATTTTTATATGCTCAAGTAGGCCCTAATAAAAGAAAATAGGTACATAGCCCCTGTCACAATACAAAACAACAACGTGAACTGGACGAAAATGAATGAAAGTGGATGAAAGTGAACAAAATGAATGTGTCATATATTGAAATCAAGTTTTATGTGATAAAAGATTTTAAAAGAACTGGACGCGCGAATGAGGCGAACCGCGCCGCGCTAAACGCCTCGTGCCGCAGGACCTCCAGACGCGCGTAAACGCGTCTTTGCATTGACTTAACATTGAAATCACTCGCGCCAGATGCTCTATTCGCGTTTGGTGCACGATGCACGCGATTACATTTAGAAATAGACAAGCTTTGTTTCCAAATGCACCAAGCAAAGATATCCTTTCAATTGTATAAACTTTTATAAAACCAGCCAATATAATCACAATAAACACATCCAAAATGAAATATTTAACATAGCCTATATATAACAACTGCACAACGTCTAATTTGTAAACAAAATGATTTACGCACTAAATCCAGCATAGCCTAAACTCCGGCACAATTTGCATATGTTTAAACTCTCAAGACAGACGTCACATCCCGAACCTCACAGCAATTGGCTGCCGACTGCGTTTTTCACTTGATATTTGTATAAAGGAACTTTTTGACGCTCTCGGTCGCTCTCAACGCTTTCTCCGGTCCGCTGTCAATCCTAAAATGTCCAGTGGACACGCACCGTTATAGGCGAGCCTGGCGAGGACACTAGTGGTGCGTCTCAGCATAGCTATCTAGTGGTAGGGATTTAATCAACATAAACGTGAACCACTGTCTTACGGTCTTACCATGAATATTTTTGGACGTAAAAAAAAAAAAAAAAAAAAAAAAAATCGATATTGCGTTTTTGAAAATCGATACAGTATTGCAAAATAAAATATCGCGATACTCAAGTGTATCGATTTTTTCTTACACCCCTAGATATAATGTTGCTTCTCTAATTTTACAAATATAGCCGAAATCAGAGCACGGATATTGTCTTTAGCTTATGTGTATTTGATTTCACCAGACGACGGCTCGATTATCAGAATTTTTGTGCAGATTAACGTCTTGGAAGGGAGAGCTGGTTATGTTTATTTGGTCGCGTTTCAGTCACCATTTCAAATTCATTCCGTTGTTTGACAACAGAAACAGTAAAATATACGTTTTATTGAGAATTTATTGAGAATTTAGCTTTATCAAAATTGGCACAGAGAGAGACAAACTACAATGTAATAATAAATGCTAAATGTACATTTAGCATTTTCAGAAGAGCTGCCCTGTCATGCAAAAATCTAAACATTTTTGTGTTAGTAAATTGCTCAGTGCAAAGAAAGAGAAGTAATGGGAACCTGGTATTTCTTTGTTCTTTCTAACAAAAACATCTATGACCTTTGAAACATGTCTGTCTTCATGCTATATTGACTATGGTTTCAATAATAAACATACATTTGCATAAAGCATCTATATTTATTCATGCCCACGTTGATTAGAGTATTACAAACTTGAAAAGTATTAATTTAAGGTGTATTTAGAACAAATAAAAAATGTGCGATTAAATGCGATTAATCGCGAGTTAACTCATGACAATCATGCGATTAATCGCGATTAAAATTTTTAATCGATTGACAGCCCTAATATATATATATATATATATATATATATATATATATATATATATATATATATATATATGTATATGTATATGTATGTATGTATGTATATATTTATATATATATATATACACACACACACACACACACACACACACACACGCACAGTATGAATTAGAGCGGTCAAATCGATTAATCACGATTAATCGCATCAAACATAAAAGTTTGTGTTTACATAATATGTGTGTGTGTATATATATATATATATATTATTAAATTCATATATACTGTATGTAAGTCTGTGTATATACTTTATATATATATATATATATATATCAACCTTCACTGGTCTAGATCTTTACCCTTTATTTGCATGATGGTTGCTACATCCTTTCTTTATTATCTTACCTCCAACACAACAAACATTATAGTTGGGCTTTTTGCAGGCTGCTAAATGTTCCGGAGCAATCCACACCCACATCCTCACACACAGACTAAGGTGGGGGTGGGATCGTGCTGGGACTGTTCCCTGTCTCCACTGAGGAGCTGTGTTTATTTGTTCAGAGTGGAATGCAGGACACTTGAAAAATTTCAGTCCCTGAGAACTATTCTACCCAGATTGCCTCATGGGCCAAAAGGCCGAAACTTTTACAAAGAGACTGTACTGTAAGTGCTGAAAGAAGGACAAAAAAATTAAACATGGAATGTGAAGGATCTCTTGAGGGAACCTGACCTGAGCGCAACACTGAACATTTCTGTTCCTTCGCAATCATGATTTGTGAAAATTTGAGCTTCAAATGCATTAGAGCTTCAAAACAGTCTGAATCTCAGGGTCAGCACATAACTCATGAGCCCTGGGATTAAAATTAGTATTTTCTTCTGGTTTGACAAAAAAAAACAAAAAAAAAAAAAAAAAAAAACAACCATCTATCAACAAGTGTTGTGAGTTTTTGTGACGTGTAAACTCACTGTTGGGCTGCCGCTCTTGGCCCAGCACCTGGATGTCCATCGGTGAGTAAATGCCATTAAGAATTTCTCTCCGTTTCTCTCCAGTGTGTTTGTTGCAAGCGTGGATGGATCGGGTCTGCCAGTCGGTCCAGTAGAGCGTCTCGTCATAAAGAGTCAGGGCGAATGGGTGGGTGAGAGAACCCTCCACGACGGCCTCTCTGCAAGCGTCAACAGATATATGTAAATAGACAGCCCGCTCGAATGGCCAACACATGTTGCATTTTGGACGTTTAAAGCTTTTATCTTTATCACACCATTCAAAAGTTTGGGTCTCTCTATTTTTTTTTTTTTAAGAAAATCCTTTTATTCAGCAAGGATGCATCAAATTGATCCTAAATAAGAGCAAAACCTTTATAACCAACATTTTAAATTATGTTAAAATAGATACGTTACTTTATTTTATAAAAATATTTTACAATATTACTGTTTTACTGTATTTGTGGTCAAATAAATGCTGCCTTGGTGACCAAAAGAGACTGTCAAACAGTCAGTCACACAGATTGTGTGTGTGTGTGTGTGTGTGTGTGTGTGTGTGCGTGTGCGTGTGTGTGTGCGTGTGTGTGTGTGTGTGTGTGTGTGTGTGTGTGTGTGTACATGTAGTACCCCTTTAACTCATGTAAACTGCAACACTTCCAGGTTTCATGTGTTCAGAACCATGCTGGTCAACCGAAATTCACCAGTTATACCAGCACTAATGTGTATAAACTAGCCTGGACCAGCTTGGAATGTCATGCTC
The DNA here is from genome assembly GCF_964197995.2 of Scardinius erythrophthalmus. Lineage (NCBI taxonomy): Eukaryota > Metazoa > Chordata > Actinopteri > Cypriniformes > Leuciscidae > Scardinius > Scardinius erythrophthalmus. The sequence continues at coordinate 9,932,257 of NC_138244.1, forward strand.
TAAGCTGTTTTTTTTCAGCAGGGAACACACATTCCAAGCCAGCATGCTTTATGAATCCAGTCGGAATTCTTTATATTGGAAATAATTCCAGTAAATGTAAGTTAGGGACTCCGGTTGTCCTACATGTCTCAATTTCAAAGACATAAGAGGCCTAAAGGTATTACCCTTTCCAAAAAGGCATATAGAACGTGAATTTAAGACCACAACAAGAAGCCAACAACATTTTGGACTGAAGTCTTTTTTAGACCCTTCAGGAAATCTAGAGCTCATGCGAAACCGAAACCCCCCATAGGACTTCTTTTCCAAGAAGAGGGGGGAATTAAACAAATCAGGCTGTCATCGACCTGTAAGACCACATCTGTTTCGGTCGTTAGTAGGGAGTCATCCCCGTGCTCGAACTGTACAGCTGCCCTTATTAAGTGAAGTTCCCTTCGGAGTCCATCGGAGCGCCGCTTGTCGCGTTTGTCCGGCTGAACGGCGGCCTTCTGAACCACCCGACATAAATAAGTGGATGCGGATCAAAGCAACAAGTGTTCAGAACCATAATTCTGCCATTCCAACAAATGGCATTCATCAATCATCAAGCTGTAGTGGGTCGAGAGTGGATAAATTTTCCTGGTTAGGTCAGGGGAGTCAGTGTGCGTGCATGGAAGAGTTAGACTTGACATGTTGTTCACCCTCCCGATTTTAATAGTGTGTGACGAACAGCAGAATGAGGGGAGGGGTGGTGGTGGTGTGGGGGTCAGTGTTCTCAAAACGTAATTACAACCAGATTTTTCACAGCTTTTGACGCACTCTTGGTAGTAACGGGAACGTTTGAAGCAAGCAATCTGAAACACCTACTAAATAAAGGTGTTCGAAGGGCTTTTTATTTTAAAAACAAACAAGGGTGAACGTTTAAAGAGAAACGCTAACCATTTTAAATTAAGATGTGACAGTAAGCAGTATCCCTACAAAGTGTCTGTTCTCCAGCCAATTCTGTGTGAGGAGTGTGTGTCATTAAGAAGCTGGAATAAAGAGCGCACCACTGATCCACAGCTGTAAAACAACTGCACTCACTCAAATCTGGTTCAGTCGAAAAGACCTTTTAAAGAATTACACTAGATGCTCTCCGTTGTTTTCCAGGTTACACAACAAATGTGGGCAAAGAATAACCAAGCAGAGTAAATTATTACTTGAAAGTAAACATGACACAGTAGGGATAGAAAAAAACATGCAATAAACAGAAGAAAAAAAATCTACATAAATTATGGAATACGATTTAAAAAGAATGAAGGAATCAATTAGCAATTTAATAATTGAAAAATAATTTAAATCAATCAATCTTTTGAGACCTACAATGACTAAGAACGGCATTTAAAAATGAATCAACTATTATTTATTGAAATTATAAAATAATAAATTATACATTTTTTAATTGATTTGTCTTTTTTGGCATATAATGAATTCACTTAAATGAGGGAGCCAGCTATTAATTTAATAATTCAAAAATAACGTAACTTTTCAGACTGATAAATATAAGACAGGGTATGGCATTTAAAAAAATTAACAAATCAATTATTAATGAATTAAAATTGAATAAAAAGTAAATTTTATAAACAACATTGAAATTAAATCACTAAATTGATTTGTATTTTATAAGAATAGAAACACCACTTAAAAAAGAAAAAAATGTTATATTTCAAAAATAATATTATTAAATAATTTTCAATATTTTAGGAATACTAGGAATGCCACTTAAAGTTTTATTAATGTATTAAAAAAACATTTTCATAAATTATAATTATTAGGTTATTATTATTAAATAATTAGGTTTTTAATGAAAGATGGAAGGCCACTTTAAAAAAAAAAAAGGAATCAATTATCATATAATCAATTATCATATATAAAATCGCATAGGCTACGTCTCTATGATACTCTGGTCTCCAGATATAGGTCAGCTTCCTCTTTCAATGACGTCTGCTGAACTACAGGCCTAGTCAGACCATACGACTCTGGCAGATCGACTAGCAATGCAAATCTCAACATAGCAGAGGGTCCGACATACCTTTCTTTATTGAAGTTGCTGCAAAATCCTACATACACAAAAGGAAATGTAACCCTTTGGCTTTGGGGCCCAAATCATACCCATAATGCCAAGCAGGATCGGGTTACAGTGGTATATGGCACGGAGGTCATCTCAAGTTAAGAGTGGGCGGAAATGGTGGTGGTGTGTGTGTGTGTGTGTGTGTGGGGGGGGGGGGGTCCCGAGCAGGGCCTACGTGCAGAGAGTGTTTGGATTGGGCCACAGACTCCATACCATTCAGCTTCAAACCGGATGGTAAAGGGGGAGAAATACAAGGAGATGAATTGAGAATAAGAGAGAAAGAATAAGGGAACTGACCGAGCCGTTCCATCCAAGTTGGCCTTGTGGATGAAGCTGAGCTTGGCGTCTGCCCAGTAGAGCTTCTGCTCCTCGAGGTCGATGGTCAGTCCGTTGGGCCAATAGATTTGGTTGTGTACGATGATTTGTCGATTGGTGCCATCCATTCCCGCCCGCTCTATTCTCGGCTCCTCCCCCCAGTCGGTCCAATACATGTACCTGAGAAGAAAAGAGGTCAGTCAGCTGGTTTCCATTATCCGAGAGAAAACAAAGTCAAAAGTAGTCAACCAGTCATTCAGACAACCCACCGACTAGACAATGAAAATATGTAGTTTTCACATCCCTATTTGCAAGGAGTATAACATGCAATCAGAACAAACGCACTCAAGTATGGTCGGACATTGAGTTTGCAACGGTTTACATATTGACTGGAAGCTGCTCAAGGTTAGGCAACATGGATTTGGAGTTAGACTAAACAAACGTTTCAAGAGCAGGCTGTTTTCAAAGCAAATCATATCAGCGTTATATTTGCCAGAGCCTGTCTCGCTTGAAACACTTCATATGAGGGAAACACAACACAGCAACTAAACCCAAGCACATGCTCAACAACTCTAGTCTTCTTTGCTGGCAGAAAGCCTTTTTATGTCTTCAGGAAATGCTAGCAGCCAATTCAAACGTGCATGGAAAACAAAAAGGATCGTAAACTAGCTATACTAACCTGACACATATCAAATTTATACCAAAAAAGGGCAGCTCAGTTTGCACATGCTGCTCCTCACGTGAAATATTACAATACGAATATTTATTATTTTGATTAATATTTATTTAGTAATAATAATAATTTAGACATATTGATAAAAAAATCACAACATTTTCAGCCAAATTGTACAGCCCAGCAACAGCAGCACAGCAATTTTTTTTTTTAAACATCGCAAATTAAAATTATCCACACACACACACAAAAAAAATCCAATCCAACTTTTCCCCCCAAATCGTACAACCCTACATAAAATACACAGCCATAATTTATAAGATGCGAAAACCAATGTCATTTGGTATCACTGACGACAAACTTGTGTGCAATGAGTCTTCACTTGCCAAGTCATAAAATAGAGATTTTTAAATGCATTTCAACTTAAATTTCAGTCTTTTTCTCACACAAAACACATTTTTTACTTCAGAACACTTGGAAAACAGTGTACGAGGCATACGGACCACATTTATGTTACTTCTTTCTCATTGTTTCAGTTTAAAAACACTGTTATCATTGACTTTCACTATATGGAAGAGAGCAGCAATAACACTGTACTAAATACCTCCATTTGTGTTTCTCAGAAAATAGAAAAGGAGGGCGAGCAAATGACAATTTTAATTTGAGTAAAGTGTTCTTTTATGAAGATCACTCCTATCAAAAGTAAAGCCACACTACACCTCTCAAATGGAATTATGGGTAGCTGTACGAAGTACTGTACAGGAACTGTTCTTGTCTTGACATCATATCAGCGAATTGTTACACGTTGTCGACTAACGTAACTATGTAGGTAAGTTGTTTTATAACTTCCTTAAACAGAACAATGCCCTGTTCATGCCGCTTTGGAGAAAAGCGTCTGCTAAATGAATAAATATAAAATATAAATATTAGGGGTGTAAGAAAAAATCGATACACTTGAGTATCGCGATATTTTATTTTGCAATACTGTATCGATTTTCAAAAACGCAATATCGATTTTTTTTTTTTTTTTTTTTTTTACGTCCAAAAATATTCATGGTAAGACCGTAAGACAGTGGTTCACGTTTATGTTGTTTAAATCCCTACCACTAGATAGCTATGCTGAGACGCACCACTAGTGTCCTCGCCAGGCTCGCCTATAACGGTGCGTGTCCACTGGACATTTTAGGATTGACAGCGGACCGGAGAAAGCTTTGAGAGCGACCGAGAGCGTCAAAAAGTTGGGCAGTTCCTTTATACAAATATCAAGCGAAAAACGCAGTCGGCAGCCAATTGCTGTGAGGTTCGGGATGTGACGTCTGTCTTGAGAGTTTAAACATGCAAATTGTGCCGGAGTTTATGCTGGATTTAGTGCGTAAATCATTTTGTTTACAAATTAGACGTTGTGCAGTTGTTATATATATGTTGAATATTTCATTTTGGATGTGTTTATTGTGATTATATTGGCTGGTTTTATAAAAGTTTATACAATTGAAAGCTTGGTGCATTTGGAAACAAAGTTTGTCTATTTCTAAATGTAATCGCGTGCATCGTTCACACCAAACGCGCGAATAGAGCATCTGGCGCGAGTGATTTCAATGTTAAGTCAATGCAAAGACACGTTTACGCGCGTCTGGAGGTCCGGTACGAGGCGTTTAGCGCGGCGCGGTTCGCCTCATTCGCGCGTCCAGTTCTTTTAAAATCTTTTATCACATAAAACTTGATTTCAATATATGACACATTCATTTTGTTCACTTTCATCCACTTTCATTCATTTTCGTCCAGTTCACGTTGTTGTTTTGTATTGTGACAGGGGCTATGTACCCATTTTCTTTGATTAATGCCTACTTGAGCATATAAAAATTTGCTCACTAAGAACCTGTGAACCACAATCCCAAACTGGCAGTTTGATTTTCTGTGTACTGAATTGTTTACCTAAAGTAAACTTCTTTGACTTTTATGCACATCATGTCTTTTTTTTTAAATATTTTTAATATATTTTACTTTAAAAAAATCCCAATATATCGCCTTATGCACAGTATCGAAATATATTGCAATATATTGAATCGTGACCCATGTATCGTGATACGTATCGTATCGCCAGATTCTTGCCAATACACAGCCCTAATAAATATATTGTAAAGAATCGTGTGTATGAGTCTAGCCATTTTTGTAGGTCAAGTATACCCTATTAGCCCATTTGTGAGGGAACAGGAAATCTGAAAAGTTATGTTTTCTTATCAACACAGTTAAGTTTTCTTATCAACACAAAAAAGCCAATGGAGAAAAGAGAATGAAGACAAGGAGGAATGAGGGGGAATGAATAAAAAAAGACAACTGACAAGAAGAAAAAAAAAATGCATAAAGGGAAGCATTCGCCCAGAGAAGCCGTGATTACTTATGGCGTACAAGCTACGACAGCGAGCGTGTCGCCAACGGAAACACTTATCAAGCCTCATGCCAGCAGGGAGACCAAGCATGAAAACTCAACCAGCCCTTCCTCCCCTGAGATGCATCCTATTAGCCTGCCTGTGGCTCCAACGGTTGTGCTGTATTTTTCTCAATTAGGAACTTTAGCATTACACCACTGCTGAAATCTGATGGCTGACAGAACAAAGAGCTGGTTGAACAATGATTTTGCAGAAGGCAGTAACAAGGACAATAACTCTTTGAATGTCAATCTGTAGTGAGGTTTATAACTGGGACTTTGGCTTCAAATTTAGCAACTTAGGCTATTAGCTAGGGATGAGTCACAATGGTAGGCTAATTGACTAGCCATCTAAGAAACCTCTCATAGAAACACCATTGCTACAGCTATCAAATAAGATAAATAATGTGGTCTGATTCAGTTGCGAAACGTGGTCCCATTTACTGTTGACAAATTTGTTCAAATTCCAGTCATTTAGATAGGAATCCATGTGATCTGGAATTCAAAAGATTTCCTCACGTGGACCTTAGAAAGTTTGAAAGTAACTTTCAATCTGTGCTTCATACATCGCTACACTATTAACAATAGACAACCTTTTTTGCGTGATTTAGTGAACATGTCCTTAAGTCTGGCAGAAGTTAGTGTAACGGCTATAGGAATATGATCATGTTAGTATGGTTATAAGCACTTAAAAAAAATGTTTTTAAACCTAGTTTTACACCTGCTTAAAACCAGATAAGAACACATCAGAAAGCTAATTCGCTAATGTGTTTAGCTATCACAGGGAGTGCAGTACTCAAATGTCCATTTAACATATTTTACCATATTTATAACCACAATTCTAGAGATTTTACTCTGCAGAAGGTAAAGTACCATAACAATGCTGAGTCTCTTTGTGCTGTTGCTACCAAAACCAGATATCACATTAAAGAAACACACTCTGACAAACAACCAGCGTCTGTATCTCTGGAGTGCGTGCGAGCGAGTTTGTTTTGATTTTGTCTGTGTTATACACAGATATAAACCTGATGCTTGGCCACGCAACAGAGAACATCAACTGGAGCCACCCAATGAACTGATGAACAATGGCTCCAAACGTTAAAAAAACGGTACCTCATCGCTATATAACTCCAAATGAAACACTTCTGTTAGATATTTGGATGTGCCATGTCTGTCTGGCAATAAAAACTATTTTTTTGGTCATACTTTAAAATTCAAGAAGAGTCAGCAAATTTAGCGTGGCAATAAATAAAAAAAAAACACCCATTCTTTTCATCTGATGGCAATTCATCTTTTCACTCCTCCCAAGCCTCTTTTGGAGAATGTGAAAACAATGAACGTGTCTTGAGAACAGACAAACATAATTCAGGGGCCCCTGCGTGCGGTTGCTCTCACTCTGAGGGGGTTGTAAAAAGCAGAGCCCCCTTTCAGTGATCTGAAGCAGGGCCCCGACAGAGGTCTTGGATCTCCACGGTAAATCTCAACTCAAAGCTCTCGGGCGGTGACAATAAGAAAATAGAAGTGCACGAAGCTTATATTAAATATGTCTGCTCAAAAATGCCAGACGTTAACTTTTTGAATTGCAAAGTAATGGGATCTTTTGCGCTGGAGAACAACGGATCTCTCACTTGTTCTTTCAAATGCAATGAACTTTACAAAACAGGCAACTAATGTTTTGATAAAAAGCAAGCGGTATGGAGGTGTTTCTTTAGGCTACAGGCCAGGAACAGTGTCTGGCTCCATTTTTAATGTCTTCATCATACACCGTACAAAGTGAAATGCATTCTGGGGAAAATGTCCTAGCTCTTGGGTGTCATAAATACACAATGAGCTAAAAGCCTTGTGCTCGCAACTAGATGGATGATAAAATTGTGAAAAGCACAGTTAAGCAGCAGTGCATTTCGTTTTTTTAACCTAGACTCGAGCTGTCACGATTAAAATGACCTTGATATTTAATCGGCAGAAAACAGCCCAGAGTCTCTCTCTCTCTCTCTCTCTATATATATATATATATATATCTCCAACATACATTTTTATTTAAAATAATAATTATGTAACATACATATGGGGGTTTCTGATGTTCGTGGTGACAACCTGACAGAAATATATAAAGACCAAAAGTAATTAATATTAGGGGTGGGCTATATGGCAAAAAAAAAAAAAAAAACACGATTCACGATTTAATTTTTTATGTTGGTTTTAATATTTTCCAGTTGACTGAGCACTACAGCCAAACTAATTTCCCTATTATGAAATAAACTGTGCTTTATTTTTTCACAGTAGGTGTATTTAACAGTAGTATTCAAGTAAGAAATTAAATGTAAAAATCAAACACAACCAACTTTACTGTATAAATTATATATACACTGATTCTTAATAAAGCTACTGAAGTTATGCAGTGAAAAGCAATAAGTGATTTTCTCTGTCTTTTGTTGTTTGATTAACATTAATGGCAAGCGGCCGTAGGTTCATTAGGCTGCTGTCACTTTATAACCTCATGCACGGATTCAATATACAGACACACATCTGGTTTTCTCCCAACTGTTTACGTTCACTTAAGACATAACCGACAGCGTTTATGTAAACCTTGTGTGTATTTGACAGTTTAAGCACAATAATACGCAAAATATAACTAGGTTTAAGTACTCACGTGCTGTTTGACAGGCTTTTAGTGTGCACATGCAGAACAGCATGCAAATAAAATGTTTAACCGGGAAGGTTTAATACACATGCAAATAATAAACTTTCATGATTGTGAATAACTCCCACGTGAGCATAACCCACCTCTGCGTTAACATGTGATGTGAATGTACGTTGTGTTGTGTTGTTTTAGCCCCCCGAAAAAAATCCAAAAACTTTTACAATCCTCCAACTATAAGACATGGCACAGAATGTGACTCACATTACCGAACATGTCTCAAGCCAAGTACGTGCGTACATGCTAAGCCAGGGCTTAAGTAATGTAAGTGAGAGCGATCTCTCTGAACTCAAGTTACATGTTGCATATAAACAAACCAACTCGCCAGCTAAGTCAGAGTGGACACACAAGTGGAATCTACTTCGGGGCGAACAAACGGCACCAGAAGAGTGAAGGTTTGTCATGCAGGATCTACACGCCACACAACAACAGGAAACAGCCTGAACGCTACGTTGCATCCCAATCTCCCTTTAGGGGAGAAGTTCTAATGGCCTATAAATAAACAACTAGGGCACATATTAATGAATGCTGGGGGGTCAAGGGTGGAAGGACGCATGCGAAGACCACCCACTGAATGGAGAATGGGGACGAGAAAAAGAGGAAATGAGAACAGAGAGGGAGGAACTCACCTATGAGCAGGGTTTAGCGCTATTGCCCTGGGCTGGTCAAGATCTTGCCAGAAGAGCACCTTACGAGAGGTGCCGTCCAAGTTGGCTACTTCGATGCGGTTCGTCTCAGAGTCGGTCCAGTAGAGTTTGCGTCCGAGCCAGTCGCAGGCTAAGCCATCGGGAGAATCCAGACCTGATACCACCACCGTCTGCCCTTTGCCCAGTGTGGCCTCCTTCATAGCTGAAAAACAAGGCGTCCATTCAGTTCCATAACAGTATTATCAGTTTAAGCATTCCTCGAATGTTTTATTCTGCCTCCAGATAATGATCCAACATTTTTGCTGTGCTATAGCAGGGTTGCAGCCAGCAAAAATGTATTCATATTCAAATAATGTCCTAATTGACTGAGAAATGATGCCAAACGGCATTGATTCTCGGTTGTTTCAAAACTGATCATATGCAATTTTGAATATGTGGAACCATGAATGAGATTATATTGCAGTTATTGCCATTTTTTTATTATTTAAATTATTTTAAAAATTTATTTATTAGTAACTGCTTTTCACATTACTTCTGTCATCATCTACTGCTAACTTAAAGCACTAGATTATGGCAAATATTTAACTCCAAAACAGTCCTATTTCTTGAAGAGAGCTTTTCTACAACACCACCACTTTTATAATAATGACATTTCAATATTATTAGACATCCATTACCATTTGAAAGTTTGGAGTAGGATTTTTTTTTAGCCTAATACTTGTATTCAGCAAGGATGCACTAAATTAATCAAAAGAGACAATAAAGACTTATCTAAAGTTTATAAAAAAAATTAAAAAAAGCTGTCATTTTTGACATTTCTATTTTTCAAAGAATCTTGAAAAAAATGTGTCATGCTTTCCACAAAAATATTAAGCAGCAAAAACTTTGATAATAAGAGCACCAAAAATCAGCATATTAGATTGATTTATGAAGGATCATGTGACACTGAAGACTGGAGTATCAACTTTGCATCACGTGATATTTCTACATATATTAAAATAGAAAACCTATTTCACAATATTACTGTTTTTACTGCATTTTTTAACAAATGCAGCCAAACTTTTGAACAGTAGTGTATGTTGTGATGTCTATATTCGCTTAAGCATCACAACTTTGCTTTATTACTTTTATCTTTTGATTATTTAAAGCATTTTATTTTTTAGAAAAATGGTATCGATTTTTAATAATTAACCATTTCTATTTATCAGCTTATCGGTATCATCCAGAATTTTAATATCAGTGCATAACTAGTAGTATGGAGCATCAGCATTGTGCTCAAAGAAATACAATTTTCAAAAATAGCAATATCTACATTGCCATCTACAGTAATTCAAAAATGCGAAAAAGGTCTGCACTAAAATTATTTTATTACAGACAGGAGATAAAATTGAAAAATATTTCGGCTCTTTGCCTTCATCAGTGTGAGTGTGTTGATTGGTATCTACAGTAATTCCAAATAAAAAAAACACTGATCTTACAGATAGTAGTGAGGTTGTAGTGGGTCTGTTTGATGGCCTCCTCACTGACATCCGTCCAGAATATCAGGCCCTCAGAGAAAAGAAAGTCCACTGCGGCCGCATCCTCAAGTTCACTGACGACCACAGCGGACTCCGACCGGCCCGCATCCGCGTCCACCAGACGAACATCCCGCCGGTTGGCGAAGAGCAGCAAAGGAGAACCTGGTGGCGAAAGTTCAGATGTGACCAAAGAGATGGGCAAGGTTTCATTTCATTGGGTTAAATCATCATACAAAATATTGGAGCAACAGACAATAACATTTTCGTTACAAATTATGACTCTGCGTTTTTGCTACCAAGGAATCTGCCCTTTCAAAAAACGTGCTTGGTAATCCACTCCGTCTGTCTGCAGCAATCCAGGCTCCCGGTCTCTAAATAATCAGTGTTTTTCATGAACTCATCGAGTTAAATGAGAGGCACATGTGACGCTCTCTAGGGAAAGGATAGCAGAGGAAACAACGGAAATGTCTGCCCTTCGTTTTGGCACCCAGATATCTCCACGGGGACTGCCAGTTGGCACCTCCCACCCGTCCGCATGTGCCAGCAAGTGCCACTCACGTCGCAGTCAATAACTTCTAGGTGGTGGGGGGGGGGAGGACATATGATGTCATTAGTTGCAGACACAATGGCTATGGTGAGTGCACTGAGGGTTGGGACGTCCTGCTGTGGTTTACCAGCATGCCGCTTTACTAAGAACCATGTCACCATCGGCAAGCAATTGCGGGTTTCTGATGTTCGTGGTAATGCTATTAATAATAACACTTCAAACTCCTCAAGGAGTAATATTAACCCTATAAAGCCAACTTTATCATATTTGATATGCAAATTTCGAAGGCTTCTAAATTAGCAACATGAAAAACCTTTTGTACACAATCTATTACACGCCTTCTGTCGTCTGATTGATAGATTACTTTTTTAGCAAGTAAAAGGCCTTTTAGCATAATTGTTTAAAAGTAAATGTAACAATAACTTTTATATTGTTAGTAATATTTCATGGTGAACACTGACTGGAATGAAGCAAATTAGGTTTAGTTGATTATCCACATCATTTTTTTTAGAAATATATAAATATATATATGTATGTATGACTATTATTTTACATGTCATGCTTTAGAGGGTTAAAATCTGTGAGGAGAGCCATTGAATGGAAGTTTTTTGCAGGTTTTTTCCTCACCCAGGTCTGATCGCTTAATAGCCTCTCCTCAACAAACTGCATGATTTCAGATAGCTATCACTCAAGTCTGTAGCAAAACTTTGTAGGACGAGTTACAAGCCAAACTTTAATTCCTGTGATTAGAGGTTTGTTTAGATGCCAACCAAAAGTACGAGGAAAAGTAATCGCAATTTGTTACTTACTTCAAGATTTCAATGGTCCTTAAAGTGGCATTTTCCATCACGTGATCTCAGCTTTCTGCCCAGGCTGCTATCCACTAAGCAAGCAGTCTTACGAGACTAAACAGTGCACGATGTGTGATTTGGTGCTATCTAAAAGCAAACACCGCAGCAATTTTGGGCTTGAGGGTTATTTTTTCACTAGTCAGCAGGGATAACGTAACAAGGTCTTTTAAATTATAGGCAACTATAAATAAGCCATTCATAGGTTGATTTTATTAAAAAGTGTGGCACCAAACACTGATGACCATAAAATGAAGATAATTTAAGCCACATAATTGCAACATAACTCAAGATAATATTATTAAAAAAAAAAAAAAAAAAAAAATGGCTTCAGAAGTCAGTAGTTTTTATAGGCATATTATTAAAATTATTATAAAACTGAGTTGAAGTTTATAAAAATGATTTTTCCATATATATATATATATATATATATATATATATATATATATATACTTGTATAGTCCTTATGTACTTATAAGTACTTGACTTGTTGACTTGTTGTTTAACTTTGAAAATCCAACTTTATTGAGCAAACAAAAGAAAAAAACTTGAAAGTATTGAAGAGATATCAGATAATCTGCACGTCATTTAAATATCAGTGACGTCCTGCTAAGAACACATTGTTTAGTAATTTGCCATATACAACACTCTAGGAAGCCAGATTTGATCAATCCTTCTCTCTAATCTGGGCTATATAAAACTATTCAAGACCACTGATTTCAAGACAAATTTACTATAGACAAAATGATGCTAAGTCCAAAACAACACCTTTAGGCTGACCTTTCCTTACAGTTTTTCACAAACTTGTGTGCCCGGCATTGACCACAGGAAGTGTCTTGCAATTATTTGGCAAGTGTAAACGCAACTTTAGCATGATTTACCATTGTATACACTTCATACAAACACAGCACTTCGTCTACTAAACAGTGACAGAGGCGTGAAGTATACAGGCTGTAAGCAACAACAGACCCCAGACATCAAACAAAAACCCCCTGTCCTCACTTCGCCTGGCCCACAGATTGCTCCTTCAGTCATTTGGTCCACTTCTTTAACTTCTTTCTTCCAGCTTTCCAACTACATCAAAGACAAGAGACCAACCAACTCGAATCACTCTGAAAAGGAGATGCAGGTCTATTCTTTCTTCTTATCAGTTAGTTTCTTTAAGCATTTACATATTACACAGTTCGGTGTCGAGCTGGGCGATATGGACAAAAAGGTTATCACAATAAAATTTTCCGTAATTAACACGATAAATGTCAAATCTTTATTTCTTTCAAGTTTTTTTGACTGAGTGAAAGATGTAGAAACCAGACAGTTAGTTGTGGTTTAATCATCAGAACATGAAAAACACTAGCCAAACAGCCAGGTGAACATTTAAAAAATTTATATTACATATTTTCTCTCTTAAAATGGCACATTTGACAGTAACGAGTTGAGAGTAGCAGTTGCTTTAGTTGGGATGAGAAGTCAATTTATGTTCGTTAACAAAAACAGGAAAAATACGTAAAAAAAATTACCAACCTCATTTTAAAGGGCAGGTAAAACTGTGAAATCTGACAACAACTGCTTCATAGATTTTGTTTCTTAATGCTCAAATCACGACCAAAAACCTGCATGCACATGCACAGTCCTAAGCGCACATCTCAGAACACTGACTGCGTCTATAGGAACTGGAGCTTCTAAAGACAGCTGGAGTGATGCGATGACTTTACCAATCGCCGATTGGCTCTTTTCTTTAGAAGGCGGGACTTATTCCGCCATATTTCGCATTGCACTTTCTCCGATTCATAGTAATAGGAGTGCACCGTCTTTCTGAATATTTGAATTATATTACATTACTCATTTACATTGTCTACATTAATAATTTAATAAAAATTGGTTAGAATATCCCACGGTTCTGCCACAATCTCGTTGTTTCAGTTAGCGTTAATATAATAAATCATGGTAAAAGTTGGCGACTTGTCAATTTAAAAGGCTTCTATCGCTTTTGGCTCATTGTTTCTCCTGTTTTCAGTGTCAGTATTGTTCAGAAAGTCAGCGCCATTTCATCTGGCTTTAAACTGGTTAAAATTACAAGACATTTGATTTGTGGTTTGTATGGGAGAACTCTGCTGCACCGAACTCGAATGCTTCTCACTGGATCTCACAATGCTGTTAACTGGTCGACCCATTTTCAGTTGTGTTATAATTTATCGAGGAAAACTATATCGCGATAATTATCGCTATCATTTTATTGCCAGCCCTAGTTTGGTGGGACCAGGGGGGCAGGGTCTCATATTATTTTGAAGCTTCCCCGGGTGCCGCCATTGATTAGCGGACCCCCACCTGCTGTTAGCATTCCAATGACTCCCATTCATTTTGGCGTCACTTTGACAGCGAATAACTTTACATCTGAGGCGTTTAAAGACTCCATTTGTCCATTATTTATTTCTAAAGAAACACGAAAATTTTTAAAAGGCTCCATTACCTTGTATCTTACGTTATGGCCCTGTAGAAGCAATTTTTGTAAAAATAGGCTAACGATTGCGTCATAACCACGCGACTCTCTATCGCACAGTAGAGAAATTACCGTATGGACAGGAGGAGAAGCATGCGCGCAATCGGGGGGATGTGGAGGCAAAATGACAAAATAATTAATCAGAATACTTAGCAAAAGTTTCTCCTGCTCCATGCTCATGGACAGCTCCTACTCACGATCTCCGTCTCTGCAAGTTTCGGAAGGGAATGATTCATATTTCTCTTGGCACAGCTACTAGAAGACAGACGGGTTGCTCACGTCACATCTACGTCGTCAAGCTCAGTTTGAGTCTGTGCAGTACGCTCGACCCCCAGGAAGTGAGAGCTTCTAATTGACTTCACTTGTCTCTGTTGAATCCAATGGGGTCGCTGTGTCCATTTCTTTTACTGTCTATGGGTGGGACTATTGGCAATGCATATTCAAGCAGTATAATTGCAGCACATGCTTCCATCTGCACAGAAAAGCCTTTGGAATGGTCCACCAGAGCCTGGGAGGATTCGGACACCTCCTTCCCCGGCGAGCACAGAGCAGTGGGGATTAAAAAGATAACCTCGTCCCAACAGCTGCACTGTTTTATGAGATCACACAGACCTCTGCGGCCCAAATGTGCAAGAAAATACACCACCGTCCACCACCAGCATGATGCATATAACCACCACCACCACCACTACCCCTACCCAGCACAATCTCCTACCCAAACAGACGAGATTACACACCCTGTGTCGTGTCCTTCAATTATGGACAAAACCAAACACATTAGTTGAAGGATAGCTAGGCTTTTTTTTAAAGAAAATTAGATTCTCAGCTCTTGTGACTAACATTTATTACAAAATATAAAGGTTGTTCAATGGTAAAGTATAACTAGGGATTTTGTCTGTATATATATATATTTGATTTATCTCATATAGGATGCATTTAGTTAAGAATTAACGCGGTAGTAAAGCGCGCCGGTGATCATCTTTAGCTTCAGCGCATGATTAGCCTGGTAATACCAAACTCTGCTACTTCGCTTTGATTCGTAGACAGAGTCTGGCATGGCATAATTGAAAAGCGTTTTCTTTCTCGCGTTTGGTTTAAAATCATTGGTTACCCGTAAGCCAATCACATAACGTTTAGTTATGGCGTGTGTTATGCGCATGCTCAGCCGCATCTAACTTCCACTGTAAACACATGTATGATGCGAAAACAAAAACCATCGAGCGAAATACCGGAGTGAACATGGCTGTGAACGACTTTTGCAGATTATGTGAAGTAAATCTATGCATCCACGGTACAATCAGCGTCTACGTCACAGCTCTCAGCCCGCCCTCTGTTCGTTGATTGGCCCGGCTGTTTTCAGGCCGGAGGAAAACGGGGGAAACGGTCGCTATCTCAGACTGAGTACAGAAGTGAAATGAAGTAGGCTAATGAGCGGAAGTACGAAGTCTGACGTAGTCAGGCTAGCGCATGATGCAATGCACACATTAATAACTATGATTGGGACTGTCATATTACATAACATTATAAAGAGAGCACTATTGTAATAAAAATGTTGTGAATTCTTTGGGTTAGTTAGTTGCTGTGTTTCAGTGCATTGAAGAGCGCATCCACAACAGGAGTTACACATTCTAACTAACACCTAACTTAGTTCAAGTTCACTTTTGCATTTGTGCCATTTTGTGCAGATATAATTGTAATATGTTTATTTTGTATAAATATACAGTTAATCTCATATAGGATGCGTTTGGTTAATTAACCAGCTAACAAAGCACTTCAGTTTCCAGGTGTTCATTCAGCTTTTATTTTTCTCACATCATTTTCATAAACAATATGTGTAAATTAAAAATCATTTCATTATTGTCCGCACAGAGGCTATTAAAATTTTTTCTATGGCACATAGGGCTGGGCGATATGGCTGAAAACTGTATCACGATATAAGTGTTTCATATCGGTCGATATCGATAATTATTGAAATTTTTTATAACATATTTAAAATAAGGACCAGTCCAGGAGACAAATATATTACATTTAAAGATTTTTTTATTTTAAACTTAACCTACCTTTGATTATAATCCCATCAGTTATAAAGGCAGAAATGTCAACACGACCATGGAAAACTCAAAAGTCTAAAATCACAATGAACACTTAACAATTATCTCTTAACATTAAGGTGCAAAATTAAAGAATACGTAAGAAATGCTTTATAAAGGGGTGGGCGATATGGCAAAAATATAATATTACGATTTCTTTCTATAAATTCTATAAATCTATTTCTTTCTATTTTCTATAAATTATACATTGATACTTATTAAAGCTATTAATAAAGTTATTAGTCAAGAGCAGTGAGTGATTTTCTCTTTACATTTTGTTGTTTTATTAACATTAAAGGGATAGTTCTCCTAAAAATTCTAATTTTCATAATTTACTCTCGGACGTTGTTTTAAACTCGAATAAGTTTCTTTCTTCTGTTGAAAATAAAAGTTATTTGGAAGAATGACCAACAGTTGATGTACCCCAGTGACTTCCATAGTATATTTTTATGGAAGTCAATGGGGACCAGCTACTGTTTGGATACCCACATTCTTCAAAATATTAATATTAGAAAATATTAGATAATTTTTGGGTGAACTATCCCTTTAAGGACAAGCGGCAGCGTGTTTACTATTACTGTCTCTTTAAGAGCTGCGCGCGACGCGTCTATTATACACGCATTTGTCAAGCAGATTTTCTCTCAATTTTCTCAAGTTTGCTTTCACTTTAGACATATCCGACTAGTTTATGTAAACCTTGTGTGTATATAACAGTATGAGCAAAATAAGACTCGAAAGATTACTTGGTATTCAGGCGCTGGTAGACAGGCTTTTAGTGCATGTGAGCTTCACATGTACACGCTGAGAAACACACGCTAGAACAGCGCATCAGCACGCGAATAACAGAGAAACTGACGACTGTCTTGCATAATCTGCAGACGACATTGGTCTGACTACGGTCAGACTTTAAGTCAGGCGAGCTGACTTTTTCTGTTTTATCTAGTTACTAGAGTGAGTGCCTTTGTTCATGCAATCAAACTTGCTTTGCTGGTTGGTTCCAACGAAAAAAAAAAAAAATTATCGAACGTTTTATCGAACGCATTTTTTATTGATATTGATTAGGTGTCTATCGCGATACATATCGTTATCGTTTTATCGCCCAGCCCTAATGGCACATTGTGTTTCTTTGTACGCAAGTAATGTTGTCAAATTACTTGTTTGCATTATTTAGGCATAATTTTATTTATTTGTAAGGCAATTGATTTCTTTTTTTAAATCTTTCTCTTTTTTTGATGATAAAGAAAGTTAGCCATAGGAGAATAAAACTAATTTTAGACAGTCAGACAGACAGATACACAGATAGTTAGACATAGATAGACAGATTGATCATAATTAGAAGCCACTCAAAGATTCGTTTAAGGAGTTTCTACAAGTTCAGAACTTCTGTGGACACAAATCTTTCTCCCAGAGCACATCTGAGGAGCACTATGAGAAAGAAAAGGGAAAACAGATGAACTCCAGAAACTTCGTAATGGTTTTAGAGTCAACGGGACAGATATCTAAAGGACAAAAGCAAAGCGAGCTTCGTTTCAATGGATATTTAAACGTTGCGGCTTACTAGAGGAAACAAAATCCAGCAAAAGTCCAGCAAAAAATTTCAGCCACAGCGTGAAGATCGCTAATCTCTCTAAACAGACGTCCCTAGGAGAACTCATTTCCACTCTATAACCAAACACCCATATGACTTAGGAACTTCCGCTCTTCTCCGACTTTTGTAGTGCCAGGAGGGGTAGTTTGAGAGCACCTGGGCCCACCGGGCTCCTCCTTTGTAGAGGAACAGCACAAAGAAACAGCTGAAGGAGTCTGAGCTTGTCACCAGAATTAACCGTCTACAGAAGGGAGGAGCACAAAGGAGGCTAGAGGTTTACGAACACGTGAAAAGTCCTGGAAAGTGGGTAAAAGAGCCTTCAAATGAAAGGCTGCTCAGCTCATTCACTATATCTGTTTTCTTCCTCTGTCCTCAATCTCCTTTTACCTACCTGATCTGTCTGATTACGATCAAAACCGGTCGCTCGCTTCCTCCAACCCATATCAGCAAGAGACCATACAGTAAAGCCAAGAGACTGTGTAAAGGAAAACATGCAAGTATGCAAACACGCAAAGCGTTTAAAAAAAAACAAAAACAAGGTGAACTCTGTGACACCTTCTTATGATCCTAATAAAAGAATTCACACTTAAAGACATGTTTGAATTCTCAAAATGCATTTTTACAGTCTACAAAATTAAATTACATAAAAATAACAATAAAGCACAAAAGTCCTGCAAAGTCACATAAGAGGATAAAAACAGGGACTAGATGCTACATTTCCTTCATTTTCCCCCCATAAATCATTTTATTCATATGCAAACTTGTTTAATTAGCTTAAGGGGTGATTGGCATCAGTAGGAGCTTAACAACTGCATCAAAAGTTTTGTGGTTATTGTTATGCTAAAATTTAACGAGGCCTTTTGTTGTTCACGCATGTTAAATTAGCAATACATGCAACAGATTTCCCTCAATCGCTTTTATCTTAGAATACACAAAAAAAGAAATCACATACTGGGTTACTACTACTTATTAAATCCGAATTAACACTACTAGAAAAAAAACTTCAGAGATGAGGCTCTGACATTTGCAGTGATGCTTGCTGGCAGACATTACCAAACCTTACATAGTGGCATGTCAACAAATGAACCACTTGCTATTGAAGTGACTTGAGTAAATCAGGTTTTCCTCCAAACATTTAAGAACACCGAGCCCACACTCTAAAAGAACAAATAACATGACGGTCTGTTCTCATTGTTGCAATATAATAGCTTGTAATAATGCTGCATACAATACAAACAAAGTAGCCTGCAATAATTTAGGTAAATTTCGGCCAAGAAGAAGGAGGTTTTGTTCCCTCACTCTTGAAACTTAAAGGTTCTGCAATGGTACTTTGTTCAAATATTACAAGCTTTTTATTATAATCTTGGTTTATGGCTTTTTTATAGCTCACATAAAAAAATTTGTCATCACTTACTCACCCTCATGTTGTTACAAACCTGTATGAGTTTCTTTCTTCTGTTGAACACTAAAGAAGATGTTTAAAGAAATGTTGGTAACCAGACAATTGACGGCACCCATTGACTTCCATAGTATTTTTTTCGTCCTACTATGGAAGGCAATGGGTGCCGTCAACTGTTTGGTTACCAACATTCTTTAAAATTTCTTCTTTAGTGTTCAACAGAAGAACGAAACTCATACAGATTTGGAACATGAGGGTGAGTAAGTGATGACAAATTTTTCATTTTTGGGTGAACCATCCCTTTAAAGCACACTTATATAAATAGTGTTCTATAGTACAATAAAGACAATGTAAGCAAATTGTTCTTTGTGGAACTTAAAGGTTTTCCAATGGAATCAGGTTGTAAAACCTTTTTAGATATGTATCTTTACCTTTTTATAGGATTGGAATTGACTGGATTCATGTTGTTTTGACAATTTGGTAATACTATATTATAACTTTTAATAATAAGTCTTTCGCAAACCCTTTTGCTCAAATGTTCATGTACATTCAAATCTGAATGTATCTTACAATATACAAAATCAAAGCATTTCTAACAATTCCAATGTATATTAACTGATCATATTAAGCATTATTTAAGCAATTAAGTTTGTTGGAATGGTTTAGTAGACTAGTCTAATATAAAAGGACTATGTGAAGTGGCTGGTAAATGTTAAGAAAGTTTTAAATACAATATAAATAGACGAGTTGTTGCATTGCGTATAATGACTCAATGAAACTGAATTAAAATATTCACACGGTTCTGCTTGCTTCCCCCAGAAATAAAACCAAACCAGAGTTCAATCTCTCGCTCTTGCTAGGAGTGAATATAAACATCCCAGCAAACCAATAATGAGTACATGGTGCTAAAACTATAAATATTTAAGCACAGGCCTGTTTGAACGCCCATTTCTCACCAGCAACTTTAACAGCAAAGTTTCCAGCAATGCTGCTCAATAACATATGAAACTATCTGATATTAATCATATGTGCCCAGGATTTTTTTAAATAGACATTTAATTAATAGTTTTTGTTCCAATAGCCTAAATAGGGAGTTGACATGTATATTCAAAAAGGAAGTTGACATTCAAAAATGTGATATACATCACCAAAAACTATTTTGCTTATTCTTTTATACTGTTAAAAAGTTGCTGCCTTAAAGATTTAAGTACAATCAACTTGAATGTTAAGTGATTTCAACTTAAATTACATTAAACTGACATAAAAAAAGTTGATTCTTGCATAACTTCAACTAAAAAGTTGAAAACTGTTTAACTTATTTTGATGAGTTAAAGCAATGTAAAAACATATGTTTTCATACCTTATTGATCATATAATTTTGTACAGTGTATAATTACTATTCATGTGACGTTAGCTTAAGATATTGAAAGACTATAGGCTACTTCTAAACATTGATTTATTACCCTGGCCTGCAGGTCCATTTTAAACGAACTAGTTCAGTAAAAAAAGAAAAAAAGAAAAGAAATGGAGACTATATAGTTACAGACAGACATAATATTTAAACATAATATTTATATAAGTTCAACTAAAAAATGTATGGACACACCAACTATATGCTACCCATTTAGACGTACCCTAACTAACTTATTTAACTTTCAAACGAATTGCCTGCTATGTAATGTTAATTAAGGTTATGAATTTACTAAAAATGTGTTAGAAAACAAATCTGGCTCTTTATATTGGAGGTATCTGGGCTTGCTGAGAGTCATACTCTTGAACTTCAGCCGTGTTTCCGTTGAAACTGTAACGTTAGTTTATCCGCTAAATAGCCAATAATAGTATTCAGATGAAGGTCAGGTAAAACAACAGGCTTTAAAAAAGTTTTAAAAGCCCATTTAATAACTTTACAACGTTTTCTCGCAGTTTGACATCCGACACCACCGAGGCCTCCATAACACACAACCAGAGCAGTTTACTCGTCCTGGGAGCTAAAAAAACTCCGATCAAACATGTCAAATACTTACAGCAGTCATCACAAAATGCAGATTTTAGTTTATAAGCTTCAACTCAACTTCCTGAAGTGCACATCTGGGTTAACAGACCCGCCGCAGACTATAGTTTAGACCAAATCAGCTCAACTTCACGCAGACTTAACGTTAACTCACTAAAGTTACTTCTCAAACTATTGTTGCACTAGGCTACTACATTTCTTCTGTAAAATACACGCTCGTGCGAAACTAAACAAAATAGGCAAAAACCTGCACGAGACCAACCGTGCCCTAGTTTGTTTCGCGCTCGTGCGTTTTACTTTGTATCACATTGTTCTCGGTGATATAATGACTTCAACACCTCAGAGCCGTAGGAAAAAAAAAAACTTAACAAAAACTATTTTACTCACCACGAATCACCGTCAGACTACAACAAAGCAGCAGTTCCAGCAATAAAATCTCCATCGCAAGCTCTCCGGGCTTTAATTCCATAATCCCAGCTCCATTTCTTCGAGGTATTTGTGTTAGGAGAAAGTTTGTAGTCCGTAGGTCGATGAGTCGGACTTTTTTTCGCCCGAGCGACTCTTCTAGCGATAGTAGAGGAGGCACGAGGAGGGAATGACTGACAGCGGAAACTGATCGACGTCATCAAGTGGGATTGTGCTGCGCTGTGGCGCGTTCGCCTCGCCAGAATAGTACAACCGAAGACACACACACACTGTAAACTGTTAGTAATTTAGGAAAACGTAAAATGGATAAATGTATAGTCATCAGTTTGGAAACATTACTATTTTTAATGTTTTTGAAAGCAGTCTCTTATGCTCACTTAGGCTGCATTTATTTGATCAAAAATACAGAAAAATATTATATTATATTATAATATTGTGAAATATTATTACAATTTAAAATAATGTTTTTCTAATTTTATATAGCCTACTTTAAAATTTAATTTATTTCTGTGATGCAAAGCTGAATTGGGCTCATTCCTCCAGCGTCACATGATCCTTCAGAAATCATATGCTGATTTATTATCAGTGTTGAAAACAGATGTGCTGCTTAATTTTTTTTTTTTTTTTTGGAACCTATGATACTTTTTTTTAGGATTCATTGATAAATAAAAAGTTGAAAAGAACTGCATTTATCCACAATAGATATCTTTTCTAACAATATAAGTTTTCTATCACTTCTTATCAATTTAACACATCCTTTCTGAATAAAAGTATTAATTTCTTTCAACAACAACAAAAAAAAAATACTGACCCCAAACTTTTGAACATTAGTGTATATTGTTACAAAAGATTTCTATTTTAAATAAACGCTGCTCTTTTTTTAAAACTTTTTATTAATCAAAGAATCCTGAAAAAAAAAGCACAACTGTTTCCAACACTGATAATAAATCAGCATATTAGAATGATTCCTGAAGGATCATGCACTGAAGATGGAGTAATGGCTGATGAAAATTCATCTTTGCAGAAATAAATTAGGCTATATTTATATTTAAGTATAGAAACCCATTATTTTAAATTGTAATAATATTTCACAATATTACAGTTTTTTTCAGTATTTTTGATCAAATAAATGCAGGCTTGATGAGCATAAGTGGCTTTTAAAAACATAGAAAACAGTAATGGTTCCCAACCTTAAAATATTATGCTTTTTAAAAAAAAAAAAAAAAAACAGTTTCTTATTTTTTTCCATTGGAGTTTTTTATGTTGCATTCGGTTTTTTAGGTAATGTTTACTGTTTTATCATGATGTCGTGTGTTACCATGATGGTGTTTTATGTTTGTGTGTGTGTATCACAGTGATCTTTCGTTATGTTATCATGTGGGTGTCCAAATAAGTTATCAGTACAAACAGTAACAAACAGATTGTAATCACTCAAATAGGCTGGTACATTAACATTATGATTTATTGACATATATACAGTTACAAAATATAGTCAACAAACATCAACACTGTGAAATAATGATCTAAAAGTCTGTTTTTTTTTAGGTGTGTCTAAACAGAAATATACTTTCAGAAATAAATCCAGAAGCTTTAATATAAAAAGAACAGAACAGAAGAATTATAAAACTCAATTCTGATGTTTTCAAAATGTTGTAAAGTCTTGAAGAATGCACACTGACTTTAAATCAGTGCATTTAACTTTTTATTAGTTATATTTAATAGTAAAGACGTACAATGACTAACTGTGATGTTTTAAATCATATCTATATACACACTATAGCCAGGGTTGTCAACAGGGAAGGACAATGGGATCTCTTGTTCTGGGCCCTGATGAAGGGGGCCCACTATAGGTCCACTATGGTATAGCCTACACATCAAGCCTTGGGGCAAAGTCAGGGACATGACATGACTAATTTAAAAGTTTCATTTCTGTTTTTATGATGTTTTTTTTTTTTAAAAAGTGGGAAATATTTCAATTTTGTGTCATTTCAGTGGAAGGGAAGTGAGACCTTCCATTGCATACCCTGATCTCATGCGGCTTCTGGTATTTCAGGGGATTTTTAGTAGAAGGAACATCAATATTTGATGCAGAATTATAAAAATCTTTTAAGGAAATAAAAAGAGACCCAAATGAGTCCATATACCGTATGGCTCTTCTGGTATATTAGCAATTGACTCATTTTAGTCTCTTTTTATTTCCCTGAATGATTTTTATTATTCTGTATAGAAGTATCTAGAATTTGGTAGAAGTTGATGAGACATATTTGAGTTCTCTGACTGCAGATTTTGAAATATGTGACCCTGGACCACAAAACCAGTCACACGGGTCAATTTTTTAAAATTGAGATTTATACATCATCTGAAAGCTGAATAAATAAGCTTTCCATTGATGAATGGTTTGTTAGTATATGAAAATATTTTATATTTATATTCGAAACATTGAGAAAATCGCCTTTAAAGTTGGCCATTTATGTTCGCAATGTTCACTCATAAGAATAAATGTTTTATATATTTACGGTAGGAAATTTACAAAATATCTTCATGGAACATGATCTTTACTTAATATCCTAATGATTTTTGGCATAAAAGAAAAATCGATCATTTTGACCCATACAATGTTGGCATTGCCACAAATATACCCGTGCGACTTGTGACTGGTTTTGTGATCCAGGGTCACATATGAGTTCATTAGGAGACAAATGTGAGATTAGAGTCTTCTGGAGTCGTTTTCTCTGGAGAACAATCTGAGAAACAAATGAGATGTTAAATAGATCTCATTTTGCTTTCCTACAGGGAGAGATGGAAGTTTTCAAATGCATAAAACATGCTTTGCAAGTGAGTGACACATCAATTCTTCTCTGTACTTTAGAAAACAGCAGCTTAAACATGCCAAGCTTGGCACAGCCTTCTCCTTTTAGTTGCTAGCCTGTTATGTTTCTTTATGCTCATATGAAAGCTCATTTTATAAAAGGGTAAAATACAATGATGCAAATTTATTTCAGCCTCTTTCGTGAGTCCTGAGGTGCTGTAAACATCAAGGATCAAACTGAACCCCTGGCAGCCTGAAAGCCCTCATTGAGTTGAATGGTAAAGTTCTGCAAACGACTCCAAATCCAAAGTGAAAGCATATGTGCGCGGCAGTGCGTGTGAGCGAAGCAGGCAGTAATTCCCGGGCCTAGAGAAATATGCTGTAATGAAACCTGCCTTTACAGTCACCTGTGCAATAGCTCTCGGCGTTCTCTTTGATCCGCCAAGCACTGCGCGTAAATAAAAAATCACTTTCTCCACTGCCCGTTTACTTTTGAATATTAGACTTTGCATTAATGCATCCAAGACTTAATGCAAGACATATTTTGCGCGTAACAGATGCCATCTGGAACAAGTCCTCTTAAAACAAAGGGTTTATAGAGGCATCATGTCAATGTGCTTTGCACTAACCCTATTGCTTGCTACCTATAGGCCTACTTTTCACTGGAAACTCATAGTCAGGATTTCACAGTCGGCCTGAAGCCGCGCTGAAATATGTGTCTGCCACTTAGTTACACAACCATGGAAAACAGCAATATTGTGCTGAAAGTTGTAGCAAATAAACGGCTAATAGCGGAGTATCGATACCAAACCATCAAAACAAATGAGAGGCCCACTGTTTTGTTTGGAGAGCGAGGTTAACATTTTTATTGGACATACATCAGTATTGTTTCTCTTTTGGCGTGGAGTAAAAATTTAGGATTTATAAATGCCAAAAGAAAGCGAGAGATTGGGAAATTTTGAGGCCTGAGACGATTCCTTTGAGAATTACGAAAATGCAGCGCTCGACAAGAAATGTGGTAATCATAGGTTGTGAAAAGATGTTTTTTTAAGGCCAGATCAGGTCAGCAACTAGTCACACAACCGCTTGGAGAAGATAACAATGGACTCCATGCTCTATCCCGTGCTTCTCTAATAAAATCCACATTTCAAGGAACTGTTGCTGTGCTTCACCCCCCAAAACAAAACCGTCCCCTGGTGAGCTTGTTGTAAAGGTGTCAGCCCACCTTCCTTTCAACTTGTTATTTTCTTCCTTGCCAATTAAACTTCCAGACCTTTAAAATTAAACAATGTGCATTGCACATATCCAAGGTGCAATTATTGGCTGACAGATGTGGCTTGTTTATGTGTGGCATCCTGTTTACTCCAAAGGCTGATTGATATAAGTAGTCTTCTACTCATAAAACACTTTGAAAGCATGGGAAACTTGGGGCACACTGGCTCCAAAAGCAAGGAGACCCCTTGAACTTATGCATCCTATTCTGCTTGGTCATGAACCAGAATGAAAACATGCTAAAATGTGTTAAAATGATAGTCATCATTTACTCACCCTCAAGTTGTTCCAAACCTGAATGAATTTCTTTCTTCTGCTGAACCCAAAAGAAGATATTTTGAAGAATGTCAGAAACCAAACAGTTGATGGGCCCCATTGACTTCCATAGTATTTTTTCCCCCTTCTCCATACAGTGAAGTAAATTTGAATTCCGAATTTTGAATTAACTATCCCTTTAAGCAGTGCTTAGAGGATTGTTTTTATTGACAGCAATATGTTAACCAAAAATAGTTCAATAGCAAATAACAATTCAACTTTGTGTGCGCCATTTGCGATACCGTAAGATACCGTGACAACAAATAACCACATGTGAGCTGTGATGTCTGATTCAAGACCAAATGACTCTTATGAACTATAGTTCTTTTTAATGAGTAAAGTTAAAAAATAAAAAAAGATTAATAAATCAGCCCCGAAATCAGCTTGAATCAGATGCACTAAGTCTGTGAATCATTTTAGAGTTGTTACTGAGTTCATATCTGATTCTTCACTGAACCGAGTCATTTGTATGTTGTTTGTGTCCGATTCAAAATGAGCCGGGAATCGTTAGATACTGTATTGTTCATGACAACGTGTAACTAAAGAGATTACCAACATGCAATCTATCAATAATAGTATTCTAAAATACATTTAATTTTTACCAATATATTATTATATTTTTTTTTTTTAGCATACAAGGCTGTAGCCTACAGTTAGTCTAAATGTTTCTTTTTTTATTAAGAGCCCTGTCATGTGTTAATGTGCTACTCAAATGGTGACCATTTAAAAAAATTTTAACCATCTCTTTAATATATTAAGTGAAGGGAAATACATAGAAGCTCCATGATGAAAGTTCTTTCTTTTTTTTGTGGAAACTGGTGCAGATTTCAGCTATACATGGATCACAGATTTCACACAATAAAAAAGACAGAGTGCAAAGTAAGTTTTCTTTATTATACATCTTTTTTAACAGTGCAGCTATTAAGACTTACAAAATCAATTTGGCACATATCAAACTATCATATTTCATACCATCCTCTGATCCCCAACTAACGCGATCATCATCATCTGTTCTTTGCTCCAGACACTAAATAAACAATGGCTGAGTTATTCCCTTGGCTTTACAATAATGTGCTTCTGTGCCACAATTCCTGGTTTGGCATTTATTCCTTACTCTCACATACAAAAAAAAGAAAAGAAAAAAGGCATTAATTCATAATTCCTTAAATGTTCCTGAACCGTTCCGACAAACATAAAAAGGCAATTATTGCAACCAACTCATCAGCTGCAGATGAAACACTGAACATGATAGATTAGACAAAACATATCCAAATATTGCACTATGAATCCCTTATAATGACATTCGTTGAACGAAGGTTGAGGGCTAAGTTAATACTAAGGCTTCAGCCCCGAGTGCCAAGAATTAAGTGGAAGCTAAATCTGCATAGAAACAAAAGATATGTCATACCAACTCACTCGAGCACCAGCTAGATTCCCATAGCTAGAAGTCGTACAGGGCTTTCGAGCGTTTGAAATGCGAGCGAGTGCTACCAAGGGGCCTCAAACCAAAGTCAATCTGCTACCAAAAGGAAAAACACTGAAATGTAAACCACAAAATCCCGGTCAGACCCCCGAATCGGAGTACATTCCATTGATGAGATAGTCGACCTGAGTGTAGTCCTTTCGCTTGTAGCTCTCGTACGCTTGTTTGAGAAACAGCGCCACCGTGACCACGAAAAAGAGGAGGCCAAACAGAAGAACGGCCAGCAGAGAGCTTGTGTTCAACAGGTGGCTGGTCAAAGAGTCTCCGGCCACCTCAACAATGGCTTGGTCCCTTTTGGGAATGACCTTAGGCAGTTTGGATGTCACTACTGAGGGGCTCTTTGAGGTTTTTGGCATGGTTGGCATTGGCTTCGGCTTCTCATTGGAGGATGTTGGAATGGGAGAAGTTTGTACTGGTTTAGAGGAAGAATTGGATGAAGTTGTTGTAGGCACTAATGGTGAGATGTTGACAGACGATTTGTTCCCTGATGGTGAAGGTGAAGAAGGGTGTTTTGGAATTATGGTTTGTGCAACTGTTGTGGTGGTTGTGGCGCTGGTAGTTGCTGGAGAGGGTTTAGGGCTGGTCGTGGTTGGTTTGGGAGTAGTTGTATTGGTAGATGTCATGGCTGGTGTTGTTGTATTGGTAGATGTCATGGCTGGTGTTGTTGGAATGGTTGCTGTCATGGCTGGTGTTGTTGGAATGGTTGCTGTGATCACTGATTTTGGCACTGCATCAGCTGTGGAGGATTTCTCTGTTGAATTTGTCAGCATGTTGGTAGTCGCTTTAGTTGTCAAGTTGTCTTGTAAAGTGGTCGGTTTTGTAATAGTGGAAGTCGTGGAGATGGAGACGTTAGCTTCAGAGGCCGATGGTAGTATGGTATTAGATGAACCGTCTGGAGAAGATTGGGAAGAGCTGGTGCCAGAAGACTCTTGGAGAAGCACCGATTCTCTAGTCGAATTATTGTCCACATCGTCAGACTCTGCAAAAACAAAAGATTGAGTTGGTAAACGGTTGACATGGCTGATTTTCTGGAACAAGTGATATGAGATAAAATGTGATGAGGAAATCATAAGAAAACATATCATTCTGTTGAGTTGGAGCTGTGTAGTCTGACTCACAAACAAATTACTCTCGCCATTCTTTTTAAAGACATCAAAAATATATAGTGCAACCAGTGTAGTCTGATTCATAAAACAAAATACTCTAAGAGTCATTTGTTTGTGAATTGGACAACATTGGTTGTGGTGTTTTAGATTCTTTAAAAAGAACCCGCACATAAATGATTTATTTAAAACAAAATGAGTTTGAGTCAATTCTGTTAATGAATCAATTAGAAAGAAATATATATAACATAAATGCAGAAAACCCAAAGTAAAGGTATTAGCATTTGTGGTCACACCTGTCTCCGCTAACAGCTCGCTGATATTCGTGACATTTCCACAAGAGTTCTGGGTATTATTTGGGCAGCTGATCAGATAACACAGAGATTGTACTTCATCAAAAATAGGCCTCGAACAAGATTCATCTTTAGGACCTGAAAAATGAAGAACAAACAAATCAACAAGACTTCCTCTTCAAAGAAGCTGTTGCTTAAAATAAAGCTTGTTTGCAGTCAATTTCGATTGACTTCAGAACCATGAAAGATTGCTGAATTGTTGAAACACTACCAGTATTGTGATTGCGAGTTTATATTCTGAATTGAATGATGTGCTAAAAAAAACACAAAACACCAGTGCAGTCAAATTCACAAACAATTGATGTACCAAAATCTGAACAAATTATCCAAAAGACTAACGAGTTACCAGTTTGAATATCAGTCTGAATCCTTCCAAAATGACAGGTAAAGTTGCTGAATGAAATGTATCATATGCACATATATGCACAAGAGATAAAAACTGAAACATACAGTACATTACACCAATATGGACGTTCCCAGAATAGCATCATCAACATTTCCAATATGATCAAATAGAAAAAAAGAAAAAAAATGGACATTTTGCGCTACCCATAATTAAGGACAAATAACCTAAACTAAGTTTCTAAAGGCTGTTTTTAGAGTGTCAAGGCCAAATATATTTTACAGCCTGCTCTAAAATGACCAGTGCAATCTGTGACTCATTAACCTCAGTTGTTTTCATTGGGACAGAGACATTCCCTGAATGCTCATTACTGGATGTCAAACTGCATATCCTGAGCTCTGCAGTCTTTGGGAACGAGCAACGTCTGGGAAGAAAAACAGGCCTTGCCGCACCTCTCTTTGATCTCCTCCCAGCAGCCATGTGTGTGTTAGGTACTGCACACCTCAACCTCCACATCCGTCTCCACTCGTTCCCTTATTCCCACTTCCCCTGATTACTTAACCAGGTGGCTGCAGCACGGCAGGACCAACGGGGCTGGAAAGAATTTGCTTGCACTGGCACTGCAGAATGCTCCAAAATGCCCCCGTTTCCCTTCTCAGACACTCATCCAGCATTTAAAGCTCCAGGTGAATCAATAGTCAACCTCGGTGAGGTGAAAAATGCCAGTTGAATCATCTCTTGGTCAGTGTTGACGCACTAAATTGATAGGCCAGCTGCATCGTGTGCATTTTTTCCCCTTTTAAACACTTCTCCAGCTGTTTAAAGCAGAAAACGCACGAAAGCAAAGGCGAATGGAGTCCGGTGTGAAATCGTAGAGGACCTGTCAAGACTCCAGCAGTCGCCACCGGTCGCTACATAGTACGTTTGGTCTTTGACGTGTCGAAAAAACACACCGTTCCCTGAGCTGGAATGTGGAATGCTTATGTATTTATAGCTCCCCATCATTCCAAACATTTCAGACTTCCAGATGGCGGTGGTGATTCTGACCTTGCTTTCGATCTCCATACGGTTAACGTGACGGAAACTCAATACCGCCTGTGCACGTGCGTGGTGTCGGGCGGGGCAGGGCCAGCCACTCTACCCACAAACACAAAGCCAGCGTGCCCCAGGTCATTTTGGCTGTCTGCGTGTTTACAGAGGTGGCGGGATAGTCAAGTTCAACGTGTGTGGCCAAAGCAAGAGGAGAGGAAAAGTGATAAAAAAAAAAAAAAAAAAAAACACACGTAGAAGGGTACGGCCCGCTGAAGCAGCGCCTGGCGCATAAGCAGAACAGCCAGCCCAGGCCTCTCTTTCATCTTAAATGCGAAACATATGGCCCTCTTTGAAAGTGCACGTTCTTCAAGGGAAAGACGTGATGTATAAAAAGACAAAACAAAACATATGGCTTTACTTTGAGAAAAATATGATATTCTGCAGGTACCCTGTTTTATCTCTGAAGGTAGCACAGAGACTGCATTTTATTCTCAAGCCCTTAAAGAAACAAAGAAAAAGAAAAACGGCTGATTTAACTCTTGGAGATAGTGGAAAAGAATCAAACAAATCTGTCATTTACATTTTCTGCCTGTCTTATATATTTGCAGGGGTCAACAATAAGGATGGCCACAGGAATGTAACTTGCCTTATCAAGACAGAACTTAGCTGATCATGCACACGCATCATGTGGCAAACATGAAATTTTAAAAATGTTAATTCTGTGCTCACTCACATGTTGTTCCAAAACATGCATGACTGACTGACTTCTGCAGAACACAAAAGATGATATTTTAAAAGTGATCCATACAATGAAAGTCAATGAGGTCCAATGTTGTTTGGTACCCAGGGTTCTTTCAAATATTTTCTTTTGCGTTCCACAGAAGAAAGCCATACTGAATGTTTATTTTTGGGTGAAAATTGTTTTCTCTGACATTGAAATTCTAGCTGACACGGTTCTAGCAGATTTGACACCATAGAAAAGTTCTCAAAATGGCTTGCATCATTGAGGTTTTGTATGAAAAACTGTATCAATGTAATATTATATATGTATTTTAGGTTATATAAATGGGTCATTGACATTTAAATAAAAATTTATAAAAAAAAATATATAAAAAATAAATATAAATATTATATATATATATATATAATTTCAATGTACTAAATTTATTCAAACTAAATAGTTTTATAGAATGAAGTGAAATATGTCAAGAATTTATTTAATATATTTAAATATTAAAAAGAATTTAAATTATTATTTTAAAAGGAAATAATGCACTTGGACACAAAAATATGCACATCATGCCATTGACCCAAATATATGTTTTTAAATGGTTTCTTTTTGTTAATAAAGCTTGACAATAAAATTAAATATATCAGTATAAAATTATTAAAATAATAATAAAAATAGTAAAAAAAAAAAAAACTGATGCGTCTCATGTATTTCTGGCAAATGCTACCTTAAATAAATGAAAAAAAACGTAATAATGGTGGTTTCTAAAGTTGCAATTATTGTTATCCCAACGTACTATAAGTTAATACTTGAATCAAAACAGAAGAATATCTATTCAGAAATATCAAAAGGATATCTCAGATGCCCTAGAAACAGACTTACAAAGTTTCAAGTCACAATCCTCAGGTCTTTCCACAGTCTCATTAAACACTATCTTGAAGCCGTTCTTCAAATGCCTGGGCGCACATGGAAGCACAAAGAGCCCAAGGATGGGCAGCAGGACCAGGACAGGGTGGACAGTCATGATCATAATGAGAGGGAAGGTCACATCCCCAACATCTGTGGGATATACAAAAGCAAGGATTTATAAAACTGTACCTCAACCCTATTTTTCTTAAATACATTAGATAGATAGATAGATAGATAGATAGATATATTGATAATCAATTGTATCAGAGAAGTGAGTGAGAATAAACATAAATGTGAGCCAATTGCGCCATCTAGTACACATTCCAAAACACTACTAGAACAAATTTAGAAATTTCTTCAGGTCTCTGCAAAACGGCTGTTTCACAATCCTATTCAACTAAGACTAGACCATAAGTACCATGAAAACACATAAGCATAATATACTGTTACCTTTTTAAATTAATTTTCAGATTATAAGATCCAATTTTAAAGCAGCGTAAGGTCTAATCTCTTGTCTGTGCTAGAAAATGTGATTTGCTGCACTGATACAGGCTGTTTTGGGTATAAGGAAGTTTCAGAGGTGAATAAATAGGTCTCGGGCGCAGCATATAAACCTCTGCCACACCCCTCAGAACGCCTGGTTACTGCCACCACTGCAAACAGCACTGAAGGGCTCACTAAACCCGTTCCAGGATGTGCAGATCATATGACTTCCATCCAGGCTTGAACAAAGGAATGAAACTCACTCAGAGATGAAGTAGATTACTCACGGATGGTCCGTCCTGAACTGGAATAAAACACAGAAAAGAAATAAAGCAGTCTGCAGCTATTGGAAAAGAGAAAGGTTAAATCACTCCCAAAGAACTATCAGGAAAGAATCCTCAAACTTTATTGCATCCATTTTTCTTAAACTATAAAGGGTTAAGAGACACATTTCTAGAGGGTTTATAATTTAAAAATACACCATAATGGAGGTTAACATACAATTGCATGCTGGTACAAATCACAAATCCTTATCTGTGTGTGTATTATTATGGTTACTAACACCTTAAGAGCCAGTACTAGGGCAATGTAGGTCAGTTAAGAAGAGAGACCAGACACAAACAACACCATTGTTTGTGGTTTACAACAGAACATGTGTTTTCTAACTCTTTACATTTAGATATATTTTTCTTAAAGACACACCCACCTTACTACAATACATTTATAAATATTAATTACACTAATGACAAAATGGCTTTATTACACATGCACTTGAATGACCACAAGATATACAAAATATACAAATATAAAGAAAGCTCACGAGGATGCACTTACCAAACAAATACAAAGCTTCTTTTCACAATAAAAAATCAGTTTGTATAGATGTAAACAGCAGCGTTACCAAAACACTCTTTTTGCCGTAGTAAACAAGCAAATGAATACCGTCTCATACCACATGCAGTGTGTTTAATGTCACTCTCCAGTCAAATGCTTCATATTTTAATTCGGCGTGTTTATGTAAGTAGCAGATAGCTGACAGACACGACACACGGCTGATGCGACAAGAGGAAATGCAGGACTTCCGGGTCATGTTGCGGTCCGTGAACGTGTCAAAATAAAGGTACTCAGCTCATAATTAAAATTTGAGTTTATTGTATTTGTACGTAGGTGGACATTGATTAACGGAAGATTAAATTACATAAAATCGTTTTAAATGACCATGATAGTCATAGTTTTTAAAGTATAATGGGATCATATGTACGATTGGTTTTGATATGAATATTAGCAACGCTTACTAAATTTAACTATTATAATATCCAATTAACAAAGTAAAGATGAAAGCTCAACTACCAATGTCTCATATAATAATATTGGTATTGGTAGATAAGCTAAGCGGTAAAACGAAGAAACAAGCTGATTTTCCAGTCTAGAGTTTTACAAGACTTTTATAATGTGAAAACGTAAGTCACGTGACACGGAAGTACTCAGAGTCATTTTATTGACAAGCAGAAGCTTCGCTTAAAAACGAGTAACCACATAAAATAAACAAAAAACAAGGATGATCAAGGCTATTCTTATTTTTAACAACCATGGGAAACCCAGGCTCATCAGATTCTACCAATATTTTGTAAGATAAGCGCATAAATACACTGAAACTGCATTTGCCAACTAATGCCATTCGTTACCATTGAGACACTATCAGCAGATTATTTTAATTAATTGATTTTTATTAAATGTTTCGTAGTTAACCATTCAGTATTAGCTTCAGATAAATTATGTGTCAAATGTGTTTCGTGATAAGGAATATTTATTTTCGTATCTGATTGTTTTTCCAGCTTCTTATTGGAAAGTCAGTTCCTCATTTGTAATGCTTATTATATGTAACGTTAGCTTAGACAATCTCCACTCTATGAATGTAATAATCTATAACTATGTAATATGTTAATATAATATTTTTATATAATATTAAACCATTTTTGTGGTGTATACTACTAGTGTTTGCTTTTCTCCTC
The DNA here is from genome assembly GCF_964197995.2 of Scardinius erythrophthalmus. Lineage (NCBI taxonomy): Eukaryota > Metazoa > Chordata > Actinopteri > Cypriniformes > Leuciscidae > Scardinius > Scardinius erythrophthalmus. The sequence continues at coordinate 9,966,868 of NC_138244.1, forward strand.
TGTATATTTTTTTTATATGTAACTTTAATGAGTTTATGTGAAATCCAGGATAAAACGAGTTTTAAATCAGTTTATCATGTTTCTTTCACAGGCAGAAGACATGCAGCAACAGATCATTAGGGAGACCTTTCATCTGGTGTCCAAAAGAGACGATAATGTCTGCAATTTTCTGGAGGGCGGAAGGTGACAGAAGGGGTTTTACATAATAGCTTGTACATAAGGGCTTGCTGATATGATTTTCATCTATATTTCATTGTCCATGACTGTATAAAGATGGATGCTCTCAAAGGCAATTTACTGTAGTTTTGCTCTTCCTTTTGCCTAGTTTGATTGGCGGCTCCGACTACAAGCTGATCTACAGACACTATGCCACTCTGTACTTTGTGTTTTGTGTGGACTCATCAGAGAGTGAGCTGGGGATCCTAGATCTCATACAGGTGAACATACTGCCATTCTCTTGTTGTAGTAATGGCTTACAGCCACAAGGGGGATTATGTTTTTCATATTGCCTACATACTGTATATTTTTTGAAGGCATACATAAAGACAAGGCAAAGTTTACAACCCTTGTTTTAATACAATTGTTCATTAAAATATCAGGTTGCATTAATGTTCACTGAACAATGCTAATATTACCTTTAAGTACCAGTCATTCAGTATATAATACTGCCATCTGATACCATGGTACTGCCACAGTACTTTTTTGCATGAGTGGTTGATTCGCTCCTTTTTGTTTTGTGCAACACAAACTCTTTTAGAAATCTCTTTGAAAGAACATGTTGTTATTCACTATTGTACATTATTTTATCACGCAGGTCTTTGTGGAAACCCTGGACAAGTGCTTTGAGAATGTGTGTGAACTGGACTTAATCTTTCACATGGATAAGGTCAGTTTTCAGGTGTATGATGTTCACTTCATAATGACTCGTGCAACTTTTTACCTCCTTGGTTACCTAAAAAGTGTTCTTTGGTGCTGTTAAATGTTCATTAGGGCATGAATAAATGGCGGTGATCATAATTCGATCCATCATGTAAGGGAAAGGTTATATATATGTCAGAATATACTTTCTGATAATGGCCTGTTGAATTATGGCACCATTGTAAAAGATGTTCACTATAGAAGTGTGTCCTACGCTGGCTTCGTTAGTTATCTAATCAATAATATTGTTTTATGAGTTTAAGGAATTACTGGGAAATGATAATGCATGGCTTTACTGTTACTTGATGGATTTGTTTCTGAATTTAGGGTTATGGTTTCGTTTCATGCTCCGGTTCAGTCAGTTGAACGGTTTATGGCGCTGTGTGAAAGTATTGATTTTAAATAAGTCAAGTTTACAGTCCAAATTGAATGTGATTAGATTAAAAATGCCATACTACACAATAATAGGTGTTTTCATCTTGAAGCAGAGCCATGTGCTCTCCAATCGCTCTTATGGTACTGTATTTCGATTCCCCAACAAGTGACGAACCAGTTCTTTTTAATTATCAAAAACATAAACTGTGCCCCAATTCAGAGGCTGCATCCTTCGAAGACTGCGAAAGTTGGACTGAGCTTTGTTAAATAGGATGGTCTAGCCTTGCTGTTTATTCATCGTCATTATTGTGTTAACTAATGAAGAACAAAGGCACAACCGGATTCTCAGTCTTGTAGGTTTAAGTTTTTTTTTTTTTTTTTTTTTTCAGGTCCATTACATTCTCCAGGAGGTTGTCATGGGCGGGATGGTTCTGGAAACTAACATGAATGAAATAGTCGGCCAAGTGGAGCTGCAGAATAGAATGGAGAAATCGGAGGTGAGTTCACATTTACATTACCTGAAGTCACTCCAGTTCAGCTGACATAAGTTCATGCAAACATCTTTGCCTCAATTGAAACAGCAAGGAGAATTTCTAAATAGTTTAATGTGACGCATACTATATGTACATTTTTAACAAAAATGTACAAGAAAAAAAAAATCAGGTTAAATATTATTCAAGTCAAGTCACCTTTATTTATATAGCGCTTTATACCGATTGTTTCAAAGCAGCTTTACAGTGATATCAGACAAATGATGTTGTTCAGCTGAAGTCTGTTCAGTGTCGATTCAGTTCCGTTGTAAAGATCATCAATTATTAAACTACTAATTAATTTCATCTGTAAAGAAGTTCTGCAAAAAAATTGTCATCGTCCAGCTCAGTTCAGTTCTAATACAACAGGATTAGATAAATAGTATTGTTGAATATTATGTGTTGTACACATTCATTTTGTTTTTTACTGCATGTTTTACACAGAGCCATTGGAATGTTTGTGAAACGCTAGAAATATGAACGAAATCTCAAAATATAAAGACATTTCGTCTTGTTTAGTATCACTTTGTTTTTCCTGAAACAGTACATAATGTGAACGAACTCAAATTATATCATGTAATAGTGAAAGATGTCTGGGCAGATATCAGTGATTCATGGTCACCTGATATCCTATCTGGGGTCGAGGCGATCAATAATGTTTGACAACATTTGACGCACTCTTGTGTATACGTAGAAGAGGTTAAAATGAGGAAATGTTACACCAGACAATAAAGCGCACATGGCTGAGAACAAAGGAACATCCATACATGATGTTTAGGTAAAGACACTAGAAACGTGATGGTGGCACCTCATGACTTCCACTATGGACTTTGACCTGAAAATGGTCTGTCAAGCTGGGTCAGGTTTTCTTGTATAACTTCTGGTTAGTGTTTGAAATTTCTGAAAAAGAAGAAAATTGCTATTTCTAAATACAATGTTATATATTATAATAACAATATTTTTTGTATTATATCTTGTATTGTGCTGGGTTTTGCCCTATAGGGATAGTTCACCCAAAAATGAAAATTTTGTCATTAATTACTCACCCTCATGTCTTTCCAAACCCGTAAGACTTTCGTTCGTCTTCGGAACATAAATGAAGATACTTTGATTAAATCTGAGAGATTTCTGTCCCTCCATTGACAGCTACGCAACTACCACTGATGCTTCAAAAAGTTCATAAAGAGATTGTGAAACTAATTCATATAAATTGAGTGGTTACGTTAAAATTTTATTTGAATGCTTTTATTCACGTTTAAATATTGATCAGCGAATGAATGAACCTCATTGGTTCTCGCACGACAAGCAAACATGCTTGGGCTTGAGCCACAACTAGGGTTGCAAAATTCTGGGATTTTCAAAGATGGAAACTTTCCATGGGAATTAATGGGAATTTAAGGGAATAAACAGAAATAAACTGGGAATTTTCAAAGTTGAGGGTTGGCTCTTATTAGGGAACTTAAATATAGTTGAGGAAAGTATATTTTAGCATAACCTTGACTAAAACAAACAGATGCCATTCAAATACACTTGAATATCCATGCCATTCCTCAATCACATGCACATAACACACTGCTTACTGCATGGCTATTGAGACAACACCCCCTACTGGCACTGTGCATGCCTCCATCACATGTACAGAAGCCCAAAGCACAAGACTATTGAAGGCACACATTTGAGCCTGTGGACTAAACAAAGTGAAGTAAGTTTTGATGATATTATGGGGAAATATATTTATTAAAGGAGAACTCCGGTCAATTTTAACATTGAGCTCATTTTTTTGTACATTTGGAGTGCTGTCAATACAGAGAACAACGACAAAAATCGGTGTTGCCTACACCGAGTTATTCTATTTTTAAAATTTGCACCCTGTTGACTTCAATGGGGCAAGTACTAATACCTGTGTTTACATCCTGTTTTCGGTTGAAGTCCAAAGTAATCGATTGCCGAGTTCACGCGCGTGATCATAGGTAACTAAACCTATGCGCGTGAACTCGGCAATCGACTACTTTGGACTTCAACCGAAAACAGGATGTAAACACAGGTATTTGCGCTGGCTTAAATAACATCATTTTATACATATCTTTCACATCTACTGCAGTCAGATTCACTCGTGTTCACTCAGAAGGAATCACTCACATGACCTGTGCACTTGTAATGACACATCAAGGATGTTAAGAGGCTAAAAGCAGGTTTAGTACTTGCCCCATTGAAGTCAACAGGGTGCAAATTTTAAAAATAGAATAACTCGGTGTAGGCAACACCGATTTTTGTTGTTGTTCTCTGTATTGACAGCACTCCAAATGTACAAAAAAATGAGCTCAATGTTAAAATTGACCGGAGTTCTCCTTTAAATGTTTAAATTGCAAATATCACATACAAATGTATTCATCTAGTAGATAAGTTAGATGCTAAATAAGCTAGCATAACTTTATTTACCACATAAGTAGGGCTGGGCGGTATGACGGTATATATCGTTACCGCGGAAGAAAATGTCAACCGTAACAGATTTTTTTATTACGTGTATACCACGACATGTAAATAAGTAGGCGTGGTTAACTCACGTGCAGCGTGCGTGAGACTGAGACACTGATATTTGTCAAAGAAACATGAAGAATGACCAAGAGGATCCACAAAAGGAATTACGTTTTCAAAATTAACGTGATATTTTCGGGGGGAGGAAGGTGCAGAAGTCAACTAGAGCAGTGCAGCACACTGAAAGTTTAGAGAGACGCACATGCTCGCAACGGGGCTTACTTGACAACAAGTTCATATATCAATATTCTAACGAATAGAAATAACCTTAAATAATGTATCTATCCGTCTCTTATGTGTACAGTTACTTTCAGAGTGGACGCGCAAGCGGTTGCCGTGGTAATGAATATTTCCAAAAATTCCCCTGCTTAACTTCCCATGGAAATTTACCGGAAACTTTCCGGAAATTTACCGGAAATGTTCCGCCCCTTTGCAACCCTAGCAGCCACAACTGATATATATGTGAACAAAAGCCTACGCTAAATCTGTTCATCATGTAAAGCAATCGAATCTCTTCCGAAAATTTGGCCTAAGCTGCTCAATTCATATGGATTAGTTTTATAATCTCTTTATGAACGTTTTGAAGTGTCAAAGTGGTAGTTGCGTAGCTGTCAATGGAGGGACAGAAAACTCTCAGATTTCATCAAAAAGATCTTCATCTGTGTCCCGAAGATGAACGAAAGTCTAATGGATTTTGGCACGACATGAGGGTGAGTAATTGATAACAGAATTTTCCGTTTTGGGTGAACAATTTTAAAATTGAGTCACAGGATTTTGATTATGGGCCGAGTTTTTTTGAGGTTATAAATGTTTAGATTATTAGTTAAAAACATTCAGAATCTGACAAAAGATTGATAATAAATGTACTTTATTTCTAAACTAAAGAGTAAAAATAAAAGTCTAAATATTATAGACAGATCTGTTAATCTGCACTAAATAAAAGTGATAAAGTAATTTGTTTGTGTTTTTGGCAGGGTGGTCTGTCTGCAGCACCAGCACGAGCTGTTTCTGCTGTGAAAAATATGAACCTTCCTGAAATACCCCGTAACATCAATATCGGGGACATCAATATAAAAGTGCCCAGTCTCTCCCCGTTTTGAGTTAGCATGTCTGATCTTTGTGTTTTTTCGTTGTCATTGTGTGTTGACATTCATTGCCATAGATGCTATCTCCCTAATGCCATTTATGGACTCATGACTGACCGTCACATGAAGACTCTTACAAGTCCAAAGCACATCACAGGGTCCAATAATTTACAACGTACCTTTCATTTCAGACTTTGATTTGTAGACAGACCGGTGTTCGAATTTTGATTATAGTGTTGTTTTTGTATTTTGTCTGTAATGTAGCAACATTCCACAATACTAACGTGTGATTTTTGCCACTAGACTAACAACTAAAAACTCTAAATGTCACACATGAATAATTTATATTGAATGTTATACTGTACTATATCATTAAAATGATGTTTTTGTCCAGATTCAGGTCTTGTTTTTCTCAAAATTTGGCTCTTTTTTTTTACTGAGGTTCTTTTTGAGTTACAGAATGTACATTACAGAATGCATCAGCAGTGTCACCAATTCTAAACTTAGAATAAAATGTGGTCATTTATTGTCTCCAAAAATATGACAATCATGGGGCAAGGTCTGTTTCATGTATGACAGAATGTCAGCATATTTTTGACAAATCATTGTTGTGTTGATGGTTTCACCATGAGTTTGCAGTGTTATAAAATCAACTTTATTGCATTGGAAACCGAGGTCCTTAAAGGTGTGGTCAACAAAATGAGTTCAAAGATACCATTTGCATCATACAGCCAAAAAAGCAAATGATAGCATATCTAGAAATCTCTGATGTCATGTACAGTTATCTTTGAGGGCTGTGGCCTATCAAAGGTCAAGAGCCATCAGATGATATCTGAAGTCATCAACTCAGTCTTATCTGACTTATGCACACGTTTTCTTTGGTAATGCAGAATGTTTAAAAGCAAGTCTAGATTTCATGTAATAAAATAAAATAAAAAAGATTTTCAGAGAATGGGGAATTCACTGCTGAGGTACTGCGAGCCTTCTGATTTAATAATACAAATATTTCACACAATAAATGAAATATTTATTGCATTTAGGAAATTACAAAATGAAGACTTAGGCCAATTTAACAAAACAATTACAATTTAAAAAAAAAAATTTTGGCATGTTATATGCAATTTATGACATGGCAAATACAATTAGATAACGAAGCTTTGAGATTGCTGAGGTGAGTTTTATGGAGTCTGCTGACTTTGTTGAATACCTCATTTATAGCTGATATAGGTAAATATGATGGGGAGATATCATAAAGACTGATAATCATTACACCCGCACATTGTTATTGGCTATTTTTCTGAGATACTAATCTTAATAATGAACACCATCCCTGGAACAATGTTCCACCATAAAAAATAAAATAAAAAAACATGTATTCCAAAGGCCAAATTCATATTTTATTTTACAGTTTTGGGAAAGTGCAGTTTAAAGTCCAGGCTGACGACCACTGAGGGATGTATTTTTATAAGTTCATTTGTTACTAATCCCGTACTTTGCTCCTGTAAACACAAGGTAATTTAACTAAACTATAGTTAAACTGTATTTTTTCCACTTGAACAGTATAGTTGTATGGCAGTGACATGTAGTTATCCTTTAACAGTTACACCAGCAATTGTCTACCAGCAGTTACACAAGCCTGTGTACAGATGCTTCTGAGGACATTGTCTTTTTTGTAAAGTGCAGGTTTATGTCAGCAAATTAAATTCAGCTTTAATGGATTTACAACAGTGCACTTAGACGTTTGGTTCACTATGACCTGCCATAACAGTATAATGTGTGATTCTGTGTGGGGAAACAACAGATTTCAAGAGCGGTCTGCACTAATATTATGTTTAAATCTAGAATATATGTTTAATATGCAACTTGTGTTTATTTATGTTTTTGATGTTTTTATATCATATATCAAGAAAATATTTATATTAATGTATTTTGAATGTATTTTAGTGATTTGTTTTTCCATATTTTTTCAACCAATGTTTCCATATTATTAAAATAATGTTTTTAGAAATATAGTTGCACAGTATAAATATACATATAAAATACTTTATTCCAGTGTTTTAAATGTTTTGCTTGTCTCTTTTCTAATATATTTGGGGTAATTTTTGAACGTTTTGGTAATTTGCTAAATATATTTACAATATGCCAATAATTTAACCATTAGAATGTAATCACATCACTGAAAAAGTGTAGAACAGTGAGTAACAGCAACATTTTGATAACACATCAGGCATCAATGACTTTCTAAACCCCTCTGATATTTCACATGCCCTCTCGTACACTGTGTTAATGGATGACACATTAATTCATGTGGGAGGAGAGACTTCCCATTCTTTAAATAAAAAAGTTGTGCAGATGTCAGTTTCACTCCTCTCATCCTGTCATTCCTCAAGCATGGGAAAGGGTTTCTACCTGAGTAAAACTGTCGGGATAGTACTGATTGTGGTAGGTGCTGCAGCAGTAGCCACAATCATCGCCCTCTCAGTGGTCTACTCCCAAGAGAAGTCCAGGAGCAATGAAGTTAAACCCACAGCTGAGGTAACCACATCAGTTCCACCAACAACAGCACCATCCAATGAACCATGGGACCAGTGGCGCCTTCCTCAAACTCTAAGTCCACAAACCTACAATGTGACTCTGTGGCCACGGCTCACGCCGGATCAAACCGGGCTCTACGTCTTCACAGGGATGTCCAGCGTGATCTTCAGATGTGTGGAAAAGACAGACCTCATCATCATTCACTCCAACAAGCTGAACATGACAAAGCCAGTCACCTTGACAGCACATGGAAGCAAGCCAGCTCCTTCCATAGACTCAACAGTGATGTACCCAAAAACACAGTATATGGTGATTAAACTGAAAGAAAGTTTAACTGCTGGGGAGAGCTATGAGCTCTACACAGAATTTGTGGGTGAACTTGCAGATGACTTGGGCGGCTTCTACCGAAGTGAATACTTTGACGAGAATGGAGTGAAGAAGTAAGAAGTTGATCTGTCCTATATGTTCCTTCTGTTCTGAAAGACATTTCGTATATAGTTAAATCTCTGTTCTTCTTCAGAGTGGTCGCAACAACCCAGATGCAGCCAACAGATGCCAGGAAAGCGTTCCCTTGCTTTGATGAACCCGCAATGAAAGCGGTATTCCACATCACTATTCTCCATGATCAAGGAACCACGGCCCTCTCCAATGGCGTTGTGATAGGTAAATTAACACTTTATTCTGTATAGGAACAGTGTTAGGGAGGCTGCTTTAAAAACACAGCTTGCCAAGCTACAAGTTATTTAGAATTTAAAAAAGTTGAACTACAGTGAAGTCACTGCTATAAAAAAGTAGTTACCTTGATGATACTTTTGAGAGAGAGGAAACTTCAGGATAAATTGATTCACTAAAATTAATCAGATGGTCCTATGCTAGAATGAATTAGACTTTCTTTTGTAACACTATGTAAGAAGACTGTGAGAGTTAACATGTTTGATTATTCCTATAGCTTAAAAACAGTGATGTAGTGTTTGATACTCGTTTGATAAGGTAGTTTATTACTGGAAAAAAACTATGGACTCTTTTCACAGACTGTGATGATGCCTTTTCAGTTATCAACATCACAAATCTAGTAAAGTTTTTTATATTTTCATTTTAAAAAACATTAGAGCAAGTGGTCTTTCTCTCTTCTGACCAATGCTACTGGAAATGCTATCTTGGATTTTTTTTCTTTTGATATTGGAGCAAAGGGGAATACAAAACTTTATATTTGCTGTCATCTCCAATTCACCCCTTTATATGTTTACCCAACTATGACGACTTGCGCTTCTGAGAACCCCAGACATGTGAAAAGAGTTTATACTGTTGTAAATATAAAAACTATTAACTATACTATAGAGAAGTGTGATTAATTAGTTTCCTTTATTCATTCAAATTGATTTCAAGAAATTGTTATGAAAATCCATCTGATTGAGTTTTATCATCAATATCTCTTTTTGACTTTCAGACGAGAGTCAGATGACGGTGGATGGCACTACTGTAACCAAAACAGTATTTGCACCCACAGAAGTAATGTCAACATATTTGTTAGCATTTATTGTCAGTGATTTCATCTCCATTGAACAAATAGGTGCAGATCCACAGGTAATTATCTTTTCACAAGGTCTACAGAGAAAACTAAGTTATCTTGCCCACCAAGATCATTTAGAAAAAATGTCCTAAAAAATTCCATACTGTCATTTATACAAACAGATTCGAATTTTTGCCCGCAAAGAAGCCATAAATGCAGGACAAGGACAGTATGCACTCAATGTGACAGGACCGATTCTCAGATTCTTTGAGGAGTATTACAGAGTCCCCTATCCGCTGCCTAAATCAGGTAAAAAGAGCCTATGAGCAAGATATTATTAAAAAAAGGGTTATTTAGTTTGTTGATTGTGTTATGACCAATATTTTATGAGGCAATGAAATAGTTTTATTATTGAAATGACAGTTTAAGTAAGATTATGTTACTACTTAAACCTTTTAGATGGTTTTTAGAAGTTTAACTCATTCCTCAAAATGTTGCACAGATCAAATCGCCCTGCCGGACTTCAATGCCGGTGCAATGGAAAACTGGGGCTTAATCACATACAGAGAGACGGCCCTGCTGTACGATGAAAAAATATCCTCAAATGGAAACAAAGAGAGGATTGCTGCTGTTATTGCTCACGAACTTGCCCATCAGGTATGATCAGGAGTCCTTTTTTCCAATTTGAATCTCTAAATGGAAAACGATTTACAGAAGTTTTTTTTAAATCAACTTAAAGGAGAACTCCAGTCAATTTTAACATTGAGCTCATTTTATTGTACATTTGGAGTGCTGTCAATACAGAGAACAACGACAAAAACCGGTGTTGCCTACACCGAGTTATTCTATTTTTAAAATTTGCACCCTGTTGACTTCAATGGGGCAAGTACTAAACCTGCTTTTAGCCTCTTAACATCCTTGAAGTTGTTAAGTTGTGAAGTGGTTGAAGTTCAAAGTAGTCGATTGCCGAGTTCACGCGCATAGGTTTAGTTACCAATGATCACGCACGTGAACTCGGCAATCGACTACTTTGGACTTCAACCGAAAAACAGGATGTAAACACAGGTATTTGCGCTGGCTTAAATAACATCATTTTTATACATATATTTCACATCTACTGCAGTCAGATTCACTCGTGTTCACTCTGAAGAAATCACTCACATTTTCTGTGACACATCAAGGATGTTAAGAGGCTAAAAGCAGGTTTAAAACTTGCCCCATTGAAGTCAACAGGGTGCAAATTTTAAAAATAGAATAACTCGGTGTAGGCAACACTGATTTTTGTCGTTGTTCTCTGTATTGACAGCACTCCAAATGTACAAAAAAAGCTCAATGTTAAAATTGACCGGAGTTCTCCTTTAACAACTGTAAAGTTTACTTTTCGCCATCTTCCTGTTTCTTTTTTAGTGGTTTGGAAACCTCGTGACTATCAGGTGGTGGAATGACCTGTGGCTCAATGAAGGTTTTGCATCTTACGTAGAATATCTTGGGGCGGATGAAGCTGAGCCGGAATGGAACATTGTGAGTGTTTGAAGCTAAAGCCAGGGCAATAATGCTAGATGCTAAAATCTATCACTAAGAGCAGATGAAATCATAACTGACTTCTCTATTTCTATCCCACAGAAAGATCTGATCGTTCTTGATGATGTGCACAAAGTTTTCGCCATAGATGCACTGGCCTCGTCTCACCCTTTGTCATCTAAAGAAGAGGAGATCCAAAGACCGGAGCAAATTAGTGAAGTGTTTGATACCATCTCCTACAGTAAGGTAGTGTGGGAACTGTTTGCTAAGTTTCATAATCAAGAACATGCTGATTACATGTGGTTGGTCTGATAACATGCAGTCTTTTCCTCTAGGGGGCATCAGTACTTAGGATGCTATCTGATTTTCTGACTGAGCCAGTGTTTACTCAAGGCCTCCAAGTAAGCTCCCTTTGAATGCTTTTCCTTAGTGTGCCGTACAATAAAAATGTAATATGTTTTTGATCTAGAGAATGTTTTTGTACATTCACAACAAATTTGTTTTTTAACAGACCTATCTGGATCATTTCAAATTCAGCAACACGGTGTACACAGACCTTTGGGACCATCTACAAAGGGTATGTTGTAATTCAACAAGAATGATCAGCAGTATAATTATCAGATTTGTTGGCACAAAACACAAGCGCTCATATTTGAAATGTTGTAGGCTGTGGACGAGACTGGCTACCAACTGCCCAAAACTGTGCAAGAAATTATGGACCGCTGGGTTCTTCAAATGGGCTTCCCTGTGGTCACTTTTGACACAACAGCTGGCCAGATCACACAGGAGCATTTCCTCCTAGACCCTAACAGTAAACCAGACAGGCCATCAGAGTTTAAGTATGTAAAAAATATTTTTTTCTAAAAGCACCTATTACTGATTTTAATTATGGCACCATTTACTAGATACTTTAAGAATTAGATACACTATACCTAAGAATTACTAAAAATACTAATATCAGAATATTCTTTATTTTTTATTTTTTAGCTATGAGTGGTTTGTACCACTTACATGGACAAAGACAGGAACAGAACAACCCATAAGATGGCTGCTACAGAAAACTGGTGAGTTTGAAGATGACACTCACATTCACAATTATATTTGTTGTGATAGTGATAGTTCACACAAAAATGAAAATTCTGTCATTATTTATTTACCTTCATGTTGTTCTAAACCTGTATGACTTTATGTGGGACTCCAAAAGAGAAGTTTAGCAGAATGCCACAACTGCTCTGTTTTATACAGTGACAGTGGATGAAGACCAAAGCTTTCAAAGCTGCAAAAAAAAAAGTATTACATACCATTTGTATTCTATATTCCAAATCTTCTGAAGGCGTTTGATAACTTTGGCAGCTGTGGTCAACATCCACTTTCATTAAATGCTTTTCATTAAACAGCTTGGACATTCTGCTAAATATCTTTCTCCTTTTTCCCACTGAGAAAAGAAAGCCATGATAACGATGACAGATTTTTCAAGTTTGTGTGAACTTTGCACTTAATTATATTTGCAAATTATCATTGGATGCTAATAAAGGACAATAGTGTATGCTTTAACATAAATCTGTGTATTTCCTTTTCTAAATTAGAAAAAGCAGATGAACTGAAAACAAATGAAAATGACTGGGTTCTGGCCAACATCAACGTGACAGGATACTACAGGGTTAACTATGATCAAGTAAACTGGGAACGCCTACTTAATGTTCTCCAGACATCCAGACAGGTAAGAATAAATACATGTATTAAAAACAAAGGGAATATTGTTAAAGATACTTTAATTTTAACTTACTTTGAAATTTTGATGTTATTATTCAGCATAATAATTGACAGCAATCTTTTTCCATTTAGAACATTCCAGTTATTAACCGGGCACAGTTAATTGATGATGCTTTTAACCTGGCCAAGTAAGATCCAAACTTCATTCTTCAAACTTAGGAGTGTAATTCCCAGTCAGTCCAAATGCTAAAACGTATCTCCGCCCTTTACAGAGCAGGAATTATATCAACAACATTAGCTCTAAGAACCACACTGTTCCTCTCCGATGAAACTGAGTACATGCCTTGGGAGTCTGCTCTGGACAACCTGGACTACTTTTACCTCATGTTTGATCGCACAGAGCTGTACGGCCCTATGCAGGTAAGCTTCGTCTCTGGATATTTCAGAACATCAACTGAACTAAGCTTCTGACATCTAACATCTAATTCTAACATCACATTATTTCAAACCTGCAGGCGTATGTTGGACAAAAGGTGGCACCTTTGTTTAAACACTATGCAGATCTTACAGATTGGAAGGATGTGCCACAAGGACACACTGACCAGTAAGTCCTGCACATATAGAGGCTTAATTTATATTGAGATAAATGCTTAGATTTGCTCTCAAGTCTTTATTCACTGTATTAATGCCCTTGTATCTGCAGATATAATCAAGTAAATGCGCTCAGAGTTGCCTGCAGTACTGGTTTGGAAAACTGTACGACTCTAGTAAAAGATTGGTTCCAACAGTGGATGGAAAATCAAGATGACAACCCGTGAGTTTCAATCAGGAGTAAATAGAAATCTTAGAGAGTGTCTGATTATCTTTCCTGAGTGCATCATAGTTAAAATGTATACTGATGCAGATATACTTAGTTTCAAAATATTATTATCATTATAAATGTTTCTAATGTTTCTAATAATCACTGAAAATACATATATATATATTTTTTTTTTTGGGGGGGGGGGCAACTTTAAATGCATAAGGATATATATATATAGATATATATCCTTATGCATTTAAAGTTACCACAAAAAGTATTTGGATATTTTAGTTACACTTAAAAATGTTTTAATGTCATTGCATTAGAAAAAAATTCACAAAATGAAAGTATAAAGCAATAAATATGTTTAAAATGTTTTTAAAAGATATATATAAAAAAATATTTTGGTTGTCAAACATTTTTAGAACATGTCTGTAAATGTAATAAATTATTTATAAAAAAATAATGGCTCAGAAAAGTTAGTTTATTAGAAAAGGTTTAGAATCATTTGACACCTGGTATATATACATAAATTATTTTATTTTATACATACCCAAACACTGCAAAATATATGTTTTTTGGGGGGCACTGTATTTTGTTTCATGAGTCTTTGCAGTATATCAGTACTTTTATAGATTGTAAAAATATCAGCTGATTATCTTAAATTAATAGATTGCCATTTAACTGTCATTTTTAATAATCTGTCACTATAATTTTTTTCTCTGCATCAGTATTCACGCCAACTTGAGGTCGACAGTGTACTGCAGTGCCATTGCTGCGGGTGGTGAAAAGGAGTGGGACTTTGCTTGGGAAATGTTTGAAAAAACCAATGTTGCTTCAGAGAAAGATAAACTGAGAGCTGCAATGGCATGTGCCACCAAGCCCTGGTTACTGAACAGGTGAGCTCACAGGTTAATGCTGACAATTACAAGCTTCTCTCATTGTATTTAGCTAAATACATGTGCTTTGATTGATGTTGTAGGTATCTCAGTTACACTTTGGATGCAACGAAAATTCGGAAGCAAGATGCCACCTCTACCATCATCAGCATTGCAAGCAATGTGGCCGGCCAATCGTTGGCTTGGGATTTTGTTAGGGCCAACTGGGAGTACATTTTCAATCAGTAAGAAACAAATACGGGGGACTATGCTATTACTTGCTTAAAAATACAAATAGCAGTTTTCTATAGCTACAATATCCACTGTTCATTCTTCATTAGGTACGGAGGTGGATCTTTCTCTTTCTCCAATCTGATCAATGGTGTCACAAAGAGATTCTCAACTCAGTTTGAACTGCAACAGGTATGTGATCTTCCCCTTTTTTTATTAACATCTTGTACAACAGATACTTATATCTGAATGTTTCTGAATCTGTTTTGTTTTAAAAACACAGCTGATACAGTTCAGGGATGACAACGCCAACATAGGTTTCGGTTCAGGAACCCTTGCCATTCAGCAATCCATCGAGAGGACTAACGCCAACATCAAATGGGTCGAGCAGAACAAAGATGCAGTCTTAGAATGGTTCAAAAATCCATCGTAAACCTGAAAGATGAACATACTGTAGTTTGCTTGCTCTGAGGATGACAGTAACACTGGGACATTGTTTTGCCTGGCCTAGAGGGTTTTAGCATGAAAGAAAATGATTATTTATTATTCAGGATGTTCTAAATTGCAATATTTTCCAGAGCTTCTTTCTTCCTATGATGATGTACAGTATATACATTTTTCTTTAAAGTGTGCCTCATGTTCTAATTGTTATTTCCTTCGATTATTTTTTGTAAAAAGATAAAGTAATTTTGTAGAATGAATTAAAATGAACTGAATATGCAAATAGTAGAAATCTTTGGTATTTATCATTTTCATATTTTGTCTAATGAAAATAAACACTTAAATCCATGAACTATCTTGTACTTTTCTAGCCAATTTTCAAACTTTTGTATTGTAGTACTTTATATGTTACTGTGTAGGATATAAACTTATTTTTTATTAATATTTTACACTGACTCATCAAAAAGGTTAAATTAAATGAAAACATTTTAGATTATATCAGATGATTTCACAGCTGTGACGCTGCCATGCTTGTTTTTCTAAGCTTCTTCCCACGATTTTCTGCATCACATTTTACTAAAGAGTAATGGCTGCATAAACATGTCAGGAAAGACACATGCCATAATATATTATCTTAGTGCACCTCAACTTATCAGGTTACCAGGTTCTTTCACTGGCTAGTCTCAGTGTTAATGGATGAGCCATTATTCCCCTTTGGGAGGAGAGAAGGTGGGAAGAATAAATAAAATGCCATCACAGTTAGGTCTGATCTTTGCTGACCTGTGGTGACAGTGAACATGGTGGGAATCAATTTTAGTCCAATGTGTGTTGGGTGCACTTTACTGGGAATGGCATCGCTGGCCACCATTGTTGGGTTGTGGACCATTCAACTCCTTCCTTCTACACAACCTCCTGCTGAGCCCTGGAAAGATTATCGTCTACCAGTCACGCTGGTTCCAGACTACTACAACATCACTCTCTGGCCTCGACTTCAGCCGAACATTTATGGCCTCTTTGTGTTCACTGGAAAGTCCACGGTGATCTTCAAATGTCTGAGGGAGACCGATCTCATCCTCATTCACTCCAATAAGCTAAACCTGACCTCAACAGATGGATATCTGGCCAAACTCTCTGCGATTGGTACTGTGGTAGCGCCATCAATACAGAAAACATGGATGCAGGAGACGACGCAGTACCTTGTCATACAGTTGAATGGAAAACTGAAGGCTGGAGAGCTCTATGAGCTTTCCACAGAGTTTGTGGGAGAACTTGCAGATGACCTGGCAGGGTTCTACCGGAGTGAATATTATGAAAATGGAGAGAAAAAGTAAGTCCAACTATACTTTTTGAGATCTGAACACAGATCTGAAATACAACCAGTCAGGAACTCTAAAATAAACTCTCAGGTGGCAGATGAAAAAAACACCTGAGATATCAAGATCAGCATCAAGGCTATTGCAGTTGGCAGGTCACATGTTTGTTTGATGAGTCTCTTGGCCGCTTTATTTCTGTTAAACCTTTGTACCTTCATATAAAAGGGGAAGATTACTTACTGGATCCATAAAGCCGCTTTTTTATGTGTTTGAGCATTACATAACATCCAGAAGGATTTCTCATGTGTGCACACATTGTTTGGACACAGAAAATACTGTTCCCCAAAATGGTATACTAATAACCCAATGCTTATTTTATGGTCTGTACCTACCTCTGGTGTTAGGAACACTTTATCTTAGCGATTTAATGATAATTATTTCCTCCAGGATAGTTGCCACCAGCCAGATGCATCCCACACATGCTCGCAAGACCTTCCCGTGTTTCGATGAGCCTGCAATGAGAGCAGTTTTCTACATCACTCTCATCCATGACAGAGGAACTGTGGCCCTGTCCAATGGAATGGAAATTGGTCAGTTTCTACTAAAGACAGTTTCACACTCTTTTTGACTATGTTAACTACCATAGGCAAGGGCAAACATGGAAAACATTTACTGAAGTTTACAGTATTACATTTTCAATCTGCTTTCTAAAGACCGGTTGGAAATTATGAGATTAATCATATTTCATTCTATCGGCAGCCCTATTTTTTAAAGTGTAATAAAAATAAATGTAGTTGTGCATAGTTTAATTTATTTATTTTGCTTTAGGTACTGTAATAGCGTGCAGAAAATTATACAATATCAAACAGTTTAAAAGTTTAAAAAGCCTTGAAAAGGCAAAAAGGCATAGATACTGTATATGGATAGATAGATAGATAGATGATCTAATTTACTGCTTGTTTTCCTCATTCAGAGAAAGTGGACACCGTTCTTGATGGACATCCTGTTACTGTGACAACATTTGAGCCCACAAAGAACATGTCCTCATATCTATTGGCACTTGTTGTCAGTGACTACACAAATATTACATCAGCGAATGACACCTTGGTATGGCCATCAGTCGCCTTTTATGAGCAGTATAGCCGCTTTAAAAGATAAAAATCTTACATTTATTGACCACAGAATGAGCTTTACAGCATATCTGCTCGTGTTGCATATTACTAAATTGTTTGCTGTGAACAGATACGAATATGGGCTCGTAAGAAAGCCATTGAGGACGGCCATGGTGATTATGCTCTGAATATAACTGGGCCAATCCTCAAGTTTTTTGAAAACTATTACAGTGTCCCATATCCACTCTCTAAATCAGGTATGTTTAAGCATCTAAAATCATCTCATGAAGATTATAGCTTTGGGAAGAAAAAAAAAATACGTAAGGATTTTTAATTCTCTACCTTGAAGACCAGATTGCCCTGCCTGATTTTTACTTTGGGGCGATGGAGAATTGGGGGCTGGTGACATACAGGGAGACAAACCTTCTATATGATCCAGTCATCTCCTCTAATGCAAACAAAGAGAGAACGGCCACCATTATAGCCCATGAATTGGCTCACATGGTACTTGTATTTATAAAATTATGATATGAGAGGTTTTAAATGGCTACACTATGTGTTATATAATAATAATAATATGGCTTGTTTGTTTTATGGTCAGTGGTTTGGTAACCTTGTGACTCTAAAGTGGTGGAATGAAGTTTGGTTGAACGAAGGTTTCGCCTCTTATGTGTCGTATCTTGGTGCAGACTTTGCTGAACCGTCCTGGAATGTGGTGAGTGTTCACAACTTTAACACACTAACTAACTTCTAATCAGTCATAAACATTTATTTACATCTTTTAAAGTGTATTTTGTATTACTGCATTAAACTAATTTCATGTTCATATCGTTCATAGCATGACAAAATAGTAGTTTAGTAATTTGCCTTGGAAAATTTGAACAAAGTAGGCCCTGCCCTGTGTACCTGTCGCTGAAATGCGGCCCATTGTGACACATCTTCATTTTGGTGACCTGTGTGGAGACCATAGACTGTAAAAAAATAAGTAGAGACCTTTACAGTCTATGGTGGATACATTGAGGGTTTTAAGAATGGGAAAAAAAACTTTGTTGAGGTGAAATTTAGGGGACACATTACTCGCGCCTTTTGTAATTTTCCTCAGGCGACCATTGGACTTTATACAGACTGTGATGACGCGTTTTAACGGACATCAACATCGTAAATACTGCAAAAAATGTTGTATAATTATTTTTATTTTTTTTAATTTATATTTTTTTAAGTAGCCTATACATTTATATCATTATTTGTATTATATTACCTTTGCATCAAGTTATAAAAAAACTAGTTAACGCTGCTGTGGGGGTGATGGTAAAATTGATTTTCTTTTGACTTGCGTTATCAATGTCTCTATATTTTGTTCTTCTTTTTAAAATTGTGAAAACAATATTATGGATATGTTCTTAATTATGAGAACATTTATAGAAAAGACTCATTTGTTGCTTGCTCACCTAGACAGATATTCTTTCTCTATTAACGCTCCCACAGAAAGACTTGATCATCCTTAAAGACGTACACCGTGTTTTTGCTGTGGATGCTCTGGCCTCCTCCCATCCCCTGTCTTCTGAGGAGAAAGATATTATAAAACCAGAGCAGATCAATGAGCAGTTTGATACGGTCTCCTACAGTAAGGTGCTGGGCGTATGATAGACTCCACTGGGAAAAATTAATTGATTATTACTACTTTTAAACTAAGTGTTGTGTTTTTTTCTCTGTTAACCTGCAGGGGGCGTCGGTGTTGAGAATGCTATCAGACTTCCTTACAGAGTCTGTGTTCGTACAAGGACTAAATGTGAGGAAATTACAATGCAGTTATGTTACATCAGATAATAAAAATCAAAAAATCAAATGTTCTTTTAATTTCTGATATCTGTGAACCCCTCCCCCCCAAAAAAGACATATCTGACCATGTTCGCCTATCAAAATACAGTCGGTGAAGATCTGTGGAATCACCTTCAAACTGTGAGTTGCATAAAAAAAGTAAACTCATACTTACATTATTTGACTAATATTTAAATATAATAATATTAAAATGTACTCAGAAGACCAAACTAACTCAAAACATGTATCAATACTGCCCTCTATTGGTTGATTAATCACTCTCATTTAACATCTCTAGGCTGTTGATAAAACTGGAACAGTTCTTCCCTTAAGAGTCAAAGAAATCATGGACCGCTGGGTTCTTCAAATGGGCTTTCCGGTGGTCACAGTCAACACTACGTCAGGCCAGGTCTCTCAGATGCACTTCCTTTTGGATCCTGAGTCTTTATTGGAGAGGTCTTCTCCATTCAAGTAGGCCTAAACTCATCTCCAAAGCTATCAGAGCAGAAAGTGTTGTGTTTAGATCTGTTTTCTTTAGTGTTATATCTATTTCTACTCATTCTTATAGTTATGAATGGATTGTACCCATCAACTGGATGAAGGCAGAGGTGGAGCAGTCACGCTTTTGGCTCTTGGAAAAAACTGGTATGAACAAAAATAATTAGTCAATTATTTAGTTTTTATGGTGGCATTTTGATCTTTCACCAGGCTCTGAATTGGACAAACTCACTTTTTTTTACCTATATAACATAATAAATGAACTAAAATAATAATCTATTCGTAGGTTTTAACAATGATATGAAGACGACTGAAAATGAATGGGTGCTGGTGAATCTGAACGTCACAGGATATTACAGAGTGAACTATAACACTGAGAACTGGGAGCGTCTCCTGAATCAACTGACTGAGAAACATGAGGTAAAGACAGAGACGTGTCATTGAAATCACAGACCCAGTTCTAATTAATACATTTGACCACATTTATCTCTGTATTTCTTTCTTTTTTAAAGGTCATCCCAGTCATAAACAGAGCTCAGATAGTGGATGATGCATTTAACCTTGCAAGGTAAAAATACATAGAGCAAAAAAATAGAGAATTAGGTGCAATATTATTTATTATAGTGTAATATAATTTTTTATTTGTGTATGCACATTTAAATTAAGTTCCACACTGAATCATAATTCTTTTTGAAGGGCGAAGATAGTTCCTGTCACTGTAGCGCTAAAAACTACAAAATACTTAATTAAAGAAAGGGAATATATGCCATGGCAGTCTGCTCTCAACAACCTGGATTATTTCTACCTAATGTTTACACAAACCGATGTCTATGAACTTCTACAGGTCTGTAAAATACTTCACATATATTGAAAAAAACATTCTTTCTTAGAAAATGTGTATATTGATTCCAGATTAGTGTGAATTTTGAATTTATTGTTGTAGAACTACACCAAGAAGCAGGTGACCCCACTTTTTGAACATTTCAAGAGTATTACTGAAGATTGGTCACGTGTGCCCTCTAGCCACACAGACCAGTAAGAATCCAAAACTTTTTTTAATGCAATCATTGATGACAATTTCATTTCATTTTTTTTGTTGTTGTTGCTGAAATTATCTTTATTAAGAGAAATCATAAACTACTGGCACATATTTGTTATTCTTTTTCCACTGTGTAGGTACAATCAAGTTAATGCCATTAGATTTGCCTGCGGCACTGGTGTAAAGGAATGTCAAAATCTTACCACAGGCTGGTACAGACAGTGGATGGACCAACCAAACCACAACCCGTAAGTTTACCCGCTACAAGGAGGGCCCTAAGTATTTTGATCTTCCAGTCAAGCAATCCAATATAAAACTGCAGGAGATATGCAAGACAAGCAGAAGTCTTCTCAGTCTGGCCATATTTCATAGATCTAATTCAGTTCTCTTTTTGAAAGGATTCACCCCAATTTGAGGTCTACAGTGTACTGCAGCGCTATTGCCACAGGGGGCGCTGAAGAGTGGGACTTTGGCTGGCAGATGTTTAAGAATGCCACCATCGCGATAGAAGCTGACAAACTCATGTCATCCCTGGCTTGTGCAAAAGATCACATGCTTTTAGAAAGGTTTGCAAGATAGTATTTTTGGGAACATACAGACAATTTTAAAAGGAATAACTTATTTTATTGTCATAAATATAGGTACCTTGAGTACACGCTTGATGCATCAATGATCCGTAAACAGGACGCTACCTCTGTCATTGTGGATATTGCTGGCAACCCAGATGGTCAAACATTGGCTTGGGACTTTGTGAGGAAGAACTGGGCGTTTATGTTCACAGAGTGAGCTTTATGAACAACACACATACTGATACAGAAATGGTCATGGTCATTTTAATTAATTTGAAATGCAGTTTTAATCTGATGACCAAAATGAGTTTGTGTCCCTAGGTATGGTGTTGGGTCCTTTAACTTTGCCAGCCTTATAAGTGGTACAACCAAATCATTTTCAACTGAATCAGAACTTGAGCAGGTGTGTATTTTGTATTGCTACACAAATCAGTAACATTGTTAGAATTTAATTCTATTAAACTATTAAACTCTATTTATACATTTCTGTTTTTGTTTTTCATATCTCTACATGTGAAAAGCTTCTGCAGTTTAAGAGTGACAATTCAGCGATCGGCTTTGGATCAGGGACAGCGGCTCTGGAACAGGCCATTGAGAAGACTAAAGCAAATATAAAATGGGTGTCTGAAAACCAACGAGAAATCACAGACTGGCTGGTGGCTGAATCTGCTTAAAAATATATGACACTGTACAAATTATGTCAGTCTCCTGTGTATCTCTATGTGTGATGATATATAAAAAACATAAAACATTTTTGGTCAACCAAAAAGCATAACCAGGTGGACTGTGTATACTGAGAAAAAAAAAACTTTTAAAGTACTTCAATGTTTATCCAGTTAATTTGAATGGTTTGTTAAATAAAAATTTGCTCTGTAATAAAATAAATACTGTGAGTAAAACATTATTGCAGAACCACAAAGAGATTATCATATAAGCTACTGCACATTCCTATTTGTGTGCATTCATACTAGATTGTGCTTGCTGTTTTGCATAGGAGTTTTCATTTGAGAATCTGTCTGGCTATATATTCAGTATATGTGCCTATTTCATATTTTTTTTGTATTTTTATTGATTGCTTGTGTGAGAAACAAGGCCATTGATGACGGGGGGGTACTGAGAGAGCAAATATACATTAAAGATTATTTGGTTTACTCTTTTGATTAATTATTGTAAGGTTTGAGGTGATAATCAACTGACCAATTAAATTAATTTATCAATTTAAAAGTGAGCAATCTGAGAACATGACAAATGTCCCAAAACAAAACCTGTTTGCACTTTCATCCATCTGAAATGTGACATATAGTCTGACTATTAATTAATATTAGTCAGTATTAATAATTACAATGTGTAGCTTATACGCTTTAAAAATACTAGTGTGCATGTAATAAATACTGATGTGCTTGTTAGCAAATATAGGCTACATTAAAGATTTTGGAATAGTAGATATATAAAGTTTGGCATAAAATCTGTAGAGGAATGGAAATCTAAAGGGATTTGGGCTGTTGCCCATTTCTTGGATGATAATGGAAATTTGTTACTGGATAGAGAGAAATTCCAATTACAGTGTACCGTTAATTTTTTTAAATAGAATGATCAGAGCCATACCTTTAAGATTAACTGTACTCCAAAATCTCCCCAGAACTGAGACAGCTCTCCTTAGAAGGTTATGATTTCTGTGATAAAAAATGCACAAGAGTCATCAAATTCACCTTATTTATTAATCTAATCATTCGTGTCAATATGGGCAAGGAGAAAGCTGGATAGATGAGTCTGGACAAACTATCCATTTTAGATAAAAGAACCCTTCCAAAAATTGTAAGATCCCTCTGCAGCCATCTATTTAGTATGGACTTACATTTATCTATTCAACACATTTTTTTTTCTCCATAACATCTTTATCTTTAGAAATAATAATCCCCAAATTTTAAACTTCCCTTTTAATTTGTATATTAGATAATGACTGCAAAGGAAACTTATGCAATGTTAACATTACACATTTGTTTAGGTTTAAAAATGTAGCCCCGAAGGAGGCCATCTATCTTTCCACTAGTCAGGAACCATATTCCAGTCCCCTCTAAAACATTATCAGATGGGTACCGCACTTTAGTTTCTGAGATCATATTAGAAATATCTTCTAATAATTTCTGTTTTTGAGCTGCATTGTTAAAGCCATAAATAGTAATTAGAATGAAAAAAACTACCATCAATTTTCAGTAGGCTACCACCATCAACCAGTGACCACTTCCATCAGCTTTATGAACGACGACTTCCCCAGACATTTGTTGAAGCATATTACCACTCCTCCAGAACGGTTAGAACCACGGCTGAAAAAAATCTTCTCCCCCCATTGATTAGTCCAGAAAGATGCATCCGAATCTCTTGTAGACACATACAATGAGCTTTCTGCCCTTTACAAAATAGAAAAACTGCTTTCCTTTTAACAATGTCCTTTAAGCCCCTAACCTTCATAGAACCAAAAATTATTTTGTCCTTAATCATTACACTAAAAAAAAAAAAAAAAAAAAAAAACAGAAAAAGAGAACTATAAAACCACAAATCGAACCACCACTTGTAAGCTCACTCAGTCATATGAACCGCGACTTTCAGATAGAGCTCTGTCCCATTGAAAAGTTTCCAACTGCTTGATTGACACTTAGAAATGTATCAATTCACCCGTCAACGTCGATCCGTCGTCCTTCAATGAAGCCATGGACCGCGAAAGAAAGCGAGCTTTCCTGCCCTCCAAATTGGTTTCGTTGTTGTTGGAGGTTTCCTCCTTCTTTCTCCCAGGCTTTTCCCGCAGGATTTTTACTTGGAGTTGCAGGAAGAGATCCCTCTGCGTTCTCTTTTACTGTTTACAGAGACCTCCATTGCGTAATCGTGCTCCATTTCTCTGGCCTCAATTTTCTTTTCAATATTAGGCGACAGATCTTTCCCTTTGGGGTCTAGTTTTAGTTTGGCAGGTTTAATCAATGTTTGTGAAGTCATCGCGTGACAAGTCAGTTGGAGTAACTCACTTCAAGCAAACTTTTGGGGACAACTAACGAGCTTCAGAAAACACGAATGCCCAACCCGCAATTTTCGTACCGCCTCAGCCATGTTCTAACTTGGTATGTGTAGGTAGTAGCCTACATTTTTGCTAAATATTTGAAGACTAAAAGCATGCAGTGCAAATGGACACAATCGTATGTCGTTTTTTTACTCACACTTTCACTTCCATCTGCTTCATATGGTAAGTTGTTTACGTTTTTAAATATTATTAGAAGTTTAAAACCTAATCTTTTTCAACGAATTAATTCAAGATTAATGAAGGTTATTGCGTAGGCTACATGTCCTCCCTTACTTTTTTAGAGCGAGTCACAACGTAAACAGGGTTAATTGTAACACATGTGGTGACTTAACAACAAGAGAGATACAAGAAAGATCACTGGCCAGATATAAATCCCAGTTGAGGTGGTGGGGCATTCTGTTACAATGTGCCACGCTCAAGGCCGGACTTACCATTGGGCTTGACTGGGCCCCGCCCGTTTACGTTTGATTTTTTTCAATAATATGTCAGTCATTTAATTTTTTATTTAAAGTTTGTTGATTGGTCTAGCATTGTTACCTGGCTCTGCCTTGCAATGAAAAATATAATTTAATTAGCTAAATTAAATGTCAGTCATCTTGAGGTTTGCTGATTGGTTATTGGCAGTTAGGGGAGAGCGGGGCACAAAGTAACGCTTTTTGACTTTCTCAGTTTGTGTACATCTACTTATGGTTCAGAGTATTTATTTTTCCCCACATTAATTTCCCACATGTCTAGTACAATGATGTGTTTTTGTTTTATTAATACAGTATATACTTTTTTCTTGATATACCCCGAAAGAATGGAAGTGAAATGTGACAACATGCCCCATAGGTGGGGTACATTGTAACATGTGAGGGGCACATTGTAACATAACATATGGCAGCTTAAAATGTTATCTGATCTAATAAAAAAAAATACAAAACAAACTAAAATATTTTCTAAATAAAATACAATTAAAAAACTTTCATATAAAAAAATGACAATTTTTATTAATTAAATATAAACTCATTTTTGAGTTTTGACTATACGAACACATGAAAACACAGCTATACGACATAGTTCAAAACAAATAAATAATTAGTAATTTCTGAACATTGACTCTCAGTCTTTATTCACCTTTTTCTCACGTTTTCTCAATAAAATTAATAAAAGTATAGAATATAATAGCATATTTCTAATAGGTGCACATTGTAACGCAGTGTTACAACATGCCCCCGCCTGCACAACTGGGATTTAAACCCGGCTAGTGTCTTCTGCTAGCGAAACATTAAAGAACTATCTCAACTGTTAAATAACATCTTGGAGATTAAAATAATATCAGATTTGTCTTATTTTAAATAAACACAAAAAATAGAGATGAAAAATTAACTTAAGTAAGAAATTTACTTTTGCTATGGTTTAATAAATGTCTATGGATATCTTCCAAAAGAAATAATAATTTTTGGCGGATTTTTTTTTTCTATATAGTGTTGATATGGCAACTAGTAAATACACAAAGTTTCGTCATCCAAGCATGTGCGGAAGTATTTAAAACAAGCGTGTTACAACTAGCCCCGTGTTACGTTGTGCCCCGCGTTCGTGCCTCGTTTACTGCCGAACCGTTGAAAAAACCTGTCTGCGTTAGACAGTAGCCGCGTTTCCATTACCCTTCAAATTGCGCAAATTGAAATTGCGAATTGAAAATAAGCAAAAAATAAAGTATAAAGTCGGCAACACCTAAGCTCCAAAATTATCAAAAATATTTATTTTCAAGACAACTATCGCATAGCGTAGGCTATGTGACGTTTCGAGCACGCAGGCTCTTCATCAGACTGAGGTGTTGCCGACTTTATACTTTATTTTTTACTTGTTGTTTTTTAGTCGAGCACCGTTTTGAGACTGATGTGCGTGCTTTTGTTTCATTTTTCTTTTCTTAATTGAAAATAAGCACAATGGAAACACGTCAATTTTGCAAAAACTCCCGTCTATCGCATGAGGTGGTTTTTCAGGCAATTCGAAAAAGGAATATTTCGCAAAACTGCAACGGAAACAGTTTTTGCGCATTTCACCTGACTTGGAAGACGCGGTGTGTTTGAGGTCCATGTATAGCTACGCAAATAATAATAATTTTATATTATTTAATTATAATATTTAATAGGCTATATTTAGAAGACGCTTTTATGCAAAAAAGGAACAAAGTTGAGTGTGGAGCGCGCACTGCATGACACGGAGGCGCGAGCGCGAACACTTGCATTTTCCTATCAACAGTGGAAACAACTTAAAATACTCTATCATTTCTGGTCATACAGAAAATAGTAATACATTATTTGTGTAAACTCACAATAACAAGAAAACGTTGTGCTTTTGTCAAATAAAAGAAAACAATCAGACGCACTTTCATGATCTCCGTAAACCGGAGCGCGAGAACTGGATCAAAATATAGCATGTAGGCTAAAGCTTGAAATGTCCACTTTAAAACGAACAATTCGAATCGAAAGCTAATACCTTCTGATTAATCCGTATGAAAGGTGCGTTTCTCTCTAAAAGCGCATCTGCTTAACAGCGGAGCGGAGATGGAGATGGGATTTTGGCCAAAACAATAGTTTATTAGCCTATAATAATATTAATGGCTCTTCTCATTCAGCACTGCGGGAAAAACATCAATTTCAGGTTCTAATTTGGCCTTAGAAAACCAATAAAATCGACATGTTTTCCATATTAATTTGTGAATATTTTAAATGTTTAATAAAGGGGCAAAAAGTCATAAACAAAAATCTGAAAATTCGTCGATATTTACTTTTTATAATATATACTGGACACAAAAGTAGCCTACATGGATCGTTTGGACAGAATATGAGACAGAGTTCTTTATTAAATTCATAAAAGAAACAATAATTAGCCTATAGGAATACTGGATACAATCAATGTTTTCCAGGTAAATAAGTGTTTTATTCTCATTCTGACCAATACATTTGTGCATTGCAATAAACTTATGATCACTTTGAACTTTTTTAATCATTATTTATTTATTGGAAAAAACTTTTTCAAGCTTCAATCAGTGGTCATATAAATAAATGATTACGTTTTTTTAACATGTAACACTGTCTACGGTACCAGTCCCCTTTTGAAAGTAGCTTTGCACTTCAAATAACGATTGGATCGATTATATTGTTACGCCACCAGATGGCGACAAATGACTGTTAAAAAAAACATTTGTCATTGAATCGTTCATTCAGGAGATTCGTTCAAAAGTGCTGATTCATCTATGAAACAAGTGTATTTGATTGAGGAATTGAATCATTCATTCAAACCCAAGTTTTTTTTTTTAAATAATTCAGATTAATGAAACATTTTTAATAGACTTCAGCAATTAACATAAATTATGTTATTTTGTTTAGTTGTTTGTTCAGAATCGTGATCTCTATTTTTATTCTCATTTTATCTGGAATTGTGTAGCTCTAATACATAGCTTGTGTATGTATCATTTTGTTCTATTTAAAGTAATGTATAGAGCAGCCATTCCCCACTAGTGGTCCGTGAGAGTACTGCAGGTGGTCCGTGGAAAGGCAAAATAAAATATAAAATAATTTTTTTTTTTACCTTCATTTTACCAGGAAATTCCCATAAAAAAAAAAAATTAAAAAAAGTAAAAAGAATATGTAGGCCTATATTGATATAACATTTTAATTAAATTGTCAAGTTATTGTGTGATTACTAAAATAGCCTAGTGGTGTTCGGCCGTGACATTCAAGTTCAGTGCCGTTAGAACCACAACACTGGATCGGTGGATAGCAACAGGTTCTCTGAAGAGAAAAGGGCAGAGGCAAATATGTTCTCATTATCACATCACACGCATAGCCTTTAATGGTGCGTTCACACCGGCCGAAATTTCGCTTCAAACTTTTGTTTTTACGCGCGTCAATTTCGCTCTTCACGCGCGAATTGATACAAAGTGGTTAAGCGTATCACTAAACGCGGCAGGCGCGAATTTGACATAGGCCTAATGATCCCTTTTTGAATTTAACGCGCTAGATCGCGTCCGGTGTGAACGCACAGTTAGGAATAGGCAGTTTATATGAAACGAAATGTTTATAAATGGAATGAATAAGGCCTGTTATTATTTTAATTTACAGTTAGTTTCTTGATCTCGCGTTTCTTAAATGTTTTGCAGATGTGCTGTTAAGTGGACAAACTCAAGCCTAGGTACTTTTTGAGGACTTGTTAAAGATTAAAAGATTAATCTGAAGATTAATAATCCCCTAAAATCGCCAAAGGTTTTGCAATGTTGACTATATTCCAGTGTTCTTATTACTGTATAGATTTCATACTCCATTGCTATGGAAATAAGCCTGTTGTTCAAATGAACCTGATTATTTGAACCTTTGCTTGAGCAAATAAATGAATTAAATATGTGGCAGCCGTTTTGTGCAGTAAACTTTCTTTTAACAAGCCTGTTGTACTGATGTGATGACCAATGATAGTTTTAGAGCTAGCAAGCCTATTTAGAGGTGCGGATTAATTCAGGTAGGACTCTGTGTAGACATATTTTATTATGTGTATTATGAGGTGGTCCGCGAAAATTCTTGATTACAAATGTGGTCCACACACACAAAAAGTTTGAAAACCCCTGGTATAGAGGGTAGGGCCCTCCACCACCCTAAGTCCTGCCCTGGCCACGCTATTAGAACTATGCAATTCTTTGATGTTTTTGATGTTACTATATAACTTTTATGAATTCTATTGGCAAACCATGAGAGAGGCAACTGCGAGTAAAGACAGCGAGTTGAGTTCAATATTCAGAAATTAATATTTCATGAAATGCAAAGCATTCTGGTCTCTTGTTCCATGAGAGCGATGTGTGGATGGGGTGTGTCGTGTTCAGCTTTGTGTTTTTCTGAATGTCTGAATGCTTTTCTTCATCTATTTTGCTTTTGCTCACACTGTTTTGAACTATGTTGTATATCTGTGTTTGCAGTGTGTTCATTGTCAAACTCCAAAAGTTGTTTATTTTAATTATTAAAAATGGCATTATTTTATTTGAAAAAGTTAATAATTGTATTTTATTTACAAAATATTTTTGTTTGTCAAGTATATTTTTTTATTAGATCAGACAACATCTTAAGCTGTCATATGGTCGTTACAATGTGCCCGTCATGTTACAGTGTACCCTATGGGCATGTTGTCACTGTTCACTCATTAGCTTCTTTCATTAATACAGTGTATACTTTTTTTCTTTATTTATGAAGGTAAAATTTTGCCATAAAAAATCGCATACGCAGGGTAAGATTTATGAAAGTGTACATAAGATTGTAAGCATAAATTAAATTGCACTAGCATGAAGCTGCAGTTTCACTATACATGAATTACACTTACGAATAACAGTAAAATGATGCAAATATTTTTTATTACCCTTCAAAGGTGATTTACACCTTCACAAATCTTCTCTTGCGCATGCAAATTTAATTTATATTGTCTTATGTACACTTTCACAGATCTTACCCTGCACATGCGATTCTTTATGGCATCATTCTACCTTCATAAAATAAAGAAAAAAATATACAATAGTCTGTATTAATGAAACAAGACCACATATTTGTACTATACATGTGTGAAATTAATCTGTAAAAAAAACTGAACCCCCAAGTGGATTTATACAAACTGAGAAAGTCAAAAAGTGCTAGGTTTTGCCCCGCTCTCCCCTACTCATATCATTTTCATTCTGAATGAAAGTATAAGTCATTGCCAAGATTCCAAGGCTTATGTTTTAAATAAAAAATAAAAAGGATGAATCTTAAATGTTTATTGTATACAGTCTCATAGCCTACTATAGTAGAAATCAATCAATCAAGAATCAAATAATCAATAATGAACAATAATCCATTGTAATCACCAATAATCAATTTATTTTTCAGGTTCTCACTCTTTGTGGTTGATTTCAACTTACATTCAGGGAGAAACACAATTTCCTAAATTTAGTTGCACAACAACTGTGGATGACATCACAGTTGGATACTATAATTCAAAGACATATATTCCAAGAGGGAATACGACGAATGAGGATGATGTGGTTAATTCAGATGACATAAAGGATATAAGTGGCTACATGTATAACTCCTTTTTGAGAAGAGCCGCACTGTTAAACCAAAATGACAGTAAGTATCTGGCTCAATGTCATCTATTAATCTATTTAAAAATGCACAAAATGCTATTCATACTGTACATATTCAATTGCTTAAAAACAACTTTTTGATGAGCATATTTTTAATGTTTGATTTTAAATTTTTTGTTTTTTTAGGTGAAATCATTTGTGGTATCAGAATTAAAAGAATAATTTTTTTATAATTTCTGCAAAATCTTCTATTATTGTTTCTTTATTGAAAATATTAAAAATATTAATATGCTTCTAATATTTTTGAAACATTGTCTGAAAAATAAAATGTAATATGTATAGCCTTTGAGCTGCGTTTATGATCGCTTCGATATAGTGGCTTTCATTTTGCATTTAGAGTGACCGTAAAGTATGAATGGGTGAGTTATAATGTGATTGGAATATTTAGATATTTGGGATATGGTCATTGGGCTACTTTTGGGTTATTTTTGGTTGGCCATTTTGTTAAGCTGGCCTGGCAACCCTGCTACAAGATCACATGGCGATAATATCAAACAGGTTTGAACATTTTGCAGCATCTGTGAATGCTTGAGACGTCGCCGACCTGCTCAAACTTAACAAGCTCGGCGACTACAACCAGCACCGATTTAGCCGCAGACCTTGAAAATCGGTTTAGGACAGCAAAATCCAGCCAAAAGTTGTGTATATTATGAGCTTCCCTTAAGATAACGACCGACAAACACATCTATTCAGACAAGGTAACAAGATAAGATAACAAGATGCGGAGACAATCAAGGGGTACCAATGATCCTGGAACTGCAAAGGGACTACAAAACTAGCACAGGAAACTTAGGGGAACAGGAACTAAAATGAGAAATACTACAAAATAAGAGTCAACACACTTTGGGGAAACAGTGACGATCAGATCATTTGATTTTTATAACTTTTTTACAAGGCAATGTTAGTTTAGGTTGTAAAATATCATGTGGTTATTTACAATGACACTTTTAGAGTTATCAAATTAATTTTTTCTTATAAATGGTTTGAATGAGTGGCAAAGAGTGTAAGATGAAGGAGGCCAATCCATGACAATCTCCCATAACAATTCTCCCTCATATTTCCCTCACAGGTCTTGATGTTCATCAGAAACTGGTTGTGTGTGAGCTGCTGGACTCCGACAAGCCTGGAAAGATGATTATTGCAGATGCTGCCAGAGGCTCCACCACAGATGAACTGCGTTACATTAACAACACATTCACTTATACTGTGACTGTAAATACTAAACAAAAACGGTTCAAACCTCACCTGGAAGAATTTAAGCAGGAAGTAGAAAATATCTTTTACCCACTTTGTATAACAACTCTCAAGAATTACCTCAAAAAGAGAAGAGATCAAATTAACAGAAAGAGTACGTACTCAAGGGCACATCTAAATTCCCTACATTTGTTTTATGAAAACAAATGTAACTGTTTAGAGTAAATCTTCAGGATTAAAAATAAACCCATGAATTTATACATGTAAAACGTTCTCTGACGTTCTCTTGTTTATTTTTTTCCTCCTTCTCCTACAGAAAAGCCCAATATCACACTCACACAAAAAGCAAACTCAGATTCTGGAGGGTTTCGTGTGAGTTGTTTGGCAACAGGATTTTACCCTCGTCACATCAACCTGACCCTGTTCAGAGATGGACAGCCTGTATCTGATCATGAGATCACTGGAGGAGATCTGCTGCCCAATGGTGACGGGACGTACCAGATGAGGAAGAGTCTGGAGATCAGTGCAGACAAACACAAATACAGCTGCTCTGCCACACACCTCAGTCTGGACAACAAACTCCACGTCACTTTAGGTAATGAGGTGTGAAAAAATAAAAATAAAATAAAAATACTACAGAACAGTTTCAATTGTGTTATGACCTTATTGAGAAAATGTTTGTTTCACAACCAGAGCCTGGTGAACCATTTAAATCAGTGATTCTCCCAGTGCTGATAGTTTCGGCTCTGCTGTTGGTGTTTGGGACTGGAGCCGTCGTATATGTATATAAATGCATGAAGAGACGAGAAGGTATGACAAGAAATTAAATGAATAGTTCATCATCCAGTGAGCCTTGTAGGCTATGTGATGCTTAAGATAAATACAAAATATATTTTAATTTCTATTATATATTTCATTGGCATGAATAATTATGCAGCATTTTTTTTTTTCATGTTATACAGAGTCTTCACGAAACTGTGCATATTCAGCTGCTTCTAGTGAGTACTCTGTTTTAAATGTTATTTTTGTATCCTCATATTTCATAAGGCTTAAGCCTAGTCCCGGACTAAAATGCATTTTTGAGCTGTTTTTTAACTGAAAGCAACTTGCCATTATTTTGTCTCAAGATGCACACCAGTAATGTTTTTTTCTAAGGCACATTTAAAAAAGCCAGTCCTAATCCTGGTTTAATCTAACCCTGTCTGTGAAACCAGGCCTTAATGTTCTAGGATGTTTTCCTTCAAGATAAAATCTGATCTATTTGAATGTTTACAAGATCACTTTATGTATAACGGAATATACTTTGTATAGTCACAATTGGTCATGTTTGCACCATAGTTTCCTGGAGCTTGATAAAATGAAAATAAACCTAATTTTGAATTTGAAAAAAATATATTATTATTGTACAATCCTCAGAATGAATAACAGCTATAGATTATTGTCTTGTATATTAAATCACATTCCTATGCATTTACAGGCGCTGATAATGGTTGATAATGGTAATCTTCTGAAGACATCCATCCATTTTGTTTATCCATTGGGACCATCATATGGATGAATAATTATCTCAGGCTTGCTGTTTTGTATTGGAGGTTTTTTAAGAATTTGCCTGTGTCATGTTTTGTGTATTTTTATTGATTGCTTGATTGTTTTGGATGACGGGGTACTGAGAGAATAAATATACATTAAAGATTTTGATAATTTGTTTAAACTTTCATTTAATTATTGTAACATTTGAGGTGATAATCAACTAATCAATTTCTCAATTTAAAAGTGAGCAATCTGAGATTATGGCAAATTTCCCAAAAACAAAAACTGTTTGTACATTTATCAATCTGAACTGTAAGTGACAGTAGTCTGATAAATGTCAAAATTAAGAATTACAATGAACAATGGCATATGTAAGAAATAAGCTTTAAAGATACGAATGCCCAGATAGCATGTAACCATTGAAACAATGTTGAGTCAGTGTTGATGCGTCAACGCCGATTACATTGAAATGACGTTAGAAAGTGATGTTGCTTTAGCATCACTCTTGCACCCTCGGTTAATACTGAAATAATGTTCAGATTTCAATCACAAATCAATAGTGTTAATATTGCTTCAACATTACAGAGTGATGTTGTTTTTGCATCACTCTTGCACCCTCAGTTAATGGTGAAGCAATGTTGAGACTTCAACCAAAAATCAACAGTAATAGTATTGATTCAACATTACAAAGTGATATTTTATCAACATCACTTTTGCACCCTCAGTTAATGTTGAAACTGTTGAACAAAAAATCAGTAGTAATGCTACTGAATCAACATTACACTATGATTGATTCTACATCACCGATGCTGAATCAATACTGAAATTAACAACAATAATCAATGGTGATATTGTTGAATCAACGTTACACTATGATTGATTCTACACCACCGATGCTGAATCAATACTGAAATTAACAACAATAATCAATGGTGATATTGTTGAATCAACATTACACTAAGATGTTGAATCTACATCACTGCTGTTGAATCAACACTGAAATTAACAGAAATAATCAATGGTAATATTGTTGAATCAACGTTACACTATGATTGATTCTACAGGGTGGGCCATTTATATGGACACACCGTAATAACATGGGAATGGTTGGTGATATTAAAGTCCTGTTTGTGGACTTCTAAATGGCCACCATGGTCACCACCCATCTTGAGTTTGCCCCCTCACATATACTAATGTGCCACAAACAGGACTTTAATATCACCAACCATTCCCATGTTATTACGGTGTATCCATATAAATGGCCCACTCTGTACATCACTGCTGTTGAATCAACTCTGAAATTAACAGAAATAATCAATGGTAATATTGTTGAATCAACGTTACACTATGATTGATTCTACATCACTGCTGTTGAATCAACACTGAAATTAACAAAAATAATCAATGGTAATATTGTTGAATCTACATCACTGCTGTTGAATCAACACTGAAATTAACAAAAATAATCAATGGTAATATTGTTGAATCTACATCACTGCTGTTGAATCAACACTGAAATTAACTAAAATAATCTTTGGTAATATGGTTTGATCAATGTTACAATGTGATGTTGATTCACATCAATGATGCATCAACAAATTCCTGACCATTTCAAAATTTGTCAAAAACCTTTTAAAACATAAATGACACCTTTCCAGCAGTTGAGTCAATTTATTTTATTCAATCAATCAATGACAAAAATATATTAAAAGATCATTCTTTAAAAAAGAAAGGGGAAGAAATAGGACAAAAGCATTTCAACCTTTAAAAATAAAATTAGCTTCAGAAGTCTGATGTCATAACTACAGGTGGTCCAACGGTTCAGGTTTTTAAAAATCTGCCTTACATTAAACTACTGCCTCTTTTTCTTTGGGTTCTCTGAAATCTGAAAAAGAAAGCATGATGTTACTCAAGAACAAGTCAATTCAGTTGCCACATTCAAGAACGTTAATATACTTGCAATATGATTCACTTTAAAAAAAAGTTGCTGAACACAAAATATTCTAACTACGATTAAAATATCATTAAATTCTGTTTATTTCATTTATTTTTCTAAAATCTATTAATGCTTCAATATCAAAAGAAAGCACTATCTTCTTCTTCAGTGTTTTTGGCGGTTGGCAAACCAGCTGAAAGGTGCTTTACCGCCACCTGCTGAACTGGAAAAAAAGCACTATGGCAGGGGTGTCCGATTTTATCTCCAGCCCTAATTAAACACATCTGAAGCAGCTAATCAAGCTAATCAAGCTAATCAGGGTCATTAGGATCAATGAACACTTCCAGGCAGGTGTTGGAGCTAAACTCTTCATGGAGAGGAACAAACACCTCTGAGCTATAGCCATTAACTATATCTCAGTTCATTTTCTATGAAACTACATAGCATTCAAGTAACAATTAAGTTTATCTTGTAGAATAAAAGAGCTTAGGTTTTTCAATGAAAATTTCTTTAAAGGGATGGTTCAGCCCAAAATGAAAATTCTGTCATCATTTACTCACCCTCAAGTTGTTCCAAACCTGTATGAGTTTCTGTCTTCTGTTGAACACAAAAGAAGATATTTTAAAGAATGTTGTTGGTAACCGGAAAGTTGACGGTGGCCATTGATTTCCATAGTAGAAAATAAATACAATTGAAGTCATTGGCTACCATCAACTGTCTGGATGCCAACATTCTTCACTCTATCATCTTTTGTGTGCAGCAGAAAGAAATTCATACAGGTTTGGAACAACTTGAGGGTGAGTAAATGACAGAATTTTCATTTCAGGCTGAACTATCACTTTGAAGCTGCAGATTCACCTTATGTAGACCTTACAATTAGATGTTATTGTGTTTCAGTGGAAACAAGCTAAACTGAATGGAAATCAGTTACATTTCTCAAATTTAATACAGATTCAGGAATAGGAATGATTACCTGATTAAGCAGGGATAAGGCACAGGATATCATCAAGTCCCAGGTCAGGTGATTATCCTGTCGACAACAACTCGGTGTATAATCAATATCAGCATTATCAGGAGGGTGCTCCTTGTTTTTTTTTAATTGTCCATCTTCGTCGGCCTTCATTCCTACTAAAGGACCAATGTGCTCTGCATGCAAGCACTGACGGATGCAAGTATGTTTGCAGTGCATAAGATAGTAGTGACCTATCTTCGTCATATTCTGAATTAAGAAATCATTATGATGCAGCCATGAAAAGATCATTTACAGGGCACATAAATAATTACTTTAACTTCAGAGTATTTCCCTAGTCACGTGACATACACAATGAACGGATCGTGCATGAATGACCCATCACACTAACCTACCATCACCCCTGTTCAAATTTAAAGGGGTGGAATAATGCCCTTTTCACAAGATGTAAAATAAGTCTCTGATATCCTCAGAGTGTATATGTGAAGTTTTAACTCAAAATACCCCATATAGATATTCTTATATAGCATGTTAAAAAAAATGTGAGGGTGAGCAAAAACGCACGTTTTTCTTTTGTGTCTATCCCTTTAAATGCAAATGAGCTGCTGCTCCCAGCACAGAGGGCGGAGCTACAACAGCTTTTTTTTTTTTTTTTTTTTTAGCTTTATTTTTAATTTACAATATGTCATATAAACTTAAATTCACATCAAGAACTCGTTTGAGGAAAAAAAAACATGTGCTCGCATTTTAAACAGTATAAACTCACATCATATCAACAAGTAAGATAAAATAAAAAATAAAAAAAAAATTAATAATGAAAAAATAAAAATAAAATTACAGGGGCTGACAAACAACATAGTGCTTCAAGCGTGTTTAAGAACATAGGACTGTA
This sequence comes from Scardinius erythrophthalmus, assembly GCF_964197995.2. NCBI lineage: Eukaryota > Metazoa > Chordata > Actinopteri > Cypriniformes > Leuciscidae > Scardinius > Scardinius erythrophthalmus. Next base: position 10,004,031 of record NC_138244.1, read on the forward strand.
ACTCAAGGAGCAAGAGACTCTGACATTGTTTCATATAACTCAGTTATGGACTGGTTTTCTTCCGATAACACCTTTAGAGATGCTATATAATTTTTAATTTCATTCTTAAAACAGTTTATGTTGGGCTTGCTGTTATTCCACTTATTTTTGTGTATATGATACTTCCCCATAATGAAAATAATGTTCACCATTTTAGATACCTTTTTTGACAGACCATCCATATATATCATCACCTGAAATTTGTTAAACAAAGAGTTGTTGATCCCAATATTTAACCATCGATAAACATCCTTCCAAAACCCCTTTGTGACTGAACAAGAGAAAAAAAGGTGCTCAATTGTTTCGTGTTCTGTCATACAAAAAACACACGGATTAACTTCAAAATTGAACCTTTTCCTTAGGGTTTCAGCAGCAGGATAAATATTATTTATTAATTTGAACTGAATTTCTTTTACCTTGGGTGAAATTGGCCATTTAAGATAGCTACAACAAGTCTTTGTTAATGTAACTTGATTATCTGTTATCTTTATTTTCGTTGGCTTTTTGATATCATAGAATAGTTTCTCTTTAAACACACTTCCAAGTATTTGTTATTACATTTTCTTTCTCCAAATTTCAATTCACCAATTTTTAATTCAGGCATTTTAACAGTCACATTTGAATTTGTGAGGATATTTTTAATCATAAATTTTAAGGGAAGTGGAATAGCTCTACTGATTTGGTTAAATTCTCTATAAGAGCATTTTAAATTAAACTTTTCGACAAAGGAATTAAACTGTAACAGATCGCCATTTTTATCCATCAAGTCCGTAACATATAGAACATTTTTATCATACCATTCTTGTTTAAATAGTGTCTTTCTGTTAATTAGTATGGTTCTATTATTCCACAAGGTGGAGCTATGCGGTGTGAAGTTGTGTGTGAACATCATTTTCCAGTAGAGCAATATTTGTTTATGGAAGTCAGACAGTTTAATTGGTAGTTTAGTTATTTCAAAGTCGCACCTTAACAAAAATTCTAATCCACCAACATTTTGGAAAATATATTTTGGTATGTGGAACCATATGGAATTTGGTTGTGTCAAATAAGCTTTAACCCAGTTCAACTTTAATACACCTATCGTGGATTCAAAGTCAGCAGCTTTCAGCCCACCATGTTTATAGTCTTTAACCATCACAGACTTTTTAAGGTAGTGTGTCTTATTTTTCCATATGAAATTAAAAATGATTGAATTTACCTTTTTAATCATTTTTGGGGGGACATAAAGAGATTGACAAGGATATATTAATTTTGATAAACCTTCTGCTTTTGTTAATAGGATTCTGCCAAGAATAGAGAGATCTCTCATGAGCCAATGATTAAGAGATTTTTTCATACTCTCTATTTTCCCTTCAATGTTTAGTTGTTCTGTCTTATTTCTATCTTTAGACATTATTAATCCTAGGTATTTTAGTTCAGTTTTGACAGGTATGGAGTCTATATTTGTCTCAGCACATGGATGCAGACATAGTATTTCACATTTTTTCAGGTTTAGACATAATCCTGAAGCTTTGGAAAAAACTGATATTATATCTAGGGCTTTTCCAATTAAAGATTTATCTTTTAAAAAGATTACTGTGTCATCTGCAAATTGGCTTATTCGATATTCATACTCGAAAATGGTGATTCCTTTAATTTGAGGGTGATTTACAATTAGATATGCTAGCATTTGTGTACATAAAATAAATAATTTTGGTGAGATAGGACAACCTTGTCTAATACCACGCGAAATCTTAATTTTTGGTGTCATTCCAGGGTTGAGGGAGATGTAACTATAAATATCATTATAAAACATTTTTATGATTTTGCAGAACCCTTCTCCAAATCCAAATTTTTTGAGCACCGTAAACATGAAATCATGTTCCACTGTGTCGAAAGCTTTGAAAAAATCTATGAATAAAACAAGACTATCTGATTGAATGAATGATTGGTAGTCAATCATATCTAGAATCAGACGAATATGATTGTGAATATATCTTCCCTTAATAAAAGCTGATTGATACTCTTCGATAAGTTTTCCAATTACATGCTTTAAGCGATTTGCGTACACTAAAGCAAGAAGTTTATAATCACTACATAATAAGGTTATTGGTCTCTAGTTGTCTAACATCAACAAATCTTTTTGAGGTTTTGGTAATAAGGTTATCAATCCTGTTTTCATGGTAGGGGACAAACATCCTTCCTTAATACATTCCAAAAAAGCTTTACATAGTAACTTTTTAATATCTGCCCAAAAATGCTTTATGAATTCAGATGTTAACCCATCTATTCCTGGGGATTTACCGTTTTTCATTTGTTTTAATGCAGTTTCAATTTCTATTATAGTTAATTCTTCTTCGAGTGTGTGTTTGTCTTCCACATCCAGTTTTTTAATGTTTACATCAATTTTTTCAAATAAAAAGTCACAATCTAATTTATTAAATTTTGATTTATATATGTTACCATAAAAGAGACTAATTTCATCTTGGACTGATTTCTGATCTTCCATTGTTATACCATTTATCATAAGTTTATTAATTTTTTTCTTACTTTGTCTTTGTTTTTCAAGTCCGAAGAAATAAGTTGAACTTTTTTCGCCTTTTTCAATCCACCTAGCTCTTGATCGAACATAAGCTCCATTTGCCTTTGTTGTGTACAAGTCATCTAATTGGGACTGCAATAACTTTAATTCAGTAATGTTGTCTAAGGATAATTGTACATTACTTGTTAGTCGATTGATTTTGTCAATTAGATTCTTTTGCTTCCGTTTCCTTATACATGACAGTTTTTTACCTGTGTCAACTGCTATTTTTCTGGTTTTGAACTTAAACCATTCCCATTTACTGATATCACTCATGTCTAGCTTTTCAACCTCTGGGATAAGAGACTTCACCTGTTCACAATATTCAGCATTTTTTTAAAAATCATTATTAAACTTCCAGTTACTTGGAGAATTCAATTGTTGTTTGGATGTTAATAGGTTTAGACTAATCATGCAATGGTCTATAAGCGGAGAGGCTGCTATTTTACAATCTGAAATACCACTACATAACTCACATGAAATCAGCCAGTAATCTAATCTTGAACATTGACCGTTTCCTGCAGAGTTATACCATGTAAACTGAACTGATGTTGGATTTAATGCTCTCCAATAATCAATTAAATACGTTGTTGTACATAAAGACAGTATAGTGTCGCTATATACAGGTTGAGAATTCCTATGAGGTAGTCGGTCTAGCCATGAATCAGGGGCTATATTATGGTCTCCTCCCAATATCACTTTATCTGAATCATATGTTGTTTTCCATTCAATTATAAGTTGGCTTAATTTTGCATACAACTTTACATTGATTGCTTGGTTGTTAAAGCCATAAACGCATATCAAAATATAACGTTTGTCATTTGTCTCCACAACCACCATTAACCAGTGACCTTCAGTATCTTTTTTATGATCCATTATGTTACCTGGAAATCTATTAAATAGTATCATGACTCCTGCTGAGTGTGATGTTCCATGTGCAAAGAAGGCGTAATCCCCCCATTGATTTTTCCAAAATTTTTCATTTTCCATAACAGAATGAGTCTCATGTAAAAAGATGCATTGCGATTTCTGATCCTTACAAAACAAAAAAATGGCTTTACGCTTTGTAATGTTATTCAGTCCCCTAACATTCAATGATATAAAAGAAAGTATGGTTGTTCTAAATGCGCTTAACTTTGTTTTGTTTTTTTGCAGGAATGAACATGTTGTCCTGAGTAACATATCAAAAAATATAGAAAAAAAAAACATCAACTCGTAGGCTAATTGAAGTCCTCCATCCCCTTTTAGCAGTTAAATCAATTAAACTTTCACCTGGTAAGATTCATACAAACAGAATATGTTTAAATAAAATACCTGAGAGTTTCTTTCTGTAAAACTTAAATACATCTTACCATGTTACTGAATTTTGCTCTAAATAAGCAGAAAGTGCCTGAGCATTTGCTTACTACACAGTACTTAAGGGTCAACTCTGCGTCCATCAATGAGAGCGTATCCTTCTCTAAGGGAGGCTTTTTTTCCGTTTCTTCTGGCTTTTTTGCACCTTAGGCCAAAGCTTTGCACGAGCCTCACGATCTTCTTTTGAGAAGTCCTCCTTGAACTGAATGTTCATCTCTCTGCACACTCTTGCCTCTCTTGATCTCCTCCATACTTCATCACGGACAGTTCTCAAGGCAAACTGGATGATTACAGGTCTTACAATCCTCTTTGTCTTTTTCAGGAAGGCCCATCAGTCTAAGATCCCACCTTCTCTTATACCTGGCTTGCTCCATTCAGATCTGCTTTAGTGACGTATTTTCTTTTTTCAACAGCAACAATTCTTCCTTCACTTTGCTTATTTCTTCCTTATTTTCTCTCACTGCTTGTGTGTTAGCTTCCATTCGACTTTCAAAAGCTTTCAGTCTGTCATCTTGTTCATCAAATCTCTTTATCAAAGTTTGAATTGCATCTAAGATGGCTTCATTTGTTATCTCACCCGGCTGTTCTCCCACATCTTGATTCTTTGGTTTCATTTTCTTGGGATTTGGGCTAGGCAAAGGTGTGTGGTCATGAGACATTTTCCGATTTTCTTCCTCCATTGCCTCTATTTCTTCTTCCTCACATGCCTCGCGCAGGACCGTCAGTTTATAGTCGTGGTCTGTTGGCAGTTGAGCTTTAGCCGCTTTGCTAACGTTAGCCATCTCGTTCACGTTGCAGAAAAAGTAAAAAGAAAAACCGAGCAAAGGTGGTCAGCTTCGAAAAACAGAATTCTGTGGGGCTGAGATGTTGTTCGTGCAGGTCTTATGTGAAGTTGCTGAGTTTTTTCTGTCGGAGATTAAATGTTTAGGACGATTTCAAGACTTTAATAACGAAGCCTGCGAAAACGCTACCGCTCACTCCGCCATCATAACTCCTCTTCCGGAGCTACAACAGCTTGTGTCCTGAAAATTTCAAAAACATTTAGCCTTTTATGTTCAAAACGGAGTCAGAGAAAGATGGAGAGACTCAAGAAGAAGTGACAACATGTTGACAACATTTCTGAATGTTTAGTTGATGAATTTATGCATCTTATAGTTATCTTCTAGTCATTGATTAGCATATTCTGTCATGATAATCTATAAATCGTGTTCCTGGGGGCGGGGTTTATGTACATTTTAGGGTTAGTGATGTCACTAGCCCGGGAGGAATGTTAGTCCCTACCAGACGTTTGTTGTAGTCCTTAAAAAGGGATTTCTTTAAAAGAAAATATCTCCCTTTGCTTTGAACTTTGAGCATGACTTTGCAGATGTTGTTTATGCTCAAACAGCAACATTACACACTAACTTAAGTTAAAAGTGAAATCATAATCAACCACCCCTTTAATGAAAAAACTAAACATAGGCTGAGACGCAGCCATATGGGCACTGTGGGTTAAATTATTCTTTGGGCATTGTAAGAAAGCATGTTTCTGGCTTGTGTGAATGTGGGAGTCTTGAGACAGTAGGGCATGTTTTCCTAGAATGCAGAAAGTATAGGGCAGAAATACATATTCTTTGTTAAACTGGCAGGACTTGGAGTTAAGGCTTTTTCTGTTATATCTTTGTTTGGACACTGATGAGCATAAACTGACCTCCAAGGCAGTTCTTCAGTTCTTGCATGACACAGGACCGTATGTAAGAATTTAGTTCAAGCTTTGACCTGTGGAGGGCAGTAATACGCTCAGCAGCGTCTACAACGCCGGAATCCTACAAGAAGAAGAAGAAGAAGAAGAAGAAGAAGACGCAGCCATGTTCTAACTTGGTACCTGTGCAGGTAACCTAATTTTTTGCTAAATATTTGAAGACTAAAAGCATGCAGTGCAAATGGACACAATCGTATGGCGTTTTTTTACTCACACTTTCACTTCCATCTGCTTCATATGGTAAGTTGTTTACGATTTAAAATATTATTAGAATTTTAAAACCTAAAAAAATCTTTTTCAACAAATAAATTCAAGATTAATGAAGATTAATGACCTTTATAGAGAGTTGTGGTTAGAGCGAGTCACAACCAAAACAGGGTTAGTTGTAACACACGTGGTGATTTAAGGTTTCCATGCTAGCATGGCAAAACGTTGTGTGACCCATTTACTTGTTGGCATAAAAAAAGACATGGCAGAATAAATATTTAATAATAGCAAGTACATTTCTTACTAAAGTTATTTTTTCATCTCAGTTTTTCTAAAACAAGAAAGATCACTAGTTGAGGTGGTGGGGCATTCTGTTACAATGTGCCACGCTATTAGAACTGATGCAATTCTTTGATGTTAGTGATGTTACGAACATATAACTTTTATGAATGGCAAACCATGAGAGAGAAGCGACTGCGAATAAAGACTGTGAGTTGAGTTCAATATTCAGAAATTATTATTTCATGAAATGCAAAGCATTCTGGCCCGTCTATTGTCTCTTGTTCCATGAGAGCAGTGTGTGGATGGGGTGTGTTGTGTTCAGCTTTGTGTTTTTCTGAATGTCTGAATGCTTTTCTTCATCTATTTTGCTTTTGCTCAAATTGTTTTGATCTATGTTGTATAGCTGTGTTTGCAGTGTGTTCATTGTCGAACTCCAAATGTTGTTTATTTTAATTATTAAAAAATGGCATTATTTTATTTGAAAAAGTTAATAATTGTATTTTATTTGCAAAATAGTTTTGTTTGTCAAGTGTATATATATATTTTTTTTTTGATTAGATCAGACAACATCTTAAGCTGTCATATGGTCGTAACAATGTGCCCGTCATGTTACAGTGTACCCTATGGGCATGTTGTCACTGTTCACTCATTAGCTTGATTCATTAATACAGTGTATACTTTTTTTCTTTATTTATGAAGGTAAAATTTTGCCATAAAAAATCGCATGCGCAGGGTAAGATTTATGAAAGTGTACATAAGATTGTAAGCGTAAATTAAAATTGCACTAGCATGAAGCTGCAGTTTCACAATACATGAATTACACTTACGAATAACAGTAAAATGATGCAAATATTTTTTCTTACGCTTGAAAGTCAATTTACACCTTCACAAATCTTTTCTTGCGCATGCAAATTTAATTTATATTGTCTTATGTACACTTCCACAGATCTTGTTACCCTGCACATGCGATTCTTTATGGCATCATTCTACCTTCATAAAATAAAGAAAAAAGTATACACTAGTCTGTATTAATGAAGCAAGACCACATATTTGTACTGTACATGTGTGAAATTAATCTGTAAAAAAAAAAAAAACCCTGAAGCCCAAGTGGATTTTGTTGGAAACTTTATTCCTTCATCAAAGCAAGACCAGGAGACTTGAGATGGATCTTATAAGCAGAAGAGATTTATTCTTCCGAGTCTGTAGTTCATCAAGTCTAATCTAAATACAGTATTCATGGTAGTTATACACATTCAAAGAGGGAAGGGATTACATAGAGGCGGAGACTCTGAATAAAGCGTGTTTAGAAAACACACCCTAGACTGAGGGTGTGGCCAATCAGCTCCAGTTCCAAGAGCCATCCAAGACAAAAGGGTGAGAGTCTCACCTATACGAGAGGTGGAGACACTCTAAACAAAGCGTGTAAATTAGGTATGCAAGTTTAGACTGCCTGCCCCAGACTGAGAGAATCAACATAACAGTCATTGCTAATCCAATCAGCCTAACCATTCAACATCTGGGTCAGGGGCTCCGAGAGCCATTAAAGACTTACAATAGAGAAAAACAGGACTGGCAGAAACTGTTGATACCATTATACTAACCTAACCTTAAAATGCTAACTTCAATGTACTCAACTTTTACTGTTGCAACCTAAATTAAACATTTAATACATTTGTAATACAAGAATTTATACAAACTGAGAAAGTCAAAAAGTGCTAGGTTTTGCCCCGCTCTCCCCTACTCATATCATTTTCATTCTGAATGAAAGAATAAGTCATTGCCATTGCCAAGATTCCAAGGCTTATGTTTTAAATTCAAAATAAATAGGATGGAGCTTAAATGTTTATTGTATACAGTCTCATAGCCTACTATGGTAGAAATCAATCAATCAAGAATCAAATAATCAATAATGAACAATAATCCATTGTAATCACCAATAATCAATTTGTTTTTCAGGTTCTCACTCTTTGTGGTTGCTTTCAACTTACATTTGTGGAAAAACACAATTTCCTGAATTTAGTAGCACAACAACTTTGGATGACATCACAGTTGGATACTATAATTCAAAGACATATATTCCAAGAGGGAATACGACGAATGAGGATGATGTGATAGATTCAGATTACATAAAGGATATAAGTGGCTACATGTATAACTCGTTTTTGAGAAGAGCCGCACTGTTAAACCAAAATGACAGTAAGTATCTGGCTCAATGATATCTATTAATCTATTTAAAAATGCACAAAATGCTATTCATACTGTACATATTCAATTGCTTAAAAACATCTTTTTGATGAGAATATTTTTAATGTTTGATTTTAAATTTTTAGTTTTTTAGGTGAAATCATTTGTGGTATCAGAATTAAATGTATAACTTTATAATAATTTCTGCAAAGTCTTCTATTATTGTTTCTTTATTAAAAATATAAAAAATATTAATATGCGTCTAATATTTTTAAAACATTGTCTGAAAAATGAAATGTAATATGCTATAGCCTTTGAGCTGCGTTTATGATCGCTTCGATATAGTGGCTTTCATTTTGCATTTAGAGTGACCGTAAAGTATGAATGGGTGAGTTATAATGTGATTGGAATGTTTTGATTTTTGGGATATGGTCATTGGGCTACTTTTGGGTTATTTTTGGTTGGCCATTAGGCTATTTTGTTAAGCTGGCCTGGCAACCCTGCTACAAGATCACATGGCGATAATATCAAAAAGGTTTGAACATTTTGCAGCATCTGTGAATGCTTGAGACGTCGCCGACCTGCTCAAACTTAACAAGCATCGGCGACTACAACCAGCACCGATTTAGCCGCAGACCATGAAAATCGGATTTAGGACAACAAAATCCAGCCAAAAGTTGTGTATATTATGAGCTTCCCTTTCGACAACAACCGACAAACACATCTATTCAGACAAGGTAACAAGATAAGATAACAAGATGCGGAGACAATCAAGGGGTACCAATGATCCTGGAACTGCAAAGGGACTACAAAACTAGCACAGGAAACTTAGGGGAACAGGAACTAAAATGGTAAATACTACAAAATAAGAGTCAACACACTTTGGGGAAAAAGTTACGATCAGATAATTTGATTTTTATAACTTTTTTACAAGGCAATGTTAGTTTAGGTTGTAAAATAGCATGTGGTTATTTACAATGACACTTTTAGAGTCATCAAATTAAATTTTTCTTATAAATGGTTTGCTAAACAATGAGTGTAAGATGAAGGAGGCCAATCCATGACAATCTCCCATTCTCCCTCATATTTCCCTCACAGGTCTTGATGTTTATCAGACACTGGTTGTGTGTGAGCTGCTGGACTCCGACAAGCCTGGAAAGATGATTATTGCAGATGCTGCCAGAGGCTCCACCACAGATGAACTGCGTTACATTAACAACACATTCACTTATACTGTGACTGTAAATATTAAACAAGAACTGATCAAACCTGACCTGGAAGAATTTAAGCAGGATTTAATACCAAATATCTTTTACCCAGTTTGTATAAAAACTCTCAAGAATTACCTCAAAAAGAGAAGAGATCAAATTAACAGAAAGAGTACGTACTCAAGGGCACATCTAAATTTCCAACAATTGTTTTATGAAAACAAATGTAACTCTTAAGAGTTAACCTTCAGGATTAAAAATAAACCCATGTATTTATACATGTAGAACGTTCTCTGACGTTCTTTTGTTTATTTTTTTCCTCCTTCTACAGAAAAGCCCAATATCACACTCACACAAAAAGCAAACTCTGGAGGGTTTCGTGTGAGTTGTTTGGCAACAGGATTTTACCCTCGTCACATCAACCTGACCCTGTTCAGAGATGGACAGCCTGTATCTGATCATGAGATCACTGGAGGAGATCTGCTGCCCAATGGTGACGGGACGTACCAGATGAGGAAGAGTCTGGAGATCAGTGCAGACAAACACAAATACAGCTGCTCTGCCACACACCTCAGTCTGGACAACAAACTGGTCATTGAGTTAGGTAATGAGCTTTTACAGAAATAGAAAGTATCAGATAAAATCTTTACATTTTGATCTTATTCTAAATGCTTCCTCTTTTAGAAGATGAACCTTCCAGACGCCACATAGGAGCTGTTGTTGCTGTCCTGCTATTGGTATGTGCGATATCTGTGATTTTGACAGTTGTTTGCATGAAAAGGCAGATGGGAAGACAGAGACTATAGAGGTAGTCCCAACTTAATGTTGTAGTATGTTTTTCTTAAAATATGAAAATATGATCTATTTGAATTTTTACAAAATAACTTTAAATGGAATATATTTGTGTCACATGCATCTGTTGTAGAGGTGTAACGATACACACATTTCTTGATGCGATACATAGCATTGTTAGTAATTCAAAATACTGCAATGCTTCAATGTTCTTGGCATTTATTGTTGTTGGTTTAATGAAAACTAAAATGTCTAATGTGTCCAGAGGATTTTCTTGTTCTGGCTTAGGCCTATCTTCTGTTTCTCAAATTGTCTTATTTTATTGTTTATTTTATCATTCCATTTTATTTCATTTTAAAGTATACCCTACACTTGTCTACCATATTGAAGATGTCAAAAGACAGTATTAAACTATCAGCAGTATCAAACAATACGATACAATCTTTTTTTTGTTATACCACCTATGTCTTATTTACAGATTACAACTGTAAATGTAGGCCTGTACAACTGTAAAAATTGTTGTCTAGTGGGGTGAAATGAATTCAGGTACGCTAAGCCACATTTTCACACAAGTAGCACAATTTACCTTGATTCACTTTATACTTTTTGTGCTGTCTATTCTTTGTCTATTTTATCAAAAGTATACTATGTCTGCGCTTTAGCTTTCTGGAGATAACACACTTACATTTTTCTCCATTGATACAATGTCAATAAACCACTGATCTAAACAATTTCAGTGCTATTAACCAATATTTTTAAATCTTTTAATATGATTGAACGAACCACAGGATATTATATGCACAGGAGTTGTGTATATATTAAATCATATTTATCTAATTTTACATATTCATCTTGTTTTCTTTGGATTGGAAATTACATTTGAGAATCTGTCTGTCTACATTTCATACTTGATGTTAATCAGTTTAAACCATGTATCCAATTCAGAAAAGATTTGTTGGTTGTTTATTTATCTGATTTAGAAGTATAGTGACATTTAAGCCTCGTTCAGACTGTCAGTGTCAAGTGTGAATGGTAAAAAAACAAATGGAATGAAAATGGAAATCCATTTCAGTCTGACCGCTCTGACTGGCTTTTAAAATATAAAATTTACTTATCCAATCTGTCACGTATTAACGACACAGCAAAACAGTTGTTCTTCCGTTATAGACTGTGACAGGGGGACGTCACGAAGTAGAAGTTAAACTTACCCATGCGCAATAGAATGCCGTTGCCTGTCCATCAGCAGATGTTGCTTTAAGTTCCTATTGACTTTGGTCTGAATACAGTTGTCTTTGCTGTGCTCACTTGTTTAGCTAACAGATATTATAAAAAAATATGATGGTATAGTTGTTCAGATTGTTTGTAAATAAAACATTTACATCAAATATTGCCTGTTTGTGCCTTTTTATCTTATTTATTTCTAGCAGGGACGGACTTAGTTGTTTGGTGGCCCTAATCAATTCCAGGTATGGGGCCCCAACAGTCAAACTTTTAACTCAAAACACACTATTTTTTATATATAGCCTACTTTTTTTCTACATTTGTAAATAAACTGCATGTTAAAACTATTTGAAACCTGGAACTTTTATTTTCTCAATGTGAAATTAAATACATTTGAATTCACAAATAAAAAAAACTAAATTCACAAACAAAATGTTTACAGTTAATTAACCATATTTGTGATTACTCTTTCAATTAATGCGTAACAATTTCTGTAACCCAGAACTTTTGTATTTTCTCAATGTAAAAAAAGAAAAAAATATTCACAATAAAAGAAAAAAAAAATCACAAACTCAAAGTTCATTATCTGACAGGTGTTTTGGGCAGAAAGCAGGATCGTCACATATTATTACTCATGTGCTATTCATGTCTGTGTTGTGTGCTGTTCATGTTCACAGGCTACACTATGTTACATGCACACCGTTTTTTTAAGTGCGACTGAATTCATTCCGAATGATGAATCCGAACATAGTGTTTACATGAAAACTAAATAAAGTGATTGTGTGTATATGTGCACGTTTATGGAAGTAAAATAATGACAAATGTTTTTGAAACAAAAAAGCTTGTTGAATTGCACTAGGCCTACTTAAAAAAATTATGCATTGCATTACCGCGCTTGCATTTAATGCATTGTCTCTTTAGGGCTTGCATTTTTATGGGCTGAAATTCAACATGGTTGTATATTCTGTATATATTATTTACGATGTGAAAATTTCAATTCAAAACATTTCAAGTCAGGTCAATTCACCATCATTTATATAGTGCTTTTAACAATATGGATTGTTTTAAAGCAGCTTTACAGAGATAATAGGAAATTACCGTAACAGATTGTTTAGGCCTTACAACAGCTCTAGGATAAAGTTATTTTTCAGCTAAAGTTAGTTTTGTTTGATTGATTCACTTCCGTTGCGAAGATAATTAGTTATAAACTTAGGGGCCGCTAACACAACACTGTTCTAACAGGAAAACCCTTAAAGTGCTCCGGCCGCCCATCCGCACAAAACGGTGCTTGGTGTCTTGAGAATGCACTCCCTGGAATAGGTTCCAAGGTGCAAAAGATTATCCATTATCTCTGCGCAAATCTCAAAAACGCAAACCCACGAAAACACAGACGTTGTGCACATGCGCAGTACGTGTTCAGTCCAAAGATCTGCACTTTGAATATATATGTGCGCAGGCATGTAGTCCTTCTTTACAAATCAACCCTCAATAAACTATTTGTCTGGCCTTAAAAATGTATAATTTTTATAAATAATATAATTTTTTAAAGAAATATATAATTTATAACATTAATTTTTATTAAAAAATGTATAAGTTTTGGTGCTAAATAGGAAAAGGATCTACCGCCAGCAGTCGATTTTGATATTCTAGGTATTATCAACTGGCTGGAATTTTGAGATCGCAATAGACGTGAAGGATAATGCATTAAGAGCTCGCTCAAGTACTACAGAGCTAAACCATTTAGTGCTTTGTAAGTGATCAGCAATATTTTAAAATTTATACGATGTTTAATAGGGAGCCAATGCCGTGTTGACAGAACGGGGCTAATATGGTCATACTTCCTGGTTCTGGTAAGAACTCACGCTGCTGCATTTTGGACCAGCTGTAGTTTGTTTACTAAGCGTGCAGGGCAACCACCCAGTAGAGCATTACAATAATCTAGTCTTGATGTCATGAATGCATGAACTAATTGTTCGGCATTTTTCATTGAGAGCATATGACGAAATTTAGATTTATTTTTAAGATGAAAAAATGCGTTTTTACAGATACTTTCAAATGAAAGATTGGTATCAAAGAGCACACCCTGGTTCCTAACCAAGGACGAAGACAGGACAGAGCAGCCATCAAGTGTTAGACAGTATAACAAAAAAGCTTGTTGAATTGCACTAGGCCTACTTAAAAAAAAATGCACTGCATTTAATGCATTGTCTTTTTAGGGCTTGCATTTTTATGGGCTGAAATTCAACATGGTTGTATATTCTATATTTAAGACGTGAATATTTCAATTCAAAATATTTCAAGCGTTTTTACAGATACTAGACACTTGACTTTCAAATGAAAGATTGATATCAAAGAGCACACCCTGTTTCCTAACCGATGACGAAGACAGGACAGAGCAGCCATCAAGTGTTAGACAGTATTCTAGGTTATTACGTGAGGAAGTTTTTGGTCCAAAGATTAGAATCTCTGTTTTTTTTCAGAATTAAGTAGTAGGAAGTTGATAGTCATCCAGTTTTTTATATCACCTATGCATTCCGTTAGTTTTGTGAATTGGTAAGTTTCATTTGCCATGCTTCCTAATGATTTCTCCCAAGGGTAGCATGTACAGTGAGTGAACAGCAACGGTCCTAGTACTGGGCCTTGTGGTACGCCATACTGAACTTGTGATCGATAAGACATCTCTTCATTTACTGCTACAAACTGATAACGGTCAGATAAGTATGATTTAAACCATGCTAACGCAATTCCACTAATGCCAATAATTTTCGAGTCTATTTAAAAGAATGTTGTGGTCGATAGTGTCAAATGCAGCACTAAGAAAACTAAGCCCCCCCCCCCCCCCAATTGAGTTGCACTACCCTAGACTTAACATTCATACCAGTTCGGACTTGAAGTTTGGGTTTGCCAGTTTTTCTTCCATGATTTCCACATGCCTAACATCCCTCTGGGGTAGAAGAGACGGTGTTGCCAATGTCGCAACGCTGTTGTAGAAGCATTTGTAGCATCATTTTTTTTTCTCTTTCATCTCCTAAAGGAGTGTTAAACACAGTGTTGCTAAACACTGTTACAAAGACCACAATCTCTCACAAAAAGCCAAGAGTCAAACTGCCCAACCAATATTTACTATAAAAAATCAACATCTAAATCTGTTAATTCTTAAGAACTTATGTTTCTTATAGACACAGAATGTTAAATTGGCTCAACTACAAAAGATTTGTTACAGAATAGCTGCATATCTCCAGAAAACAAATAATGTCAAGTTGACTCAATTAAATGTTTTTTTTTTTTTGTATCATAGACAACTTATTTTCAGTTTGTATAACTGTTATTTACAAAAGTTGAGTCAACAGGAAAAAGCATGGGGAAATTAGTACTAAGATTTTTTTTTTTGTTGTACAGCCTTAAATTTGTTTACAGTGTGGAGGTGATGCCCTGAGGGTGGATGGAGGTCTAGGCATGATGGGGCTGCCGGACCAATTGTCATCATCCTCATCCTCACTGGACAAAATCACTCGCCTAGAAATGTATAATATACAAGCACAATCAATGAGTTAAAGCATTTTAAAAACAGTTGGTTAAAAAAGTATACATTTTGGACAAGAGGTGATACCACTATACACAGGGTTCGTATACATTTCCACCAGAGAATTTCCATGACTGATTTATATACAGTATGACTACACTCTGGATACCAGAGAGACCCTCACATGGATCCTTAACATCTGTTCCAACACCCCATGCCCCCTTCAGGCATGTACACATCAATTTGTATACATCTCTTTTCCCCCCCTTAACATGTGATTGTTACTTTTATTAGGCTAATTGATTACATTTAATATTATTTATTGGTTAATCATATATCTGTTGTCTACCTCCCTCGTTTTGACAGCTTTGAGCCAAATACACTTAACAAAACTCCCACAAAACTTGTCCTTCCTGTGTCATTGGGAAATTCAAATTTTCATCATCCATTTAGTAGTAGTAATTCAAACAACCTCACCTCTTTTTGCGCTTCCCCTTCCCGTATTCTCTGTAGGATCAGGCTCGGCTGGTCCATCTGTGTTCTGTTCATACTCAACTAATACTCTAACTAACTAATTTGGGCAATTTCATACGTTGCTGTGGGAGACAGACAAATGAGTGGCAATTAGTTTCATTCAGAGCAAATTTAAAACGAATCAACAGTGAACTCATCATGTCAGATAATATCATACATATGGACACATTACCGACTTTTCTCTTGACAGTCAACTTGTATGTCGCCCAGTCAGTGTCTTGTTGCTCTATGACCGCCATGTTCTTTGCCATGTTCATCCTTGCTGGTGGCCAGTAGCATTCGTCCTCCTCAGGCCCGATAGACCATTTGGTCGGTATAACTGCCAATCCTCCACCATTTATAAATTCAACTATCGCGAAAGGTAACATGCTTAAAGAAAAACAAATACATACATAAAAATACATAAATTCATAATCAAACAAATAAATAGCACACTAGTGCAGGAGTGGCAATGCCAATTATCCAGTCTTGAGTGGCAACAACACCATTTTTGTTTTTAACTCCTCCACAGGTAACAGCTGCAAGTTTTCAGATAAATTGAAAACAAAAAGAATTCCAGTATACATGATGAGTCCATTGGATAGTTAAAAAAGGATTTGGCAGTTTCAAATAAATTACACAGGACTTTAACAGTTCCAGAATGTGACAAAATGTTCCGCACAATAAGAATCCTTCCCCCTACAGAAAAACAGTCATCGCCACGAGAGGAGGAGATCAGTGTCTGTCCATCATTGTAACGCCTGTATTGTTCCCATGTTGCAATTGAATTAATAATTGGTCCAGAAAAGTGGAGCTGTTTAAGTGGGCTGAAAAGTGATGTGGTCTTTTGGCTTGCCACTTTCTGCTTCTCATGGATCCTCCTGACGAGTTGTTGGACAGGGTTTTGAGGCCAAAGTTTTTTTCAGTTTACCAAAAAATGTCTCAAAAGGAAAAGCTGAAACACCATCCAACGGGCTGAATTTTAGTTCATCTAGAGCTAGGTGGATCAATGAATGCATGTTATAGCTGACAAATTCAGTGCCATAAATTGCAGCAAAATCTGTTACAAAGAGTTTCAAAATCTCCTCAGCATAGTCACAATTGTCAGGAGAACATAAGGCAGGACTCAGAAGAATTCTCATAGATACCGATAGAAGTAAAAAGCTTCTGTTCATTCTATTGGGTATATTATTGAGGAGAACAACAAGGCCAGTGTAAAGCAAAAATAGCCGAAGCTCTGTAGCTTTCCATGTGCTGAGTTCAAACAAGGATCGTGGTTTCCTTGCAAAATTGCTAGGTAAACATTGCCTGATAGAAACCATATATGGTGACATTACAACAAAAAACTTCATAGACTGCCTGCATTTCAGCGGCCCCTTCAACCAAAGAAATATTAACTTACGCATTGTCCCCAAGC
The DNA here is from genome assembly GCF_964197995.2 of Scardinius erythrophthalmus. Taxonomy (NCBI): domain Eukaryota; kingdom Metazoa; phylum Chordata; class Actinopteri; order Cypriniformes; family Leuciscidae; genus Scardinius; species Scardinius erythrophthalmus. The sequence continues at coordinate 10,021,074 of NC_138244.1, forward strand.
ACACAAGGTGCATATAATCTAACACAAAACTGGTAACTAAACATATACCCAGATCATTTAGGGGGAGGCTGACAGTTGGTGCTGTTGATAGCCTTGCCTACCAAATTGCTCATCTGTCCTGAGCTCTGCTGATATTTCAGGATACCTTCCCATTAATGTACTGGCCTTTTTGGGTGCACCTCTCACACCCAATAGCCTGTATGGCCTTTGGAGCATTTAAGAAAGGCACGAGCAGGTGCATCACAAATAAAAGCATCGGGTAATAGTACCCTGAAATGTATACCATTGTACACAATACCACTCTGAGAAATGGCTTTCATATCTACAATGAATTCTTGTAAATACTCTTGCACATTTGCCAGTTTGGACGCACCTGAGTACACTCCAATTACAATAACACAGTCTCACCCCAAAACGTCACATACTGACGGGTCTTGACCATACGGCAACATACGACGAAAAGGGTACCCCTTTAACGTCCATGTGTGACGATTCGGGTTATGGGTAGGTTTAGGTATGCATTAGGGTACCGCTAGGAGGCGCTGCTGGTGCGCTTATGTCTGCGTCTCATATTGACGTTATGGGGTACCCTTTTCGTCGTATGTTGACGTATGGTCAAGACCCGTCAGTATATGACGTTTTGGGGGACCCTGGAATTTCCTTAATCATACCCAGAATAGGCCACAGACTCATACTGGAGCTACGGAATAAGGGCAATCCATCGATGTTAATTTGAAGTGTGAGAGTATCAGTCACATTTGCTAAATGTCCTAAAGATGTTAGTTCAGCTATGAGAGCATTTTCGATTCCAAAGTGGTTGTAGGACCCCCCAGCCATATTCGCCACATTGCAAGATCTGTCAGTGTTCCTTGTTTTTATCTTCTTTTTATCCTTTATTTCCTTGGCATTCTATGTAAAGACGTTGATACAATTAGAAAGCATAACAGGGGCGTAAAACTGGTATATCTACCGGCTCCAGGTCTGTGGACTCCCCCTACTCATTCCCTCTGCAGGATCGCCAAGGAAATCTAAAAGTTGAACGTGCCCCCTGTCGAGCAAAAAATAAATAAAAAATGGACTGACAAAACAAAACATGCTGAGACCATAGACTGTAAAAAAAAACAAAAAAAAAACAGTGAGATGCAGCCATATTCTAACTCGGTACATGTGCAGGCACATTGTGCAGAATATTTGAAGACTAAAAGCATGCAGTGCAGGGCACAATCTTATGTCCTCGTTTTTTTACTTGCACTTTCACTTCCATCTTCAGATGGTAAGTTGTTTAGCCTTTTTAAATATTATTAGAATTTTAAAACCTAATCTATTTCAAGGAATGAATTTAAGATTAATGAAGATTATCGCGTATAATCTCCCTGACCTGAATAGAGCGTTGTGGTAGAGGTAGAGCGAGGCACAACCTTGTTTTATACGGACACACCTGGGGTTAGTTATAACACATGGTTTAAAGGTGAACTAAGTAACTTTTTTACCTTGACTGAACAGCTTCGGAGTCATTGGAATGGTTATATTACTTATTTCGGGTTGAATGGTGGTCGTTTCGCACCCCCCTGGTGCCCGTGAACGGAAAATACGCACTTGCAACTTTGAGCCGGCGGGCCGCCGGCCGCCGCGTCAGGAAGTATCGCGTGATATCAGGTCTCGCGATGTAAACAATTGCTTTACGGCCAAAAGAAATCTGCTAAAATGCTGTCATTATTGCGCTCCCTCACACTGTTCGAACCCGAATGAAGAAGACGTTTTAAAGAATGTCCCATCTGCTTTGATGTGGTTGATCTACTAGCCTCTGGTGTCTGAGAATTGCCAACGAGTTTTTACAACAGTGTTGTCAAATATCTATTCCGAAGCTGTGGGGGGAGCTCTAGAGAGAAACCTGCGAGCAAAAAGCGAGAATACAGCGAAGAAATCCCGAAACTACTGAGCCCTGCTTTAAGGTTTCTATGCTAGCATGACAAAACGTTTGACCCATTTACTTGTTGCCATTTCAACACTATATTCAAATATGCATTAAAAAAGGTATGGCAGAACAAATATTTAATAATAGCAAGTAGCCTACATTCCTTACTAAAGTTTTTTTTTTTCATTTCTATACCGAGAAAGATCAGCATTTTTTTTTAATCTCTAATCTGTGATTTAGCAGTTTAGATAGTTATTTAATGCTTCGCTAACAAGCAGGAGACACTAGCCAGATTTAAAGTTGAGGTGGTGGTGGGGCACGTAATTCTGTTACAATGTGCCACGCTATTAGCAGGGACGTGCAGAGAGTTCCTCAGGGGCAGGGGCTCAAATGTAAAAAAAAAGGGGCATATGCTCATAAAGGTTGCATTTATTTGATCAAAAATACAGAAAAAACAGTCATATTATGAAATATTACTACAATTTAAAATAATGGTTTTCTATTTTAATACACTTTTTCAGGATTCTGAGTTTAAAAAGTAAAAAAAAGTACAGCATTTATTTAAAATAGAAATCAATACTTTTGTACCAATATACATACCGTTCAAAAGTTTGGGGTCAGTAATCTTCTTTCTTTCTGAATCCTGAAAAAAGCATCACAGGTTCCGAAAAAAACATTAAGCAGCACAACTCTTTCAAACATTGATAATAAATCAGCATATTAGAATGATTTCTGAAGGATGAAGACTGGAGTAATTATACTGAATATTCAGATTTGCATCACAGAAATAAATACAATTTTATAGTATATTAAAATAGAAAACCATTATTTTAAATTGTAATACTTTTTTTCTGCATTTTTGATCAAATAAATGCAGGCTTGATGTGCAATAAGAGACTTCTTTAAAAAACATAAAAAAATATTAATGTGTTCAAATTTTTGACCGTTACATATTGTATATATATACTATTGCTGCATAATAATAAAAAAAGTAAATAATAAAGTCCTTTCACATCACCATTTCGTGTGTTGTTGTCTGCCTACACTTCACATAATAAGCCTGTAGGTGGCGCCTGGGCTTCATTTAACCAACTATGATAGTTTGATCAAATGGTAAACGGTGCGTAGGCTACAAGTGACTTGAATACTACTTACCATTAATGCTTCTTTTGGTGCTGGTTTTGAGCAGTGCTTTATAATCAATTAACATCATTATTTCAACGACGCAGATTCAGATCGCTTCATAAATGTAAATTTGTCTGTCCATGTAATTTCCAGACGATTTATGAATGACCGGAAAAATTACCGCTCCACTTCACATTGTCCAATGCAAATTGAACTTGTTGTGCCAGAGGATGATTGGTCTGTGTTAAACATGACAAACAGGCATCAATGAATTATGTAATATTTTAAAATATGTAATATGTGGATTTTCAATTGAATAGACACACTACCTTGAAAAAAAAGTTTGGTTAGGCCTAATTAAAAAAAAAAGTTTGGTTTATTTTTTTTTCCTGCCATTTGGCCCAGTAGTGCACAACACAACGAAATTTAAAAAGCAAACATAAGTTCACAACACAACGAAATGAATCCACAACACAACGGAAATGAGCCACAACACAACGGAAAATGTACAACACAACGAAATGAATCCACAACACAACGGAAATGACTTGAGCCACAACACAACGGAAAATGTACAACACAACGAAATGAATCCACAACACAACGGAAATGACTTGAGCCACAACACAACGGAAAATGTACAACACAACGAAATAAAGCCGCAACACAACGTAAATGAGCCACAACACAACGAAATAAAGCCGCAACACAACGGAAATGCTCCCGAGGGCTCCCGGAGCACGATAAAGTTAGTTCTCTTACGAGAGGTTCTCTCGTACTGCGTAATATCTTACGCTATGGGGAAATCTCTTTTCCGCGAGATACTGAAGCCAAAAAATTATCCTTAATTTTGGCATAATGTAAAACGCGTTGCAGCAGCATGCAGACATAGGCGAGACGGCTCGCGCCTATTGGCTGCCCTGCGGCAACTGCAGCAGCCTATTGAGAGAGGCCCCCGTGACGTCAGATCCAATGGGATCAGATCCAATGGGATCACTACGTCACGTATAAATATAGCTCGACAGGCTGATTCCACAGATTTTCATCTCTTCAGCGGAGCTCACGCATCGCTGGATCCTGAGAGAAAGAAGCCGTGCCGTCAGAGAAAGCCTTTCAGCGGGACGAGCCTTGCATCTGAAGCCGCTGGCCGCGCCGCCTTCAGTCGCCGTTCCTGCTGTGCTATCCGGCGCACTATATCCTTTTCACTGCTAGTGTGTGTTCGCCGCGACTCACACTCTCTCTCTAAAAGAGCCGAGCGTCTTTCTCAAGATGTCTCGTAACCCTTGTGGCTCGTGCCGAGCCCCACTCAGCGACGGGGACCGTCATGTCATCTGCGTTTCCTGCCTGGGTGAGGATCATGCAGCTCTCGCGCTCGCTGACGGCAGATGCCCTCACTGCGAGCTATTGCCCATGGTGACTCTGAGGACTCGCCTGGCATCTTTCGCCAAGACTGCACTTGCACCCGCTGCGGTGCCGCGCCGTGCTCAGCGGGTCCCGGAACCTCCTCCAACCGATAGAAGCTTGCCGGTTCGCCCGCCAGCTTCACCGCCTGCTTCACCTGAGTCTCTCACTCCCGGACAGCGGCTGCAGATAATCAGTCCATCTTAGATAATGACGAGGAAGCGGCATCTGTAGAGGAGGACAGCTGCTCTATCCTGGCGTCTGGCAGTGAGGATTGGTCGAGCTCTGTGGACCTCGCCCCCTCTGCTCGCGAGTCTTCCGGGAAAAGGGCTAGCATCGAAGCAGAGCTGACGCGTCTGCTCTCACAGGCCGTAGAGAGCCTCGGCCTCGAGTGGTCGGCACCCGCCAAGCCTGCGCACAACCGGCTGGATGTTTTTTTCCTGCAATGGGACCGCATTTCAACGCCTTCAAGACCCGCGCCGTTTCTTCTTGAGCTTCATGAAGAACTCGCAAAGTCTTGGAACGCCCCCTTCTCAGCCAGGATGCGTACCTCTGCCTCGGCAGCATTCTCCGTGGTGGACGGTGCTAAAGCTAGAGGATACCATTCTCTTCCTCTGGTGGAAGAAGCTGTAGCGGCCCATCTTTGCCCGCACTCTGCTGGACGGCGCGCTAAGACGGCGCTACCATCTAAAGCTTGCCGCACGACTTCAGCCATGCACAGTCGCGCTTACACCGCCGCTGGACAGGCTGCATCGGCGTTGCACACAATGGCCATGAGGAAGGACCGGGAGCTGTCAGCTTGCCGGATTTAAGGAGCGCCATGGATCTTGCACTCCGCGTCACTAAGTCCGCTGCACAGGCCATAGGGCGGAACATGGCCTCTCTCACCGTTGCTGAGAGACATTTATGGTTGACGCTCTCTGAGATGCTGGACTCAGAGCACGCTGCGTTCCTCGATGCCCCCATCTCTTCTGCCGGCCTCTTTGGATCGTCCGTCAAAGATTTCGCGGACAGATTCGATGAGGTGCAGAAAACATCACAGGCCATGAAACATTTTCTGCCGAACCGCTCCAGCTCCGCAACAAGCCGCTCTAAACAGCCATCTGCTCGAAGCTCCCAGCCGCAGCCACAGCCCGCCGCCGCCTCACAGCGCCAACAGGCCCGAGACTCGAGACCCGCGCGGGCCTCGGCCGAAGATTGAGATAAAGCACGAGGCCTCAAAGTCTTCCTAGCCCGCCTAGGAAAACGATGTTGTTCAAGTCCCGCTGCGGCCAGACATCCACCAAAACTTCTCGCTCGTTCAGTTCCAGAAAATGCGACTGTTCCAGTGTATTCTGCAGTAAACAAACCGGTACCACTGCCCGCTTGCTTGCGCACAAACGCCATTTTTACGGCGACCCAGATGTATCTCTCAAAGAGTGTATTTCCTGGTGTTCCGGCCACGGCCAATGGTGTTATGAGTGTAGTAAAAATGCCAACTGCCCAGTGCCCATTCCTACACACAAGCACAGCCCGCCCCACAGGGCTCGCACACATAAAATCGACTCAGGTCGATTGTGCATTAAATGTAGTGAACGTGCCCACGTCCCAGTGCCCACAAACACTACACACTGCATGTCTCACGGTTTCTGTAAAAGCGAACACATACAGTCAGCTCAAGCCGACGGTGTTTTCAGTGTAGTAAATGTGCCCGCTGTCCCACGCCCACATTCACTCACAGACATGACAAACCCCACGGGGTCCCCCCCGCTCGCTCTCTCTCAGCAAACCGCCATAAGAGAGTCGAGCGCCTCCCACCTCGAACGCTGCAAGCACGGCATCTATGTTACAGCATACAGAAGCTCTCCAGCCGCCGCTATGTCATGGCCAGAGCCCAGATTTCATTCAACCCCTAGCTATTCATGCAGATGCGTGGGCAAAGCTTCCCGGGGTATCAGAATGGGTGCTGAACATTATAGAAAGAGGCTATTCGCTACAGTTCGCTCGACGCCCCCGCCGTTGCGCGGCGCGAATCGAAACTACGGTAGAAAAGGAAGTAGCACATCTACTTCGAACCGAAATTGCGAAAATGTTGAGCAAAGGGGCCATAGAGCCTTTATCTCAAGCTCAGAGCGAAGGGGGTCTGTACAGCAGATATTTTCTGGTACCGAAAAAAGACGGGGGTCTCAGACCCATTCTAGATCTAAGACAGCTTAACAACGCGCTTTCAAAACGCCGGTTCAGAATGCTCACAACCAGGAAAATCCTCGCGCAAATTCGCCAAGGGGACTGGTTTATGTCAATAGATCTGAAGGACGCGTATTTCCAAATACAAATAGCGTCACGTCACAGGCGATTTTTGAGATTCGCCTTCGAGGGCCAGGCATATCAATACACAGTCCTTCCATTTGGCGTGTCCCTGGCACCCCGTACATTCACGATGTGCATGGACGCGGCGCTGAAACTTTGTGGAATGCAAGTTTTGAACTACTTGGACGATTGGCTGGTTCTAGCTCAGTCACACTCAGAGATCATAGAACACAGGACCACATTACTCGAGCATCTCGAGAATCTGGGTCTCAAAGTCAATTGGGCGAAAAGTTCACTGTCTCCCAGTCAGAGAATATCTTTTCTGGGCACAGAACTGGACTCGCTGTCTATGACAGCACAGCTGTCACCGCAGCGCAGACTGGATATTCAGTGTATGACGGAAACCTTCCGCTGCGGCGCTATAGTCCCGCTCAGAACGTTTCAAAGGATGCTGGGTCTCATGGCCTCAGCATCATCAGTACTCCATCTGGGTCTGCTTCGCATGCGCCCACTGCAGTTCTGGCTACAAGTGCGAGTACTGCGCCGAGCGTGGACCTCCGGTCTTTTTCACCTCAAGGTCGATCAGAAATGCGTCTCAGCTCTGAAACCTTGGAGAGCAATCGTCTGGTACCAGTCAGGTGTAAGCCTGGGGACTTCCTCGAGTGTGAAGGTGGTGTCTACGGACGCCTCCACCTCGGGATGGGGAGCGCTGCTCGAGGGCAGACCGTTCTTCGGCCAGTGGTCAGAACGGGAAAAGCTTCTACACATAAACTGCTTGGAAATGATGGCAGTCGACAACGCGCTGAGGCGCTTTTGTCCCCAGATAAAAGGACACCACGTCCTGGTCCGTTCGGACAACATGTCAGTGGTGGCCTATATAAATCATCAGGTCCTGAAACCTTTACAGGCTGACGGAGGGAGCGCCTCTTGGTCTGGGCTCAGCACAATCTGCGCTTGCTGAGAGCAGCGCACGTGCCTGGCCACCTGAATGTCGGACCAGACAGACTGTTCAGGAACAATGTTCCAGCAGGAGAATGGTCTCTACACCCGCAGACAGTCCAGCTGCTGTGGGACATATTCGGCAAAGCGAAGGTAGACCTGTTTGCGTTTCAGGAAAACACTCACTGTCCGTAATTTTTCTCCAAGAGCAGGGATGCGCAGGCCCGCGTCTGGCCCCGCTGCCTGCTCTATGCTTTTCCCCCCGTCACGCTCCTACCTCAGGTATTAGAGCCTATCAGGGAAAACGGATGCTCAGTGCTACTAGTGGCTCCATTCTGGAAGAACCAGGCTTGGTTCCCGGTTCTGATGCAGCTGACAAGCATTGCCCCATGGCCGATACCAGTGAGGAGGGACCTCCTCTCTCAGGCCAAGGGCTCAATCTGGCATCCTCGCCCGGAGCTTTGGTCCCTACATGCGTGGGCCATCAACTGCTAACCTCCAGGAGGGAGTGTTAAACACGATCATGCAGGCTAGGGCCCCATCTACGAGACAGCTCTATTCCTCGAAATGGTCTGTGTTCTCTAGATGGTGCAGAGCCCGTGGCATATCACCCCCAAATTGCGGGGTGACGGAGGTTCTATCCTTCCTGCAAGAGCTACTGGATAAGGGCAGAACCCCATCCACGCTCAAGGTTTACGTAGTGGCCATAGCAGCGTTTACTAAACCAACGCTTGGTAAAAATCGAATCGTGATATTGATAAATTAAGACTGCCGACTCTATAGAACAATGGCAAGGAAAACTAACTTTACCGCGCTCCGAGAACCCTCTAGTTGTCGTGAGCATTTCCATTGTGTTGCGGCTTTATTTCGTTGTGTTGTACATTTTCCGTTGTGTTGTGGCTTATTTCCGTTGTGTTGTCGCTCATTTCCGTTGTGTTGTGGCTTAATTTCGTTGTGTTGTCGCTCATTTCCATTGTGTTGTCGCTCATTTCCGTTGTGTTGTGGCTTAATTTCGTTGTGTTGTGAACTTATGTTTGCTTTTTAAATTTCGTTGTGTTGTGCACTACTGGGCCACTGTAGTACAGCCATATACTCACTGAAAGAACCATAGTGTCTTCATAATCTTTTTTTAATGAACAAGACCATTTGTAGCCTGGTAATACCAAACTCTGCTACTTCGCTTTGCTTCGTAGACCAATCATAACGTTTGGTTATGACGTGTGTTATGTGCAGGCTCAGCCGCATCTAACTTCCACTGTAAACACATGTATGATGCGAAAACAAAACCATTGAGCGAAATACCGGAGTGAACATGGCTGTGAACGACTTTTGCAGATTATGTGAAGTAAATCTATGCATCCACGGTACAATCAGCATCTACGTCACAGCTCTCAGCCCGCCCTCTGTTCGTTGATTGGCCGGCTGTTTTGAGGCCGGAGGAAAACTGGGAGATAGGTCGCTATCTCAGACTGAGTACAGAACGAACTGAAATTGAGCGGAAGTACGAAGTCTGACGTAGTTAGGCTAGACCATTTGTACTAGACGTGTAAAAAAAAAAAAAAAAAAAAACCCTGAACCTAAAGGTGAATTTCAGACATCCCAAGTCTCCCGGAAGTTCCGGGAGTCTCCCGCATATTGATAGCGGCTCCCTGATGCCCGCAAATCAGTTAAAATCTCCCGGAAGCAAGAGCGCGCAAGCGTAGCGCGCGCACGGCAGAGAGAGGGAGCGAGAGACCTTGCGTGTGTGCGCTAGTGTGCGTGTGTGCCTTGGGATTTTATCTCTACTCTCGAACCGAATTAATCAGAACCCCCCCCCCCCCACCCCCCCATTGGAGATTTCTCGAACCGAATTATTCATAACCGAATCGCAATTTCTTGACTCCCGGAAATGACTTTGTGCAGGTTGGGATGTCTGGAATTTATACAATCTGAGTTAAGTCAAAAAGTGTTAAGCTGTGCCCCGCTCTCATATCATTTTCATGCTGATTGAAAGTGGAAGTCAATGCCATGATTCCAAGGCTTATGTTTAAAAGTAAAAGTAAATATAGGATGTAGCTTAACATTTTTATTGTATACAGTCTCATATAGCCTATACTATAGAAATCAAGAATCAAATAATCAATAATAAAAACAATAATCCATTGTAATCACCAATAATCAATTTGTTTTTCAGGTTCTCACTCTTTGTGGTTGCTTTCAACTTACATTAAGGGAGAAACACAATTTCCTAAATTTAGTAGCACAATAACTTTGGATGACATCACAGTTGGATACTATGATTCAAAGACATATTTTCCAAGAGGGAATATGACGAATGAGGATGATGTGATGAATTCAGATTACATAAAGGGTATAAGTGACTACATGTATAACTCCTTTTTGAGAAGAGCCGCACTGTTAGGGCAAGACAGCCAAAATGACAGTAAGTATCTGGCTCAATGACATCTATAAATCTATTTAAAAATGCTATTCATACTGTACATATTCAATTGCTTAAATACATCTTTATGATGAGTGTATTTTTAATGTTTGATTTTAAATTGATTGTTTTTTAGTTTTTTTTAAACCCATCCCCAAAAAAGTGAAATGAATGATGAATTAATTATATTTATAAAAATGTTTTAATTTTAAAAAGGAATTATGTTTTATTTACAAAGACAATTTTAGAGTTATCATATATAAAAAAACAACAACAAAATGCTAAACAAAGAGTGTAAGATGAAGGAGGCCAATACTTGACCATCTCCCATTCTCCCTCATATTTCCCTCACAGGTCTTGATGTTTATCAGACACTGGTTGTGTGTGAGCTGCTGGACGTCGACAAGCCTGGAAAGATGATTATTGCAGATGCTGCCAGAGGCTCCACCACAGATGAACTGCGTTACATTAACAACACATTCACTTATACTGTGACTGTAAATATTAAACAAGAACTGATCAAACCTCACATGGAAGAATTTAAGCAGGAAATTGAAAATACCTTTTACCCAGTTTGTATAACAACTCTCAAGAATTACCTCAAAAAGAGAAGAGATCAAATTAACAGAAAGAGTACGTACTCAAGGGCACATCTAAATTCCCTACATTTGTTTTATGAAAACAAATGTAACTGTTTAGAGTAAATCTTCAGGATTAAAAATTAACCCATGTATTTATACATGTAAAATGTTCTCTGAATCATCTCTTGTTTATTTTTTTCCTCCTTCTTCTACAGAAAAGCCCAATATCACACTCACACAAAAAGCAAACTCTGGAGGGTCTTGTGTGAGTTGTTTGGCAACAGGATTTTACCCTCGTCACATCAACCTGACCCTGTTCAGAGATGGACAGCCTGTATCTGATCATGAGATCACTGGAGGAGATCTGCTGCCCAATGGTGACGGGACGTACCAGATGAGGAAGAGTCTGGAGATCAGTGCAGACAAACACAAATACAGCTGCTCTGCCACACACCTCAGTCTGGACAACAAACTGATCATTGAATTAGGTAATGAGCTTTTACAGAAATAGAAAGTATCAGATAAAATCTTTACATTTTGATCTGATTCTAAATGCTTCCTCTTATAGAAGATGAACCTTCCAGACTTCACATAGAAGTTGCTGTTGCTGTCCTGATGTTGGTGATATGTGTGATTGTGGCAGTCATAAGGATTAGAAGGTCAAGAAGTAGGCCAACTTATTTTTCTGGTATGTTTACCTTCAAGATAAAATGTGATCTATTTGAATATTTACAAGATCACTTTATGTATAATGGAATATTTGTGCCAAATACTAAAATACCACCATTTCTGGAGCGTGATAAAATGACTACAAACCTCATTTTGACTTTGATACAAATTATTATTACTGTAAAATCCTCAGAATGGAATAACAGCTAGATTATTGTCTTATATATTAAATCACATTTATATCCATTTACAGATGAACATAATGTTATATATCTGAAGATATCCATCCATTTGATGTTTGATGTTAGTGTTGTAATAAATACTGATGTGATTGTTAGCAAATATAGGCTACATTAAAGATTTTGGTCTTGTTTTAAGTAATCTTTTATCACAGATTAATCTAATGTGTGTTTCACACAGAGCCATATCCTCAGACACCATGTTAATCAATTATTTGGATACATTGTATACATATTGTTTTTAAAATATCATTGTAAATGTCTGCACTCACTGCTGTTCCTTCCACGGCATCTAGAATGTTGTCACCTAGTCTATACTTCGATTTACGATCAAATCAAGTAAGATTGTGCAGAAGTTCATTTCTTTATTTTTAATGGCATATTTTTAGATTTATTGCTTCATCATCATCTTTCTAGACTATATGAATGTGAAAATATGTTTGGCAAATTTTTATGCTTGTTCTAAATTATTTTGAGTCATATTGAGGCCCCCTTAGAAGTTTGCAGAGCCCCCCGGCCCCCTTAGTTGAGAACAACTGCTGTAGTTAATGGCTCATATTTCCTGTAAAACATCTGACAGTCAACCTGCTCTTATTGTTTAATGGAGCATCTTCTGCATTACACAAACAAATTCCTTACATTTAAAATACTCATACATTTCATGTTTATCAATTCATTTTTATTGTTAAATATTTTTCTTTTCTTTCTTTTTTTTCTGTAATACAATAAATTAACATTGTGAGTATAAAGCAGTGATGAACCAATACACATCCCACATGATCTGCAAATTTACTACTGACTCTCCTGATTCGCATAGGAAGTTCGGATCATTTTACCGTTCGATTTCGTTCATCAAAATAAACGAATCTTTATTCGAGTCATTTCGTTCATTTAAGTGCCTTTAAATGTTATACTTTTTTTAACAGCCAAATTCCCCGAAAACATCCACCTACGCAATCGTCATCATATACTGATTTAAGAAATTATTATAATGCAGCCAAAGATCATTTACAGGGCACAAAAATAATGACTTTAACTTCCGAGTCTTTATTTCCTTTGTCATGTGACAGACGCAATGGACGATCCGTTCATGAATGATCCATCACCCGTTCAATCGAAAAATCGAATGAAAAAACTAAACATATTCTAACTTAGTAACTGTGCATTTTTGCTAAATATTTGAGGACTAAAAACATGCAGTGCAAATGGACACAATCGTATGTCCTCGTTTTTTTACTCGCACTTTCACTTCCATCTGCTTCATATGGTAAGTTGTTTACGATTTAAAATATTATTAGAATTTTAAAACCTAATCTTTTTCAAGGAATAAATGCAAGATTAATGAAGATTATCGCGTTTCATGTCCTCGAGTGTTGTGGTAGAGCGAGTCACATTGTTTTATACGGGCACAAACTTTTTTTTTCAGTCTGTTAACACATGTGGTGGTTTAAGGTTTCTATGATAGCATGACAAAACGTTGTGTGACCCATTTACTTGTTGCTATTTCAATACTATATGCATATGCAAATATGCATAAAAAAGATATGGCAGAACAAATATTTAATAATAGCAAGTAAATTTCTTACTTAAGTTATTTTTTCATCTCAGTTTTTCTAAAACAAGAAAGATCAGCTTTTTAGATCTCTAATCTGTGATTTAGCAGCTTAGATAGTTCTTTAATGCTTCGCTAACAAGCAGGAGACACTGACCAGATATAAATCTCAGTTGAGGTGGTGGGGCACGTAATTCTGTTACAATGTGCCACGCTATTAGAACTATACGCTATTCTATGACGTTGGCGATGTTACTAACATATAACTTTTATTGGCGATCCATGAGAAAGAGGCGACTGCGAGTTGAGTTCAATATTCAGAAATTATTATTTCATGAAATGCAAAGCATTCTGTCTCGTCTATTTGTCTCTTGTTCCATGAGAGCCAGTAACGTGCGGTGAAATCTTGTTATGGGTAGGCTGTGACCTATCAATGTGGCATATATGTTCATATATTCATTCAGTTAATGTAGCAACCCAAGTTCATATCAGGCATCATCACATCACTGCCTGCATACAGCAAAGTCAGTCATATGTGAGGCTAATGCACAATCAAATCTAATAATCAAATTAATGGACACATCTATCTTATGACTTATACAACAAACAAATGTTTTGTGCGGGACACAGTAACGTTAAGAGAGGGAGGCGGCGCGGTGTCAGCGAACCGACAAGCAGCCTACCCAGCAAACACATTTACGTTGTGGCAACGTCTCTGGCACGTTGCATTTCTGCTATGGCAACGTCGCTGTCTACGTGCTCGCAACATTGTAACAACGTAGAATTGTAAGACGCGACAGGGCTGTAGCAACGTTGCTGCGCGACATTCAGCAACTGAGAGACGACGTTCTGACAATATTTTTATATGGTGCATTTTGTTAGATAATTATATACTTTTATCGTTTATTGTTTATATTTTTATTTAATAGGGCTATCAACACCTGCAAGTGTAGCCTACACTTTGAAGAGTAAAAATGACACAAAGTTTCGTTAATTCAACTTTATTAAAACTGCATTTAATCAAATTGCACTTCCAAAAGTCATACATTTGTGAAAAAAAGAAAAAAAAAGAAATAAACGAATATACAAATTTATTTTAAGTATAATAAATAAAACATAAAAAGCAAAGGCAGATCAGAACATTTAATGAACATAACCGGGTCTGTTTGGCAGACAGAGGGCGAAAGGCGGTGTCACCGGGGAAACATCCACAAATCCAGAGGAGTAAAGAAACAAATGAGACTAAATAGCGGAAAAATCAAATGACAAACTAAACAGTGCGAGCGAGGCTACATTAATCACATTAGAAATTAAAGTTGTAGATTGTGTTTGATAGCTGAGGTAGGCTAAACGCAATACTCACGTATCCTTGCTCGATGATGAATGAGAACACAATGAGCCCAACAACAGGTGGTTGGAATTAAAAAGGCTGATTTTCGCGCTTCAGGGCAGTGACGAGTACATTATGTAGTCCAGTGGTTGTCCTGACACCCTAGGCACAACCTTAAGCAATGGCCCTGAACGGTGGTTTAATGTCAACATTGTGACAACGCTGTAACAACCTTCACTACACAACGTAGTTATAGCAACCTTTTGGCCATGTTGTTAAAACGTTGTTAGAAGGTTGGCTACGTTGCGCCAACGTTCTGTGTTTGCTGGGTAGTCACTATTGTAGTTTGTATTAATGCCATGGTTCAACAAATAATGTAAAGGTTAAATAATAATTCACTTAGACTTTATAAGAAGCAATTGCGACTTTATTTCACACAATTCTGACTTTATATCTTGCAATTCTGACTTTATAACATGCAATTGCGACTTTATTTCACGCAATTCTGAGAAATAATGACAGAATTGCGAGATGAGATAAAAAGTCGCAATTATCTTTTAAAATGTTTTATTCTGTGGCGGAAACAAGCTTCCATACCTCCTGGCCTCTTCCTCCCATCCTCCCTGAGGCGTACCGTTACGGTAGGGCCGACCCAGCTATCGGTAGGCGCCGGCGGTGCCCAATAGCCTACCTGAGAAAACGTTTTGGAAAAGACGGGCTATGGACCCAACCAACTCTATAGGAGGGGAGGGGAGAACTCCCTCACATGGTACAACCCATGCAGAGGCTGCGCGCTGCGGTGTCAGAATGCGGAACGTCCGAACGTGTGTAGCCTAATGTAACTAACGTGACAAATGTGAAAAAAAAAAAAAAAAAAAAAAATTCCTCGACCGGCCCAAAAGTGAAGCAGCCCACCGGGAATTCTCCCGATTACCCACCCCGAGCCTGTTGACAGCCAACGCTAGGCGCCGCTAGATCGGGAAGCGCGGATTGAGTGAGAGCGAGTGGATCACGTGACATGAAGCAAGCTCGGTCTCTGCCCAGGGGGCCAGGGTTTTCTATTATTTTGAAGGTACCCCCAGGCGCCGCCATTGGCTAGCGGACCCCCACCTGCTGTTAGCATCCCATTGACTCCCATTCATTTTGGCGTCACTTTGACAGCGAATAACTTCACATCTGAGGCGTTTAAAGACTCCATTTGTCCATTATTTATTTCTAAAGAAACACGAAAATGTATGAAAGGCTTCATTACCTTGTGGCTTCTGTTATGGCCCCGTAGAAGCAATTTTTGTAAAAATAGGCTAACGATTGCGTCATAACCACGCGACTCTCTGTCGCACAGTAGAGAATTACCGTATGGACAGGAGGAGAAGCTCGCGCGCAATCGGGGGGACGTGGAGACAAAGTGACAAAATAATTAATCAGAATACACAGCAAACGTTTCTCCTGCTCCTAGCTCATGGACGCCTCCTACTCACACTCTCCGTCTCTGCAAGTTTCGGAAGGGAATGATTCATATTTCTCTTGGCACAGCTACTAGAAGACAGACAGGTTGCTCACGTCACATCTACGTCGTCAAGCTCAGTTTGAGTCTGCGCAGTACGCTCGACTCCCAGGAAGTAAGAGTTTCTAATTGACTTCACTTTGTCTCCGTTGAATCCAATGGGGTCGCTGTGTCCATTTCTTTTACTGTCTATGTCTCTGCCTCAGTGTTGATAATTCAAGACAGCATGAGAACTGACTGCGCATGCGCAAACATACGTAAACTACGTTCTATGGACCAAAGAGGCACTGCTAACCTCTGCCTCGGCCTTGAATTTCCTGCATGAAACAATGGTTTTAGGAGCAAACAATGGCAAAATTAGTATATTATATGTGTATTCCTGAAAATTTTTGTTACAAAAATTAATATTTGGAATAAAATAAATGCAATTAATAATGTGGTGAATTAATAAAGTTCTTGGAATTAATAAATGTAATGTCAACATTTCCTTTGGTGAGGCCCTGCCTACCCTGACCGCACGTCCCTGAGAGCAGTGTGTGGATGGGGTGTGTCGTGTTCAGCTTTGTGTTTTTCTGAATGTCTGAATGCTTTTCTTCATCTATTTGCTTTTGCTCACACTGTTTTGAACTATGTTGTATAGATGTATTTGCAGTGTGTTCATTGTCAAACTCCAAGAGTTGTTTATTTTAATTATTAAAAATGGGATTATTTTATTTGAAAAAGTTAATAATTGTATTTTATTTACAAAATATTTTTGTTTGTCTAGTATATATTTTTTTGATTAGATCAGACAACATCTTAAGCTGTCATATGGTCGTTACAATGTGCCCGTCATGTTACAGTGTACCCTATGGGCATGTTGTCACTGTTCACTCATTAGCTTCTTTCATTAATACAGTGTATACTTTTTTCTTTTTTTATGAAGGTAAAATTTTGCCATAAAGAATCGCATTCGCAGGGTAAGATTAGTGTAAAGTGTACATTAGATTGTAACACTTACGAATAACAGTAAAATGATGCAAATATTTTTACTTGCGCTTGAAAGTCGATTTACACCTTCACAAATCTTCTCTTGCGCATGCAAATTTAATTTATATTGTCTTATGTACACTTTCACAGATCTTACCCTGCACATGCGATTCTTTATGGCATCATTCTACCTTCATAAAATAAAGAAAAAATATACACTAGTCTGTATTAATGAAACAAGACCACAACTAAACATGTGTGAAATGAATGTGTAAAAAAAAAAAAAAAAACATTGAACCAACTGAGAAAGTCAAAAAGTGTAAGGTTTTGCCCCGCTCTCCCCTACTCTTATCATTTTCATTCTGAATGAAAGTATAAGTCATTGCCAAGATTTCAAGGTTTATGTTTTAAATTAAAAATAAAAAGGATGAATCTTAAAAGTTTTATTGTATACAGTCTCATAGCCTACTATGGTAGAAATCAATCAGTAATCAAATCAAGAATCAAATAATGATAATAAACAATAATCCATTGTAATCACCAATAATCAATTTGTTTTTCAGGTTCTCACTCTTTGTGGTTGCTTTCAACTTACATTAAGGGAGAAACACAATTTCCTAAATTTAGTTGCACAACAACTTTGGATGACATCACAGTTGGATACTATAATTCAAAGACATATATTCCAAGAGGGAATACGACGAATGAGGATGATGTGATTGATTCAGTTTACATAAAGGGTATAAGTGGCTACATGTATGACTCCTTTTTGAGAAGATCAGAACTGTTAAAGCAAGACAGCCAAAATGACAGTAAGTATCTGGCTCAATGACATCTATTAATCTATTTAAAAATGCTATTCATACTGTACATATTCAATTGCTTAAATATTTTTTTTTGATGAGCACATTTTTAATGTTTGATTTTAAATGTATTGTTTTTTAGGTGAAATCATTTGTGGTATCAGAATTAAAAGAATAACTTTTAATAATTCTGCAAAATCTTCCATTATTGTTTCTTTATTTAAAAAAAAATAATATATATATATACATTGCAATATATACAATAATATATATATATACATTGTCTGAAAAATAAAATGTAATGACAAGATAACAAGATGCGGAGACAATCAAGGAGTACCAATGATCAACAAACTGCAAAGGGACTACAAAACTAGCACAGGAAACTTAGGGGAACAGGAACTAAAATGGGAAATACTACAAAATAAGAGTCAACACACTTAGGGGAAACAGTGACAATCAGATCATTTGATTTTGATAACTTTTTTACAAGGCAATGTTAGTTTAGGTTAAAATAGCATGTGGTTATTTACAATGACAATTTTAGAGTTATCAAATAGAATTTTTCTTTAAAATGGTTTGCTAAACAAAGAGTGTAAGATGAAGGAGGCCAAACCATGTCAATCTCCCATAACAATTCTCCCTCATATTTCCCTCACAGGTCTTGATGTTTATCAGACACTGGTTGTGTGTGAGCTGCTGGACTCCGACAAGCCTGGAAAGATGATTACTGCAGATGCTGCCAGAGGCTCCACCACAGATGAACTGCGTTACATCAACAACACATTCACTTATACTGTGACTGTAAATATTAAACAAGAACTGATCAAACCTCACATGGAAGAATTTAAGCAGGAATTTGCAAAGACCTTTTACCCAGTTTGTATAACAACTCTCAAGAATTACCTCAAAAAGAGAAGAGATCAAATGAACAGAAAAAGTACGTACTCAAGGGCACATCTAAATTTCTTACATGCATTTATTTTTACATGTAAAACGTTCTCTGAATCATCTCTCATTTATTTTTTTCCTCCTTCTCCTACAGTAACGCCCAATATCACACTCAAACAAAAAGCAAACTCTGGAGGGTCTTGTGTGAGTTGTTTGGCAACAGGATTTTACCCTCGTCACATCAACCTGACCCTGTTCAGAGATGGACAGCCTGTATCTGATCATGAGATCACTGGAGGAGATCTGCTGCCCAATGGTGACGGGACGTACCAGATGAGGAAGAGTCTGGAGATCAGTGCTGACAAACACAAATACAGCTGCTCTGCCACACACCTCAGTCTGGACAACAAACTGATCATTGATTTGGGTAATGAGTTTTTACAGAAATAGAAAATATCAGATAAAATGTTTACATTTTGATCTTATTCTAAATGCTTCCTCTTTTAGAAGATGAACCTTCCAGAAGTCACATAGGAGTTGTTGTTGCTGTCCTGCTATTGGTATGTGCGATATCTGTGATTTTGGCAGTTGTTTGGATTAGAAGGCAGATGGGAAGACAGAGACTAGATGTAGTCCTACTCCTAACTTAATGTTAAAATATGAAAATATGATCTATTTGAATTTTTACAAAATAACTTTAAATGGAATATATTTGTGTCACGTGCATCTGTTGTAGAGGTGTAACGATACACACATTTCTTGATGCTATACATAGCACTGTTAGTCAAATTCAAAATACTGCAATGCTTCAATGTTCTTGCCATTTATTGTTGTTGTTGGTTTAATGAAAACCTAAATGTCTAATATGTGTCAGGAGGATTTTCTTGTTCTGGCTTAGGCCTATCTTCTGTCTCTCAAATCGTCTTATTTTATTTTTTATTTCATTTTATTTAATTTTAAACTTGTACACTTGTCTACCATATTGAAGATGTCAAAAGACAGTATCAAACAATAAGATACAATCAATTTTTATACCACCTATGTCTTATTTACATAGGCTATTAGAGATTACAACTGTAAATGTAGTGCAACTGTAAAAATTGTTGTCTGGAGGGGTGAAATTAATTCAGGTACGCTGAGCCACATTTTCACACGAGTAGCACATTTTTTTTTTTTTAAGAAGTAGCACTAGTTCACAAGTAGCACAATTTACATTGATTCACTTAATACTTTTTGTGCAGTCTATTCTTTGTCTATTTTATCATAAGTATACTATGTCTGCCCTTTAGTTTTCTGGAGATAACACATTTCAGTGCTCAGACATGGGCAGTATTTCAATTAAATGTATTTTAAATACGTATTTAATTACTTTAGTGTATTTTGTAATTTGTATTTTGCAGGTGTGGAAAAAATAAAATGTAGTTTGTAACAAAATATTTTGAGGGAATGTATTTAGAGTATTTCAAATACTTAAATACTTAAGAAAAATCACCATATGCTTATCACCATAGTAAATGATTTTGCCATATTTTCGGTCTGATGTTGGAAATGGCAATGTCCAGGTTAGATGCACGAAAATCACGTGACACCCTGTAGACCAGGCTCCCTCCAAGAAGTAAATGAGTTTTGAACACAGGAGAAGAAGTGGCGCTGCTCCTCTTAAAAATGGCATTAAAGGGTTAGTTCACCCAAAAATGAAAATTCTGTCAGTACTCTCCCTCATGTTGTTCCAACCCCGTAAGACCTTCGTTCATCTTCGGAACACAAATTAAGATATTTTTGATTAAATCTGAGAGCTGGATCACTCCTCCATAGGCTTCTAAGGGACTGAAACTTGCTGGCCCAGAAAATGTATTAAAGACATTGTTAATATAGTCCAAGTGACTACAGTGGCTCAATCTTAAGTTTATAAAGCGACGAGAATACTTTTTGTGCGCAAAAACAAACAAAAATAACGACTTTATTCCACTTTTCATTTCCTTCTCTCTGGGCCTCGAGTTATTTAACGTAGTGTTTTTGCGCAGCGCGTCTGTGTTGCACGTCACCACGTAGGCTCACTATTGGCCGACGCTGATCATGTGTGTGATGCGTGGTGACATACAACACAGACGCGCTGCGCAAAAACCTTACGTGAAATAACTAGAGGCTCGAGGCCCAGAGAGAAGGAAATGAATAGTGGAATAAAGTCGTTATTTTTGTTTTTTTCTGCACACAAAAAGTATTCTCGTCGCTTTATAAACTTAAGATTGAGCCACTGTAGTCACTTGGACTATATTAACAATGTCTTTAATACATTTTCTGGGCCAGCAAGTTTCAGTCCCTTAGAAGCCTATGGAGGAGTGATCCAGCTCTCAGATTTAATCAAAAATATCTTAATTTGTGTTCCGAAGATGAACTAATGTCTTACGGGGTTGGAACAACATGAGGGTGAGTAATTACTGACAGAATTTTCATTCTTGGGTGAACTATCCCTTTAAGATTATTGTGGGAGTATTTTTGTATTTTCAAAATACTAATTACTTGTATTTTATTTAAATACATTTTTCACATCAGTATTTTGTATTTTATTTTGTTACATTTCATAAACTAGTATTTGTAGTTTGTAACAAAATAGTTTTTGATGTATTTGTGCCCACCCCTGTCAGTGCTATTAACCAATATTTTGAAATCATTTAATATGATTGAACAAACCACAGGATATTGCTATGCACAGGAGTTGTGTATATATTAAATCATATTTATGTAATTTTACATATTGATCTTGTTTTCTTTGGATTTGAAATTACATTTGAGAATCTGTATTCATGTTTGACTGTCATAACATTTTCTTTTTGTAAAATATTTTGTTCCTTTATTTGAATTTTTGCTTTTGACTTTGGTGTTTTGTTTTTTATGTACTTTTATTTTCAATATTTACTGTCCTCAAACAAAATCTGTTATGCATAGTGAAATGCAATTTTTACAAATCTGTTTCGAGTTACATTCGTATGTGGTTTGAATTTGTATTCAAATTGCATTTCTGGAAATCCATTTCAGTCTGACCGCTCTAATTGGCTTTTGCATGGTTTATGTGACTTTCTCATGCCACATAAAATGTTGGGTACAACGGGCCTAAAGGTGTACCGGGGTAAAAGGTGCATTTGACTTTATTCTCTTTTAAACCACTAAATGACACAAAAATTCAGCTCAGTACTTTTCTTAGTGGCTTAAAGGGGTCATATAATGCCATTTTTTGTACAAGTTATTATGATTCTTTAGGGTCTAAATTAAAAGTTTGTAATACACTTTAATTAAAAATTCTCATTAGTATTGTAAGAAAACACTAATTTTACCTGGTCAAAAACAGCTCTGTTTTCAGCACGCCGTTTAAGTGCATGTGTCTTTAAATGATAATGAGCTTTGCTCACCCCGCCCCTCTGTTCTGTGCGTACACCGTTTGAAATAATAACACAATATCCATAACGCGTTGTTCATTATAAACGTGGGATTTTGAATTATATTGAGAACATCATACATAGAAAACATGCCGTAATGTACCCTGAGTGTAAACAGCCGCATTCATCGTGAAGCGTGCTAGCGATTTGCAAAGATTAATATAAAGATTAATATAAAGGTTAATAAAACGTTACACTCACTTCATCTGGAGGTGCAGCAGGAACACAAATAGTTGGTACCGATCCTTTTTTTTAGGAGCAGCTTCTTAGCAAAACCAGCTTTATACTGACCTCGTTTGTAAAGCAGTCTGGTGAGAAATTATTCGCGCAAACATGAAAGCATTGACGTTGATCGTGGAGAATATTCCCTTCAAAAAGAAACTCAGCCACAGTGTCTTCAGCGGTTCGGATTTAGGAACATCAAAATGACTGCTGTGTTCGTTATTACACCCAAGAACAGAACACCACAATCGCTTAGACGCCATTCTGCTCCAGCGTATCAACAATGAGGACTATGATGACAGCTCGCTCAGGGCGGGTCTGTGTTGAAACGCTGCTGTCAATTAAAAAATTGTGGGAGGGGCGTCCGACCGTGTGATGTCACACGGTCAGGCGGCTCGATTTGAGATGGGGGAAAACATATAAGGAGATTAAAAGAAGACCACTGGATGGATTTGAATCATTATATGATGGTGACGGGGAGGTCACGAAGTTTAAAGGGATGGTTTGGAGTAAAATCAACCTAGGGTCCTTTGCACCCTGTTTAATACAAGCTACATACCTTATTTAAATGTTTCCCAGAATACAAAATAAGTACAATTTGCCCTAACAACCAGATATCCCTGTGGATCGTCTTCACCATAGACAGTATAAGAAAGGGTCTTCACCATATTTATTATTTATGTCTATGGTCTTCACTCCCTGCGATACAGAACTTATGCTGACACCTGGTGGTGTGGATGCAGCATCACCCAACGTTCAGCTATCATCAACTAACATCAATCCGCTTCATGGAAAAATAAATCACCTTTTATTAGGGTTACTGATATGAAGGGATCCGTACGAAAAATTATTTATTATAATATATAAATATATTTATTTAATTATAGTGCTATTAGTATACTTTCTTTTAAACTAAAAATAAGAAAGTATACTTTCTACTTTTTATGTAGGCTATCCTACTTCTCAGAAATATACAAAAATTGCACATAAGTATACTTGACTTATACTGACAGAAATGTCCAAGTTTATTTGAACTATACATGTACTCAATATTTTGATTGATATATTCTCTACTTAAAAGTATAATTAAGTATTCTAACTTGACATGTACTGTAGTTGTAGGCCATTCAATTGTTTGATTGAGTAGCCTACTATTAATACTTTTTTCACAGTTTTACACCGTCTTGTAAACCTACATTGTTTGAAAGATTTATAAGGAAAACAGATTTGTTCCTAATTCTGAGTATTTTAATTTTTGTGTAGGCTAGTTCACTGGTAGTGTACAAACTGTAGGAATTTACTTCCCTGCCACTGACTGAATTTTCCAGCTATCCGTGTTTTGAATGTTATACGGTAGAGGGGGATATTACTCATACAGGATCTCCGGATTCAAATTATGTGAGCTAGTTGTGCATTTAAAGTTTACTACTGTTACACTTAAACGTATAGGCTACTTTTATATACTAAAAGTGGGCCAGTTAGTCCCAAGCAGTGTTGAAACAGCCTACACTTGTACGGTGGCCAAAAGAGCTCAGCGCGCGGCAACTGAAGAAAACACATGAAAATAGAAAAAAACACGAAAAAAATTAAGAAAACATTTTCATCAGTTTTACAACACTGTCAGGGTTTTTCCTGGGTCAAAATTGGTCTTCGGTGGTGGCTGACCGACATGGTCATCCACACACAGCAAAGAGTACCCTAGTACCCACATGATCCGCAAGCCCAATATTGACAATAAATGTTAAATTTTTATTTAAACAATCATTTTCTTCCAGACTGTGGCTGATAATTATTCAATTTTAAACCTCTTCCAAATTATAGACTATGCAATTATCAGACACAGATATTACCTGTCACTCTCACTGTCATCCTTTCTTGCCCTCTTTGCAAAAAAAGCTGTGATTTTTCCACGACTGGCTTTCATTGTTTTGAAAGATGGTGGGCGATATGGCAAAAATATCATATCACGATTTTTTTCAGGAAAATCATGATTCACGATTTTATCACGATTCTTTTTATGTTGGTTTTACTATTTTGTGACTGAGCATTACACCATTACATCTAATGTCCATATTTTAAAAACAAAGCCTTAGGTAACAAAATATAAAAATAAAAAAAGGCAGACAGGGGTGAAGATAAAAATATTTGTCATTATTTTCTTTGTTATTAAATATTAAGATCAAAGATCCACATTACACATACACAACTTAATATACAAATTAAATAAACAGTGCTTTATGTTTTCAGCTACAGTAGGTGTATTTAACAGTAGCATTGAAGAAAGTAATTAAATGAACAAATATGAAAATTAAACAAAACAGACTTCACTGTATACATTGTTATACATTGATACTTATTAAAGCTACTATTAAAGTTATCAGTCAAGAGCAGTGAGTGATTTTCTCTTTGTATTTTGTTGTCTTATTAACATTAAAGGAATAGTTCTCCTAAAAATTCAAATGATCATAATTTACTCTCTCAAGTTGTTTTAAACTCGAATAAGTTTCTTTCTTCTGTTGAAAATAAAGTTATTTGGAAGAATGTGGGTAACCAAACTACCTCAGTGACTTCCATAGTATAGTCTCCTATGGAAGTCAATGGGGACCAGTTACTGTTTGGATAGCCACATTTTTCAAAATATTAATATTAGAAAAATATTAGAAGGAAATTAATAGAGGATTGGAACAACATTAGAGTCCGTAAATGATGAGATCATTTTTATTTTTGGGTGAACTATCCCTTTAAGGACAAGCGGCAGCGTGTTTACAATTGCTACTGTCTCTTTAAGAGTTGCGTGCGACACGTCTAATGTACACGCATTTGAGCAGATTTTCTCTCAATTTTCTCAAGTTTGCGTTCACTTTAGACATAACCGACTTTGTTTATGTAAACCTTGTGTGTATTTAACAGTATAAGCACAATAAGACTCGAAAGATAACTTAACTTAGTCCAGTATCCAGGCCATACCTGTCAACATTTGGATACCAAAATACGGGAAATCTGAACGCGGGGGGGGGGGGGGGGGGGGGGGGGGTTAGAGGCAGGCTAAATAGACATTAATTGCGCAGATATTAACATAAATAAATACATACATACTATTCAATTAAAATAAACATAAGACTTATTCATGTTTCTTTCTTTATTTTTATCAATTGCAACAATTAACTACATTAATTAATCACGATTAATTGCCATTAAAAAACTTACATTTTATAATGTAATAATTTCACAATTAATCTCCAAATTAATGTAGAAAAACATAAAACAGTATATTTTAAATATTTGTCTAACAGGTAGGAAAAATATACAGAAATTGAAGTTATCAAACAGTTTGCACTGCATACAATTTAAATTGTACATAGATTAATCCTTATTAAAGTAAAAAAAGATCTTTAGTCAAGAGCAGTGAGTGCTTTTCTCTGTTACCTTAACCTTTGTTCTTTGATTAACTTTACTGACAGAAAGCTTTATTGGCTACTGTCTCTTTAAAAACAGCCGCTGACGGATCTCACACGCGTCTCATTCTCTCACAACTCTTTACTTTCATTTACGACTTTTTTTTTTTTAACTAATAGACTGCTCAGACTGTTCTTATGAGGATACTCGACAAAACGGACATTTTGACATAATTGCGTGTGTTAATGCCATCTCTCTCATGTTCACCCATCCTCGGATGCTGCTGTTCTTTGCGCGATTTTTCCCCCCAAACTACTTCAGTGGAAATCCCGCCCTGCAGCCGATTCTAAAGATTTTATTGGTCATGTGAATCACAGTACTGATTGCCTACACCAATTACTGACCCCTAAACCTACCCGTCATTGTAACCTTAACCAATGAAATTAGCTGTAGGGCGGGATTTCCGCTTAACTGGTTTGCGCCCTTTGGGATTTTTTTAAAAAAAATTATAGAAAGATTAAAAATACGGGAGAAATACGGGAAATTATTTAAACGGGATGATAGCGGGATAGCAATGTAAAATACGGGAGAATCCCGGGAAAAACGGGAGGGTTGACAGGTATGATCCAGGCGCTGGTACACAGGCTTTTAGTGCATGTGAGCTTCACATGTATGCGCTGAGGAACGTACACGTTAGAACAGCACATCAGCACGCGAAATAAATGTTTAACCGACAAGGCATTAAAGCACATGCAAATTATGAACTGCAGTGTCCCGTTCCGTTCCGCTGTTAACATTTTATGTGAATATACGTTGCGTTGTTCAGTATGTTGGGACAGAGGCGCCAGAACAGATATAATGCACGATTCTATGATATTTCTTCAAAAGCAGATTGTGGAGACATTTTAATCGTCCACGATCAAAAATCGTCATATCGCACACCCCACTTCAAACTGGATAGATTTTTTTTTTTCGTTTATTTAAAGTTATGTCAGCTAAATGTGCGGAATGCTTGTCACAAGTTGTAAGAGAAGATAAGGCAACTTTTTTTTTTGACTGCAATTCACACCCAGCGCTAATTCAGCAAAAATATTCTCCGAATGCACCACGTGAAATATCCGACCTTTAGGATCAGTTGATTTTGATGCGAGGGAGAGAGCAAAGACAGAACTGAAGACGGAGAGTGCCCGCGCGGGGGTGGGGCGCTGTGATCGTTCTCTCCGTCACTCTGTCAGCCTGCTTCACTCACAAAACCCAATTACAGATCAAATAAGGCTTTGGCGGGACAAAAAATCGTTTTGGCGGCCGCCAAAAAATTTTCAATGTAGGAAAAACCCTGACTGTGCTCCAAATACTCACAACACAACCAAATACAGAAACGCGCTGCAAACGTTCACAACACAACCAAATACACAAAAGTGCTGCAAATAACACAGACCACAACGGAAATGTTTCCAGGGGACCCCAATAAGTGACGAGTCCGACTCCTTTAAAAAATGGTTATTCTACTCCAAGTACTTTTAGTTACTAAGTTATTTGTTATTTGTTAAAGTTCTGCTTGTCTTTTCACTGGCTTTTCAATTTGTCTTTTGTCCTCATACAACACTGTGGTCGACACAAACTATTTTTATCCTCGTTGCACGAGAACCTGTAATGTAGGCTCTTGTTTTGTTCATGGTTTCTGACAGAATGTCACAAAAGACTATATTGGCATCTGTTTTTTTTTTTTTTTTGATAAAATAGCCTGCACCGAGTTTATGTTACGAGAAGCTGTAATGAATTGAGAAACAGAAACTGTCTAAACAGAAACTATATCCACAGGGAACACTCAGGAGAAAACAAACACAGCTACATTAATACTGACAATGCATGACAAAGAAGGAAACACAGGGCTTAAATATACATGAGGAGTGTAATCAGTGTAAAAAAAACAGGGAAACTAACTAGGGAACCAAAACACTATGATATGACCAAAACATTGTTCATTTATTTGTGTGGAAGTGTTAGTATCTCGCACGTGGCTTAAAAGTCACAGTGCAGGGAATTTTTGTACCGCTTTCTCATGTGAACATGTTGCATTTACTTCCCAATCTCATCCTCCAATTCAAGCACATCTCAAGCTGAAGGAAATGCAAATTCACACTTGTACAGTAGAGGGCGTTCAATACTCTTAAAAAAAGAATGAAAGAAAGAAACACAAATGTTATGTTTATCTAAAGTAATTTTTGCTTATAACAAAAAACAATTCAAGGCACTCGAGTAATTAGTTTTTAGAAAAATATAAAAAGCCTTTATTCTTTCATGGCTTAGATTTTAAAAACAGGTGACAAGCTTGAAGGCAGCACTTCTTGCATTCCTTGTATTTATAAAGTAATTTTTGCTTGTTAGTATTGAATTGGATAGCCTAATCGAAGGTCAGCAGCAAAGACATTGGTTAATAAATTGAGATTAAACACATAAAGTATATTTGTGTAATATAAGATATTTAATTATTGCAGGACTCTAGAACTACAGTAACCATCATGTTTACGCGCAACGCCTCTGGACCTTACTTCCGATGTCTCTCAACATGGGGACAGGAGAGCTGTCAGTCAATAAATGGGAAAGCAAACTTATTTGAGTAATGCAAAGTAACTAAGATATTTTGCTGTATATTTAAAAGTAATGAGTTACTTTACTAGTTACTTGAAAAAAGTAATCTGATTACATTACTTGCGTTACTTGTAATGCGTTACATCTCCGACTCGAAATTATGCGTTTCTATTGCAACACTATCAACGGCAATATGAATCTGCAGCGGTCAGTTGATACAGAGGTCATGTACAAGTCGGAGCTCTCAGAAAATTCCCAGTCTACAAGTTCTAATTACGAGTTCTATGAGGACATGAATGCTTTTTACAAGTTGTAATGTCATAATTACGGTAATTACGATATGGCGTGAAGTCCGTGAACAAATCTTAATCTCCCTACACAACTGACTGCAAACTGCCTCCAACACCTAACTTCCTATGATCCAATCAACTCCTGAGGATGAAATCAAGTCCCTCCCTATTTTTTTTTCTTATTCAGTAGCCTTTTCTCTCAAAAAAAATACTAAAGCAACTTCTGTTTCATGCCGACTTTTATATACAGTTTTGTTAATTGTGTTGTTGTTTTCCATTTTATGTTATATCATAGGCTCTCACTCTCTGTGTTTGCCTGAAATGTACAATAGTCACTTTATGAAATCAAAACTGATAATTATTTTCTGATTGTAACATTTCAGAGAAGGATTTGTAAATGTAATTGTTTTAAATTAACTTTATCTCTCCGCAAGGTGTAACCGTTTCTCTTACTGTCCACTCAAACTAAATGGTTATTTAAAATAAGAAACAGAGTTAATTCAGACAGTGTTTTTTTTTTTTTTGTAACATTACTTGCACTCATGAGCGGTCAGGGATTCGCTGCCGTCATGGTAACACTCATCCGGGTAACTAAAACCAGCTTCATGCCTCTCATATATCACACTGCTCTGGTTTCATGATTTCATATAAACACAACTACTGCCATCTTGCACAATCAATTGGATTTACTTGTGCCTTTACCTGCCCCCCTTGTTTTTTTCTTTTTTTCTTGACCCATCTCAACAAAGACAGTGTTTCCCCTACCATTATATACCCCCCCCCCCCGAAGGTCAAGTAAATTTTATTTGATTTTCTTTATAGCGCCAGATAACTGTTTGTTATTTTATTAAACAAACTAAATAGCCCTTAAGTAATATGTTATTTATCTTATTTCCACGATGGCATGTCTTTTCTGTCTGTGTTTGCGCATTTACAATTATCCCAATGAGTGTGCACGCGCGCGCACTCACATCCAACCCCCTCTGAAACACTGAAAGAAGAAAGGTACGTTTTCTTACTGTACATTCATTAAAGTAAAATCTGAAGAAAATGTTTAAACAACACAATAAAATGTTAATGTCTCGATACAAAGCAACATATTAGTAGATGAGTGGAGAAATAGGCCCATACTCTTTTAAACTGTCAGTAAAATCTACCAGTGGTCTGGTCTGGTTTCAGACAAATGTGAAAGGGGAAGTCAAGGCCTGTTTATGGTGTAAAGTGTCTATTCCAGAAGCATTCATTTTTTTCATGACTAGCAAAACATTAACAGCTGAAAAGTTCAGAGAACACACTCTCTAACTACCCACAAGTGTCGATTATTTCAGTGTTGATCATTAACAGGTGAGCGCTGACTGAAAGCATACAGTATGTGTGTCAGCAATATGCACAACATTCTTCTTTTTCTGCTTTCACTTCCAATGGCTGCTCCAAAAGGTAAGACTTCAAAATACTTATTTAATATTTTACTTCAGTGGGAATATGGAAAAGTATAGTTGATAAAGAGCTAAACAGAACAACAATGTGCTTCCAGTGGCCTATTGCAAGTCTGAAAAGTGCATATAAAGAAATTTGGATGAAAACAAAACCATATGAATAGTCTACGTGAGCTAGACATTTGAGGTTTTAATATTTGATGTTATTTTTAAGCAAGTGATTGACTGAGTTAAGAGACTTTTTTTTCTAGTGCTGCCTGCTTCATATATACAGATTTGTTTGTACAGATTTGTCATTCAAAGACTGAGTAAACGAAACTCGTGAGTAAATGTACACAATGGCTTCAAAATTTCCTGGTTGCATAGCAACTGTTCATTCCATAAAGAACTTTGTGAGGAAGCAAAACTTCTATCTTTTCAGTTGCGGTAGATCAAGGCATATGTATTTTTACAGTCTTGTGTATACATATTGAAAATAAATTAGAAATATAGTTACAAAACGTACTTAATTAAATTAACATATTAAACACATGGGAAACATTTTAATTCCAAACAGCAAATAAAAATAGGACACAAAATAATATAGAACTAAATAACACAGATTAGATTGATAAAAAACATTAGAACATTTCATATATAAATTGGAAAATGTTTCCATCCATTCAATCCATTTTATGTTATTTTCCACAGGCTCTCACTCTTTGTGGATGCTTGCAACATACATTAGAGGACAAACGCCATTTCCTGAATTTAGCTATGTAGTGATTGTGGATGATGTCACAGTTATGTACTATAATGGAGAGACAAAGACTCTCATTCCAAGAGGAAATACAACAACTGAAGACGACATGTTTGATTTAAATGCTCTCGTCAGTATAAGTGACAG